>NW_012115666.1:775930-800684 GCF_000951035.1 Colobus angolensis palliatus
TATATTCGCCACGAAATGACCATTTCTGGTGTTCTTCATTCCTTTTACGGTTTCTTACTTCTCTCTGGTATTATTTTCCTAGTGGCTGAAGGACTTCCTACAAAGTCTCTTACAATGAAGGTTTGCTGGTTATAAATTCCTTTAGCTTTTTGTTTCTGAAAAGAAATCTTCATTTTTCTGAACTTAAAAAGTTTTAAAATAATCTTTATTTTGAAATCCGTTTTCACTGGGTAGAAATCTTTGGTTGGTACATGTTACCTTTTAGCACTTTAATAATGTTACTCTACTATCCTCTGTCTTACATTGTTTCCAGTGTAAAATCTGCTGTTGTCTTTTTGGTCTCTGGCTGCTTTTAAGATACATTCAATATTACTGGTTTTAAGCAATTCAGTGATGATGTACTAGGTATAGTTTTCTTCGCGTTTTCTGTGCTTGTAGTACATTGAACTTCCTAGATTTGTGGGTTAATATTTTTCATTAAATTCAAAATACTTTTAGCCTTTATTTATTCAAATATTTTTTTCTGTCCAACTTCTTTTTCAGGGGCTCCAATTACATATGCATTAGAAGAGTTGAACTTTTTCCTTGGCTCACTGACACCCTGTTAATTTTTTTAGTAGTGTTTTCTTTGTGTTTTATTTTGGATAGTTTCAAATTTACTAATCTTTTCTTCTGCAATATCTAATCTGATGTTAATTTCAACCTGTGTATTTTTCATCTCAGGCGTTGTAGTTTCCATAAATATTCCATAAATATCTCTAGATATTTAAAGTGGATCTTTATTATATTTTCCATGTCTATATTTAAATTTTTCAATTTTTGCCTAGTTCTTGAACATACAAAATACTGTTATAATTACTGCTTTAATATTCTTGTCTATAAATTCTATTGTTTGTCTCATTTCTGAGTCAATTTTGATTGACTATTTTGTTTCTCCTGATTATATGTTCTAAGTTCATGTTTCTTTGCATGCTTGATAACTTTTTATTGGATGTCAGACATTGCAAATGTCTGTTGTTGGGTCCTGGAAATTTCTGTGTTCTTGTAAATATTCTTGAGCTTTGTTCTGGGATGCAGTTAGGTATAAAAGCAGCTTGATCCCTTTGGGTTTTGCTTTCATCTTTGTTAAGCGAAACCATACCAGTATGTTGTCCGTGGCTAATTTTGCCCCACTACTGAGGTTAACACCCTTCCGAATACTTTCCACAATGCTCCGTGACTATGAGGTTTTTCACCCTGGCTGCTGGACACAGAACTCACTCCCAGTCTATGTGAGCTCTAGGGATGGTTCCCTCTGATCCCTGAGTTACTTCTCTGGCTTTGGATAGTTTCTTTGTACATGTATACTGACCAGTATTGAGCAGAAGATTTGAGAGGGACTATTCACAGTTCTTTGGAGCTCTTTGGGAAGTTCTCTCCTTCCTGGTATTTTTTTCTGTGAACTTTAGACATCTTGGCCTCCCTGGACGCCTACCTCAGGAGGCCTTCAGACTCAGGAACATTGCTGGGCTCCACCTGGGTTTCCTCACCATGCACCATGACTTGGAAACTCTCCATAGGGAGTAAGCTGGGGCCATTATAGAACTTACCTCATTTGTTTACCATCTCTTAGAACACTGCTTTTTGTTGTCTGATCGTGTCGAAAACAGTTTTTGCTTATGTTTTGTTTACTTTTTAATTGTTTCAGGTTGACGGATAAATTTGTTCCCTGTTACTCCCTCACTCCACGTGGCCTTTGGTTCCCTCTCTCGGGTTAGGTTGTTGACATCAAAGATATCAGGAGGAAATATCCACACTTGTCATCTTCCTGTTCAACTCTCAAAGTCTCTCCATAAATTTATGTTCCTCAATAAATTAATAAGGAAATTAACTTTATAATATTTATTATGTGGATCGACACTGCTGATTCACTTGATCTGTTTGTCAGAAGGTCATGTGTGGTGCAGTATATGTGAGGCATTCTGAGGGAGGAAAAATGACTCACTGTGGTGCCTCCACCCATTCTCTTTAGATGACGGCTATATTGTAGCTCACATTTTTATAGATATCTAGTTAGGCGGAATGCTGGGATCTACTATCTAGTTTTAACTAAACAAATCCTCCGAAGATGGACAGTTAACTTAACAGATTTATGCAAAGACACTGTGGACAGGAGATAAGATTAATAATAAAAGCATAAGAAGGTACTAGAAGAAAAGGAAGACATAACACTTTTTCTAGTCCTAGTTTGAGTGTTTTGATCTATAAATACTGTCAACCCTCATTATTCATAAATTCCGTATTTGTGAATTTGTCTACTCACTGAAATTTATTTGTAATCCCCATGTCAATCAATACTCACAGTGCTTTTGTGGTAATTCACAGACATGTGCACAACAGTGAAACAGTTGCATCAATGGACTTGCATGTTGCTAACTGAAGTCACACAAGGCGACGCTCTGCCCTCTTGCTTCAGTTCTCGTATTGTAAGCAAGTGTCTTTTTTGGGAACTATTTAGTGCCATGTTTCTCATATTTTTGTGCTTTTTATTGATCATGTCACTGAAGAGTGGTGCTGAAGTGCTGTCTGTTGTTCCTAAGTTAAGAAGGCTGTGGTGTGCCTTCAGGAGGCAATTTGTGTTAGAGAAGCTTCCCTCTGGCATGACTTATAGTGCCACTGGCCGTAAGTATATTAAATAAGATGTCTTTAAACAGAAGCACATTAAATAAGGCTATATAATGATTGGGTGATGAAAATATTGTGAGCAAATGTTCACAGGCACCTAACCTTGTATTTCCCCTAAGAACAATGGTTCAGTATTTGCTAATTCATTGTGGTAACTTTATAGAACATAACTATCACAAATAATGAAAACTGACTCTCTATATAAGGAAAACTCCACAAATCTAACCAGATCTTACAAAAAGTGGTCAAAAACAGGAAAATTATCAGAAATATTATTGAAAATTAGATTTACATGCAGTAATGTTAGCAAGTAATTTCACTGTAAAGAATCTTAAGTTACTAATAAGACCATTAATGAGCCTATTGATACCAAAAAAAACCGTTTAATAACAAATAATTCAGAACATGAAGAAATATCTCTGTAGAAATATTTAGAGCGATTCAAATTAATGTCACCTCATTACATTATTTTCCAAAATTTTCTAAACTTCTTAATAATAATTATTTAAAAGTCTCTTAAATGTTTTAATTTAATAACTGAAGATATAAGTATATATTTGTTTTTCACTGTATGGTAAAAAAATATAGCTGAATTACTGCACAAGAACAATTTTGAAACAAACTGATACACATTTCTTTGGTAGCAAATATTATTGAAAGATGACTAGAAAATATTGTCAAAGGTATGGAGAAGCATCCCTTAGAATAAATTATGCCATGTGGGAGGTTTGCACTGCAGATAGAAAGGACAAATGTCTAACATGCTCTACCTTATGGTATTCCTTAGTATTATTTCAAAAATAAAATTTAGGAATACTAACATGTTGTGAAACATTGCAAAATTGTTATAGGAAAAGATGTATTTTTAACAGTAAGTTACTTCTTTAATAAAAAATAGTTCACTAACTATCCCATGTAAAATATTTAAAGGAATGATCAAAATTAAAACTTGATTATACATTTTGATTTTTCAAAATTAAAAATTTTCAAGAACAACTGATCTATCATTTGGCAATCATCAGAGTAATAATCATCAGTAGATGTCAAAACTCTGGGTGAACATTTCATGAGGAACAGGATATTGATATAGTTTCAAAGTATCTCCTCCAAAAATACTATTAAACACAAAAGGAGAAGTAAATAGCAATTTTACACTAGAGAAACAGGGCAAATACTACCTTAACCAACTGATCTCAGTTAACATCATCAGTAATGGAACAAAAGGACCTCATTTATCTCTTGATAAGATGCGTTGAGAAGGACACAGAATCACTTCTGTGGTATTGTTGCCAAAAATGATTCTAAGCATGAGGAAATGAACTCAAATTGCTTGAACTTTCCAAAAATAAGGTCATGGGAGACAAAGGAAGAGTAAGAAACCATCCCAAATTAAAACAGACAAAAGAAGCATGTCAATTAAATGCAGCACGTAATTCTGAATTTGATTCTAAATAAAATTTTTACTTTTGTTTTTTGCTAAAAAGGACATTATTGTAATAATTGGTAAAATTTGAATAAAGTTTGTAGATTGGATAGCAGTATTCTATCAGTGTTAAGTTCCTGGTTTTGCCCTGGGTTTGTAAGAGAATGCCCTAGCTCACAGGAAACATACACTGAACTACGTAGATGTAAAGGAGCGTTGTGCCTACACCTGACCTTCAGATCTAATATACATACATACATACATACATACATATTTAGAGAGACTAATATACATACATACTAATACACATACATACATATTTAGAGAGACTGATAAACCAAATATGATAAAATGATAACAGTTGGGGAATCTATGTGGAGATTATTCAAGGACCCTTTGTACTGTTCTCACAGCTACTTCACAATAAAATGTTACAAAAAGTTAATTTTTCTGTGATGACAACTGTGATTAGTGGCATGCCGCTTAGCAGATAGTTTTGGAAAAAATATTGTACTTAATCTGCTCCTATTAGGAAAAGTGCCATTTAAACAATAAGTAATTAAAAGATTTACATTTCCCTAATTATTAGTGATGTTGAACTTTTTTCGTGTTTGTTGGCCATTGGTATATCTTCCTTTGGAAATTGTTTATTTATGTCCATAATCAAAAAATAAAAAAAAATAGACGTTGGTGAGGATGCAGTGAAAAGGGAACACTTTTACACTGCTCGTGGAATGTAAACTAGTACAACCACTATAGAAAACAGTGTGGAGATTTCTTAAAGAATTGTAACTAGAGCTACCATTTGACCCAGGAATCTCTCTACTGGACATCTACTCAGAAGAAAAGAAGTCATTATATGAAAAAGATGCTTGAACACATATGTTTATAGCAGCACAACTTGCAATTGCAAAGATATAGAACCAGCCCAAATGCCCATCAATCAATGAGTGAATAAAGACATTGTGAAATATATATATATATATAAACGTGGAATACTATTCAGCCATAAAAAGGAACAAAATAATGGCATTTACAGCAACCTGGATGGAACTGGAGACCATTATTCTAAATCAAGTAACTCAGGAATGGAAAACCAAATATCATATGTTCTCACTCATAAGTGGGAGCTAAGCTATGAGAATCTAAAGGCATAAGAATGATACAGCGGACTTTGGGGACTCGAGGTAAAGAGTGGGAGGAGGGTGAAGTATAAAAGACTACAAATTGGGTATAGGGCATACTGCTTGGGTGATGGGTGCACCAAAATCTCACAAATCACCAGTAAATAACTTACTCATGTAACCAAACACCACCTGTTCTCCAAAAACCCTTTTAAATAGAAACTTTTGCCCACAAAAGAGCATTTTGGGAATGAATGCTTGAAAATGTTTTTCATTATCATGATTCTGCAAAAATTTTATGAGTATACTCATAAAAAATACTTGTATCTGCACACTTCAATAAAAACATGAGAATAAAATTTTCTAACCTGTTGCAAAGTCTCTCAAGCGTGGTATTTCAGTAGAATTCTGTTCTAGATAACTATCGCTACCTAAGAAACCACTCCAAAACTAAGTGGCCTAAAATAACTTATTATTTTTCACAATTTTGGATGTAGACAGGGTTGACTAGACGGTTCTCATTTGGGGATCTCTTCTATAGCTGCAGTCAGATGGTGAGTGAGATTGAAGTTATCCAATGATCTCTTCACTCTATGTCTGGTATCTGAACTAAGATGACCGCAGCGGTTGGGGCCTGGTCAGTCATCTCTTTTCATCTTTCTCTGCATTTTGTAATACTTATTATAGGAAGCCTCAGCAATTTACATCACATTTACATTATATTAGTTATCAGTTATCTAGAGATGATTTAAAGTATACAAAAGGATGAGCATGGGTTATATGTAAATACTATACCATTTTATACAAAGGACTTGAACATCAACTGATTTGGGTTTCTGTGGGGGTCCTAGAGCCAATCCCTGGCAGATATCAAGGGATGACTGTACATCCAATTGCGTCTGTTTCTCTGTAGAACACTAACATATAGACAAAAGCCAAAGGCTTCTGATGATCAAGTCTCAGAAGCCACGCAGTATCATTTTTACGATATTCTGTGGCTAAAGTAGTCACTAACCAGCCAAGATTCCAGGGAATGGAAGAACAAACTTCTTATCTCAACAGGGGAGTGGCTTGCATATATAGGAAAGAGATAATGGCAGTCATACTGAGAACATGCTACCAAACTTTTAAATCTAATTTGTTAAAAATACAAAAAATGTGACATGTTCTGATTGTTTTTTTTTTTTTCTGGAGAGAGAGAGAGAGAGAGAGAGACAGTCTCTTTCTACCACCCACTCCACTCTGCTGGAGTGCGGTGGTGTGATCATAGCTCACTACAGCCTTGATCTCCTGGGCTCGGGCAATCCTCCTGCTTCAGCATCCTGAGTAGCTGGACCAACAGGTGTGCGACATCACACTGGGCTGATCTTAAAATTTTTTTGTAGAGACAAGGTCTCGCTATATTGCCCAGCCTGGTCTCAAACTCTTGAGCTCAAATGATCTTCCTGCCTCAACCTCTCAAAATGCTGGGATTACAGGCATAAGCCATCCCGCCCCGCCCTAATTACTTTTTAAGGAAAATACATTGATAAATGGGAAAAAGAACATTTCTAGACAAACTTTTGGAAAATACTTTGACTAATTTGTGGACGAGATTAAAAATGAATTTTATGATTTAGAAGCCAATGATGTACTTCTTCCCTTAGAGTTTACCTTTGCCCAGCAATATTTTCAGCTATGATAGACAATAAATTGAACTTAGAACCAAAGTTTCCAATGGCTGTATCAAAAAGGGTAGAGTCAATTTTTTTGAAAAAGGGGAACACATTTGATTATTTTATTCTCACTAAAATATTACTGTTAATAATAGTTTTACTGAAAGAAAAAGCTTTTGAGTATTAATAAGTATCATAAAATGTTACCTAATTTATAGCCTCTCTTTTAATTTCTATTTTTGTATACAGTTTATAATGCACATAATATATCTGTACAGTTGCATTTTAGAGAGAGACATCCAACTGTTAGGCTGAGAGCATAGATTCTGGAGCTAGATACCAGGAGTTGAATTCTGGTTCCACTGTTACCTGCTGTGTGACCTTGAACAAGTTACTGGACCTCTCTGTACCTCGGTTTTCTCAACTTCAAATTCAGGGTAATAATAGTGCCTAATCATAGATTATGAGGATTATTTAAGCTAATATAGAGTTTGTCACCGTATTTAGCCATAACTACTACTGTTTAGCAACATCTTTTAAAACAAAAACATGCAGATCATTTGACCTAACAATTCCATGTCTAGATGTGTACTATAGGAAAATATTCATGCACAAGAACGTCTATTGAAACATTATTTTTAATAGTAAAAGTATTGGAAACCATCTGAATATATAGGAAAAAGTGTGATAAATTGTGGCATATAGAAGGGATGGAATATTTCACAGTAGTCAGGTAAATTTACATATACTGATACAGAAACATCATTGAGATATTAAGTTAAAAATCAAGTTGTGGAATAATGTGTACAACATCATTCTATTTATGTAAAAGACAATCTCGACATTATATATTTCTGTATTTGTAGTTGTATTTACCTATAAATATTTGTATCTACATACATATTTGAATGTAAATATAAATATTTATATGTGTACATATGTATTAAAAGGGTCTGGAAGGATATGCCACTGATACGGTTTAGATTTGTGTCCCCACCTGAATCTCAGGTTGAATTGTAATCCCCAACGTTGGAGGAGGGGCCGGCTGGGAGGTGATGGGATCATGGGGGTGGATTTCCGCCTTGCAGTTCTCATGATGATGAGTGAGTTCTCTTGAGATCTGGTTGTTTAAAAATGTGTAGCACCTCCCCTTTCTCCCTCTTCCCCCTCTCCTGGCTGTGTCACACATGCCTGCTTCTCCTTCCCCTTCCGCCATGATTGTAAGTTCCCTGAGGCCTCCCCAGCCATGCTCCCTGTACGGCCTGCAGAACCATGAGCCAATTAAACCTCTTTTCTTTATACATTTTCTAGTCTCAGACAGTTCTTTATAGCAATGCAAGAATGAATTAACACATGCAAGAATGAATAAACTCTTAGTTTACAGGACAGTCAGTTCAACATGACAGTGGGTTTTCTATATTTCATTAATAATTTATAAGGATGCCCCTATATAATGATTATATAATTAAATATATGTTTGTCATATTTTTCAAAAAGAGTGAGTGCCACTTCTCCAGATTGTAAAAGGGAGTCACCAAGCTTGACAGTTAATTACATAATTGTAGTCAGAGTGGAGAAAACAGGCCAGTGGGCTTTCTGTTGTTCTTTCTCAAAAACTGTTTATTTCACTCATAACTTCAATGGAGTTAAGAATTTTTTTTTTTCAACTAGCAAAAGATGGAAAGCGATTTTTTGAAAACATTTACGATAGTTAATGGCAAAGGCAGAAAATCTAAGAACTCGTGTGTGTGGTTCCTTTCAAAACTCACCGTTGATAATAATAGTTCATTCAACTAAAAAAAAAAACATTTTAACAATCACGTCCATGGAAGAGAGATTCCTTTTGCTACTGTCAGTTTTTTACTCTTATTTGGTTGAGGCAAAAAAAGTAGGGAGACAAGTATTATGGCAGATTATTAAATCTATATCATATGTTATTCCTAAGTGAGAATCACTTTTCCAAAGTCCTGGGTGTAATCATCTCTTGAAATACAGCTTCACTACATGCCTCGAAGTCATTGGCAGTTCTCCAAAGAGACTAAACAGAACTTCAAATATTATTTCAGGACACTGAGGGAAAAGGAGAGAAGTGAGATTGATTTCATTTTAAACGACTGGAGCCGAGCTCTGTGAGGGCCAGTCTTCTCTGCCTTATTCCTGGGGCTTTTGTTTGCCAGTTAGGGAGTATCACCTGGATTCAGAAGTTGGGCTAAACCAAGGCCTCATTGGAACAGAGACGAGGAGGAGACACGCTCCCTTCACAGCTGTCCTTGTGTGTCAGCCCAAGTAACAGACGGGAACAGCTGTGCCCCAGCCCACATGTGCCCTCGTGAGAAAGCCAGCGCAGATCAGTGACTCCTCATGATTTTAGAAAAGCAACTTGATCCTCTTATGGAAAGTGACAGCGTTTGTGGTTGTTTCATAAGGGTCAGGAGAAGTCTGGGGAGAGACCCCCAGCCTCAAACTCTGTCCTTCAATAGGGTCCAAGCAACCCCAACAAAAACGAAAACCAAATTCCTGAACCAGAGAAGGAAGCACTTCCAATGTGACAGGTGCTCAGGGCTGGGTTTGTGAAGTTTTGCTTTGGGTGCCTGGAAGATGAGAAGAAAACAGAACTCACTTTTCTGCCCAGTTCTGTAGGAAACCACACACACAGAACCCGGCACCTAGGAGTGGGCGGATAGTGCTCATGCAACGGCACCCTGTGTGATGAGCAGAAAGCAGTCGGGTGGGGTGCCCTGCAGGGAGGGAGGCAGGCTTCAAGCCCCCAGCAGCTCAGGCCACCAAGAAAAAGGATCCATAACCAAATGCTTTCATCCTCACCGGTGTCCCTGGTGATTCAGGGGCTCTTCTTCCTCGTGGAGATCATGGAAGGCATCTAACATGCCCGAGATGAAAGAGTATCCCTGCTAATATTAAGTTCCTTAATATTATTGGCTTAATAATGAGCCAAGTTAACTGAAACACTGGATAGGATTACCTCATCCAAACATAAAGGGACCACTATGATAAAGCCCTGGGATTGGACATTAAGGATTATTTCTGTGCTTTGTAGCTTGTTTTTATTGATTTGGGGGTTTTATTAGGCATACAGACCAGGCTCCCTCCCATCCCCCACTTTTCCTCTGGGCAGCCACTTCTTGTTACCTGTCCTTCGAAGTTTCTTAATGCATATCCAAACAGATACATATAGATCATTGTCTCTCCTTTTATTTATTATATGGTAGCAAGGTATAGAGAGAGTTTAAGTTTTTTACAGTTTTGTAACTTTCCATTGTATGACGCATAAGAATTAATTTAATCAGCATCTTATTGATGGACATTAAATTTTTTGTAGTCCTTTGTGATTACCAACAATGCAGCCAGGAATAACACTCCACTTATGTCATTTCACTCATATGCAAGTTTCCTATATGATAAATTTCTAAAAGTAGAATTACAGGGCCAAATGGCATGTGGATATCAGTGATTCAACCAAATCGTTCTAGATGCCCACAAGGAATCTATGAGAATTTTCCACATTCTCATAGCATATATTCACACTTTGAGTTTTGCCATTCTGACAGGTAAAAAGCAGTATCTCAGTGTAATTTTAATTTTGATTTTTCTTATATGAGTGAGGCTGAACATATTTTTATACGGGTAAGAGTTATCTACATTTCCTTTTCCGTAAACTCTGCATATCCTTTGCCCATTTTTCTGAGTTGTTGCTCTTTCCTTCTGAATCTAGTAATTTTTAAAAACTGGTTATTGTATTTTTCACTTTTAAAATTTCCATTTGGTTCTTCCTTACATTTTCTATTTCTCTGCTGTGACTTTCCACTTTGTCATTTGTTTCAAACATTCATACTTGCTTTAAAATCAGTGCATTCGTACAATAGCTGCTTTATGATTCTTGCTGGATAGTTTCAACATCTGTGTAATCTCAGTGCTTACAGTTGCCTTTTCTCTTTCAAGTTGAGATTTTTATGGTTCTCAGTGTGATGAGATTTTGGATTGCATCCTAGACATTTTCAGTAGTATGTTATATTATTCTGGTTCCTATTTAAATCTTTGATTTTAGTAGGCACTTGACCTGTTTAAGTTCAGAATGCTTGTTCCGGTTCACTTTGTGAGCTGTGGCTCAAAAGTCATTTCATTTTCAAAGCCTTTCGAGTGTTATTTCAATCTGCCCCACTTGGGTGCTACCCTGAGGCTAATCTGAAACCCGGGCAGTGGTTCAGCTTTTCTGACCCCTGAAACTTTTTGCTGTGTTGTTTCTTGTCTGTTTTGTGCATGGGGCACCCAGAGTTCTACCCAGGATTTCATATACAAATTTAGAAAACTGCTTTCTCCAGTTCTCTCCTCCACATAGTCCTCCCCCAGCCTCTAGTTAGGAGTGGGAGGGGTATGGTCATGTTACTGCAGGAGGAGGAATAGATGAGTGGGCTTCATCCACAACATCCCCCCAGCAGCACATGGTGGCAGGGGGAGGGGTTAGCCAGCACAAAAGGGCAGATGTGGTCAAAATGTTTTTGCTCTGCTGGAAACACTAGTCATTTGGCTAAAAAGAATTTTCTTAGGATTTTAAAATTTGTACCCATCTGCGTTTCTGGGTTATAGGCATTGCCAGAGCTCACACTGCCATAAACGGGAACAAAAAATTAATGAACAAAAGAAAACAAACACATAAACAACACTCAAGTCTCTCCCTGCTACATGCTGCCTTGAGTATGGAGGAAATCGCCAGTTTTTATTTCTTTTTCCAACTTCGGAGTCGTCTGTGGGTTGCTTTGTGAATTTTGTCCAGGGCTTTTTGTTATTGTTAGTAGGAAGAATAGGGCGGAACATGCTTAGTCCATTTAGTCTAGAAACCAAGTTGTGGAGATCTACTCACTTCTTATGAAACTGTCCCCCAGAATCTACTCCGTACCTGCCCTACCTTCCTGCTGCCTGAAAACCCCAGCAGGTCGTTTCTCCATGCCTGGGTCTAGATCATGGCCAGTGACGCTTTCTGACCCCACCTCCCCATGCCTCAGGGGTCACGCGGTCTGCAAATTCAGGCTCCACATCTCATCTAGCAAAGAGGTGAAGGCTTGCATGCTCTATAAACCATGTTACCGCTATACACCATGCTTATCTAGGTAGTAACTGCTGATGCAGTCACCACACTTACCTCCTGAGGACAAACACTAATGCTCAGAGGCAGTGCCATTGAAGCCATAAGAAGGAAATACTTTCATAACCGCCTCATCATATTCAAAGTTTCCTCCCCCACTAAGCAGTCAGATTTCACATTATTATGCCCTTTCTCATATCCGCTTCCAAATTATGCTGCCTCAAGCCTGCCAGCCGAAGAAAGGCCCCTGTTCCCGAGCCAGCTGTGTCTCAGACACTTGCCTACCTGCCAAGGCTTGAAGACTACCTCTGCGGGGGTAATTAATTCTGTTCTCAGTCAAGGGCTTTCACATGAATCTGTTTCTGGTTCTTTCTATTTATAGGTTATTTTATACTCACAGCTCTCTCTCTTTAACTAACAAAAAACAGTATGAAAACAACATCAGCAACAAGAACAAATGAATAAATAAAAACTCCCTGCATCCTGCTGCTCTGCTCTGATTACCACCATCTCTTCTTTCCTTTCCAGACAAGCTTCTTGGAATGGTAATCAATGAGTCCTCATATCCTCCCTGAGATTCATATCCCCTCTCAGCTTTGTTTAACTCTCACGACTTCGTTAAAAGTTCATTAAGGCCTTCAACAAACGGAATATTGCCAACTCTAGAGGGTACTTGCTAGTCCCCCCTAACTCCTCGCCCTTTCTCAGTACTCTCAGCTCTTCTGCTTCTGTGATAGTCCTCTCTTTTTCCTTCCACCTCTCTAATAGTTTTTCATCTTCTTCATGAATTTCTCAGCAGCCCATCATCCCTTCCACAGGAATGTTAATAAGATGATGCTGACGATGATGATAACCCTCCCCAGTATGTACTGAGCTCTTATGCCAGGTTCTAGGCCAGGTAGTTGGAATGCATCATAACATTTAATTCTCATAAAAATCCATTTTTGGAATGTGGAAACTGAGAAATGTCAGGTTATTTGCCCAAGTTTAGGCAGCTATTCCATGGCAGAGGATTTAGGTATAGGTTTACTAAAGAGATTCATCTTTGGCCTGTTTCACAGTTCACTTTGCATCTTCTCCTTGAATCATTTTGGCTATTTTCATGGTCTTTCCCAACTGACATCTATTAAAAGGATTTTCCAATCTGTGTTTTCAACTCCTAATCAGACATTCTCCTGAACTTGTCAATCTGGATATCCTCTACTGTATTAGTCAGGGTTTTTCAGAGAAACAGAACCTATAGGATAGATAGGTATATCAAAAAAATAAATTTATTATAGGAACTAGCTCATGTCTGATGGTAGTTGCAAGTTCAACAGATGATCTGCTGTCTGCAAACTGGAGAACCAGGGAAACCAATGATGTAATTCAGCCTAAGCCCAAAGGCTAGCAAATCAGGAGGTTAGTGGTAAAAGTTCCAGTCTAAGTCCAAAAACCTGAGAACCAGGAGTGCTGATATCTGAGGGTAGGAGAAGATGGATGTCTCAGCTCAAGCAGGGACAGAGAGAGAGAATTTGCTCTTCTTCTGCTTTTTTGTTCTATTTAGGTACTCAAATAATTGGATGATGCCCACACACACTGGTGAGGGTGGATCTTCTTTGTGCAGTTTTCTGATTCAAATGCTAATCTCTTCTGAGACCCCTGCACAAACACATCCAGAAATAATGTTTTACCAGTGATCTGGGCATCCCATAGCCCAGTCAAGTTGACACACAAAATTAACCATTCACTTAGAAATCTCATAGAACTCATACTATTCCCTCCTCTATGCCACCTGATCCTTCTGCCGTGTTCTGGGTCTTTGTGATTGAGATAGCTAGCTTCCACCCAGTTGTACAGGGGACACACATTTTTGACTCCTCCTCTCTCCTTTGCCCTTCACTTATCATAAAGCCTATTAATTTTATTTCCTGTTTCTAGAATCCAGCTTTTCTTCTCACCCCAACTAGTCATCTCAGGCTCAGGTTCTCATATCTTCTCTTTTGGTTATAGCAATGAATTCCTACAAAGTCTTCCTACTTCCATTTTATCTTTTTTTAAGTCAGTAAGCTTCACTTAAAGTGTCTTCCCTCTTCCATTCCTTCCCCCTAAAACACCCAAAACATAAACATGGCAATGTGGGTTATCTATTGCTATGTAACAATCCACATGAAAACCTGGAAGTCTAAGATAATTTATGATTATCTCTCCAATTCTGTGGGTTGATAAGGGGCAATCCTCAGTTGGGGTATTTGATGCAGTTGCATTCAGATGGTGGCTTGGAATGGAGTCATCTAAAGGCCTGACTTAGCTAGATGTTCACAATAGCAATGCACAAGGTGGTTTTGGCTGGGAGCTCAGCTGGGATGACTGACCAGAGCACCTACATGTGGCATCTCCATGGGGTTTAGACTCTGACCACATGGCAGTTTGCTTCTAAGAGGAGATATCATGTTCCAAGAGCAAGTATTCTGAGAGAACTAGGCAGAAGCTGCAGGACTTCTTAAGACCTCTTCTTAGAATGTCACTTCTGTTATCTTCCCTTAGCCAAGCAGTTGCTTAGGCCAGCCTAAACTCAAGAGGAGAAAAATTAAACCCTACCTTTTAATGCAATGAGCAATACACATGTACAGAGAGGAAAGCCAGTGAGGCGATTATCTTGGAGACTATCTACTTCAATGACCATATCATTTTCATGTATCTAACTCCTGAATTGCTCCCCAATCACTGGGACATGAAGTCCAAGCTTCCTACAGTACAATGCATAGACTTTCTAGGGTTTGCAACACTGACTTCCCCAACATCTTTTCCTTCCACTCCCAGCCCTCCGCATGTATTGCTTATACATCTCTCTATCCCGCCTCTGCCATAGACCTTCGTGGTTATTCCCTCTCCCCACCCACCTCAATATCCTTGCTAATCCTTCTTTTCTTAGTCAACTTCTATTTCATCCTTTAAGGCCACTTAGACACCACATCCTCCAGGGAGCTCTCCTGGAATCCCACCTTGGGTAGGGTGAGCCACTTTTGTGGCTTCTATTGCACCCTGAGTGCACTTATCGTAATGCTTGTTATAATACTTGTGTTGATATTATACATTCATGTTTCTCTTTCTCTTCACACCCCTAGAGGGTTAGGCCCTTGAAGGCAGGAGCCATATCCCATCCATCTTTGTACCTTTGGTGCACTTTGGTGTGATAGCTTTGCAACGTGTCAACTTACCTAGACAGAACTACACTTCCCAGAATTCCCTCCCCTGCATGTTTCCGGTTAGAGTGAGCCACAAAAGAGCCTCCTGTGGGACATGTGAAGGTTGGAGGTGAAGCAGCAGCCTTTTTTGTAGCTCACACATATGCTGCTTGTTGCTGGTGTGGGACAGCAGGCCCCCTGTTGTCCTGCTTCGGCCTCTTGGCGCCTGTGATGAAGGGCACAAGCTCTTCCTGTAGGACACCCATGCCATCAAAGTCAGAGGCAGCAAGAATTGGCATGAGTCTCAGTCCATCCTCATGGGTTCCAGCTTGTGCCCATGGGCTCCATCTTGTCCTTGCTTCCCCACTGCCTGCCTTGTGGACAACGGCCTTACAGAGATTGCTTAGCAAGAACTCACCACTTTGTAAGGTACAAAT
Source organism: Colobus angolensis palliatus (assembly GCF_000951035.1). Taxonomy (NCBI): domain Eukaryota; kingdom Metazoa; phylum Chordata; class Mammalia; order Primates; family Cercopithecidae; genus Colobus; species Colobus angolensis. The sequence continues at coordinate 791,499 of NW_012115666.1, forward strand.
CCCCATAACAAAGGTACACACACACACACACACACATAGGTATATATGTATATGTGTGTGTAAAAGTGTGTGTCTGTGTATTTGACACGCATACATAAAACATATATTACCTCCTAGTGATTCTGCTTCTGATTGAACTATGACTGACATAGATGAGAGGGTTTATCAGGGAAAATTTGAGACATGTCAAAAACAATGACAAATCACCTGCTTTTTAAATAATAATTGTGTAATAATATTACAACGAATCATATCTCCATGCCGTCTCTTCACCATCCCACAGGACAGGGTTCAAGGCTGGGTTCGAGGCTGGCTCTATCACTTTCTAGCTATGTTCGTTGGGCAAACTCCAAACCTCAGTTTCATCATCTGTAAAATGTAAGAAACAATTGTGTCTACCTCATGGGTTCATGGAGGATTAGAGATAATACACTTGAAATTCTTAGTATGTACCTAACATGTAATTAATGTTTAAGCCAAGTTGGCTAATATTAACTGTATAAAATACATAACTACTTGTAGATAGCGCATTTGTCCCTATAATAATTTATATTCCATCCATGTACATTTACACTCATAATTCAGAAACTGCATTTGTGTTACTGAAGTGCAGAGATTATAGTACACTTCAGAGGTCATGAGTATAAATAGTGTTATACTGTTTCTAATCATTTATGGGTTAAAATGTTTATAATAATAACATATCTCAAAAATTAATAAAAGTATAAGATTAAAATTACGTAGTCTACTTGCTTGTGTTGATGGCATAAACCCAGAATGATGTAACTCCTTCATTCCTTTGGCTCTTTCAGAGATCTTCCTTCAGCCTTAAAGTTTTAAACTCTTCCTTCTTTAAAAACTGAATCAGGTCGGGTGTGGTGGTGGCTCATCCCTGTAATCCCAGCACTTTGAAAGGCAGACGTGGGTGGATCACTTGAGGTCAGGAGTTCAAGATCAGCCTGGCCAATATGGTGAAACCCTGTCTCTACTAAAAATACAGAACAATTAGCTGGGCATGGTGGTGCATGCCAGACGTGGGTGGATCACTTGAGGTCAGGAGTTCAAGATCAGCCTGGCCAATATGGTGAAACCCTGTCTCTACTAAAAATACAGAACAATTAGCTGGGCATGGTGGTGCATGCCTGTAATCCCAGCTACTCTGGAGGCTGAGGCAGAAGGGTCACTTGAAGGCAGGAGGCAGAGGCTGCAGTGAGCTGAGATCATGCTACTGCACTCCAGCCTGGGTGACAGAGGGAGAGTCCATCTCAAACAAACAACAACAAAAAAACCAAACCTGAATCTATCTATATATTTGAAACAGCTTTATAAATTCTAAATCATACATTTGACTGTCCTTTTCACTTTTATCTTTTTAGAGTCATTTCAGAAGGTAGACATAGCCATGGCATTTAGAACCGGTTTGAATATGGATCCATCTAGAAGGCTTCCAAGATCCCACTAAAATCTTAACAAAATGAGGAAATGAAGACAGTTTTTAGAAGTCCCATTGGCTCTCAGGGACAGGGCTTGCAGGAATGTGCAAGACAGAGGGTGAGAGAATGAGTTGGGATGATGTGACTTTTCTATTCATTTTGCCTTTTGGAACATTTAATTTTTCTGAGCTCTCTTTGTTTATGAATTGAAAATGCTTTTGTTTATTAAGTTAGTTAAATTATTTTAAGAACATAAACAATGCGAGATAAGGGACTCAAACATTGTGAGCCTCTCTGTCTCTCTCTGTGCTAACAAACGGTCGGTGTCATAATAAAACAAGTATATTTCTAAATAAGGCAAAAACGCCCGGGTCCTGTGTGATGAAGCAAGAAGCCAGACAGAGCTTCCTACTGTTTCTCCTGCCCCTGATGCACACTGGGACCCTCAGAAGCCCAGCGTTATATGACAGAGATCAAAAGTTAGTTCCTAGACAACAATGGACAATGTCTTGATATTTGCTTATCATCCCTCAGCGACTGGGTAAGGCTCTAGACTGTGAGAACTCAAAGCAGAGCTTTCCCATATCTGCCTTAGACTGTAACAGTCTGGATATATACATGTTCTTACCCTACTACCCTATACATGTCTTGAGAGCAAACCATAGCCTATTCCCACTTGTCATATAGGAGGCATTAAAAATCAATTATATTCTATAGAATAGAGAAACAATTTGAATTTTTTCACAAATTAAACTTCAGTTCAAATATAATGTTATATACTTCAAATATTGAGATTAAGCAAACTAAAGCCTCACCCAGTCCTTTTTCAGTACCCTTAAATGAGTTTCTGGGAGGCTCCAGAAACTTGTCTTAAAGATAAAGGATGAGATGAAAATGCTTGCATTTCTAAACGCTGTTTCCTGAGGAACTCAATGTAATATGCTTAAGGTTCAAGAAGATGGGGAGTATATCTTGAGTCACAGACAGAACATGTTCGTTGTCAGTGTTGGGCTCAGCATGTGACTGACGGGTGCTGATCCTGGTTCTTACAGTCCCCAGATTCTGAGAGCCACCTGGCACAAGGGACATCCTCCTATGCTGCAGATGGCCAAGGGCAGGTCATGATGTGCTCTTGACTCTTTCTTGCCTCTATCTCCAGCCTTCCCATACATGGGCTTCCTTCCATTACCTGTATCACCACAGCACCTATGAATTCCCAGTAAGCTTTCTGTTTAAAATGTAGACACACTCAACTTCTAGGAGCTCATGGAAGATGGGTGGGTACACATTTTTAAGAATGTGAATGGAACTAGTATTTCAGTTCCTATCCTGAAGCATGCATCATCCTCAAATTGAAAAGAAAGTGGATAAAGTTAGAACATGTTCACTGTCTTTGAGGAACTCATGGTCTCATGGAAAGACAGCATGTCCTATCTTGTACTGTGGATTTGTCTTGAGAGCAAATGTGATGTCTCTCAAGGGGCAAGAGTAGGGTTCTCACAATGCCTAGAATCATTGATCATTGTGATCATGTGATCATGATGCACAAAACAGTCTGGACTGTTCTTCTTAAGTTTCAAGTAAATTTCAAAGATACAAGGAAACTCATGTGTCATGATCTCGAAAATAAAATTTGGAGACGAAGAATGATGGCTTTCTGCTCTTAGAGGAGGAACAGGTGACAGGAAGCAATGTCACTGGAAGTGGGGTTTCCTCTTTGGTGAAATCCACATATTGCCATTTGTTTCCTGTGTTTTGTCAGTAGCTTGTGAAGGAGAATGAGCGGAGGTACGCTTTATTGCATCTGAGCCACAACTTTATGAAGACACAGCTGTGTTCTTGCTGTTCACCTTTCATTATTACTTCCATGGAGTTCACTGCTGGCTATGATACATCACAACATTGACAGCAGATGCAACCTCTGACAAGTTTAGTTGTAGCCAGTGCGACCGGCATTCTAGATGGTTTGATTTGTGTCCATAGCTTCTTGTTTGGATGATAGATTATACAGACACCCAATATGTAGTTAGAGAGCTCACTTTTTTCACATGATTTCGGTTGGGTGATTTTGTTAATGAGTATTTACAGTTTTTCACACATAAGCTCCCAGTATGAAGCTACTCCACGTTTATTGCTTTGCATGGTACTACAAAACCGCATTTATTGTGCTTTCTCAGTTTTTCATCAGAAACCCTTCTTTGAGACATAAACATTGCATGTTTTTCACTCCGTTTTTAAAAAACAAATTAAGCAGATACTCATTTATGAAGGTACTTCAGGTAAAAGACAGGAAAGGCTCCCAGAAGGGATGTGTGGGGGCCACTTTTGAGGGCTGTCTTTCATGTCCATCTCAGCCATCCCTCGGGAATTTCTATTTTCTTTCTGATGCTGCCCAAGTGGCAATCCCACCCTGTCCCCTGTCCCTGACCTTGGACATGGGGAGCAGCACTGTCCCAGGGAGGGGCAGACAGAAGAATGGAAGACAGTGAGCCCAGCCAATCCTCAGCCCAATGGGGTTTCCTCAGCAACATCTCACCCCACACTATCCTCTCTCCTTGATCCTCTGCTCCAGAGAGGATGGTTTCCGTGTGCTGCTTCTCTGCCATCTTTCTTTCCTCTTATTTCTTTCATTATGAAACCAAAGTGCTAGAGGGATTGGGGCCTATGGGGGACCCACGAAATCCCATGTTCATGAAGATGGAAGAGAATGCTGGTGGGAGGGGGGCCGAGGCCTACAGAGATGGGGATGGAAAGCTGCTGCCTTAGTCATCTGAGGCTGCTCTAACAGGATGCCACACACTGGGTGGCTAATAAGCAACAGATGTTTATTCCCACAGTTCTGGAGGCTGGGAAGTCCAAGCGCAAGGCACCAGCAGATTCGACATCTGGTGAGGGTCTGTTTCCTGGTTTGTATAGAAGGTGCCTTCTCCCTGTGTCCTCATATGGTGGGAAGGGCAAGGCATCTCTCTGGGGCCTCTTTTAAAAGGGCACTGATCCCACTCATGAGGACTTTCACGCCCTAATCATTTCCCAAAGACCCCACCTCCTAATACCATCACATTCAGACGGCAGCAGCCCCCTCTTCATTCTCAAAACCTCCCTCAGTAACAACCTTCGTTTTGAAAGGATTTCAAGGCAGAGATTCTGGTACCTACTGGAGCTTTTATCCTGTTTTTCAGAGGTTTGAGGGGTTTGACAACAGCTGTGGCTGGAATAAGAGGAGTTGATGGTAATAGAAAGGAAGTTGACACCTGAGGAGGAGAGTTGGGGTCACAGGATAAAGTGCCTCCAAGGTTTCTATCAGTGGGAATGCTGACTGGCTAACCCAGGCTGCTTGGAACGCCCTGTCTATGCCATTCTGCCTTCCTGGAAACTTGGCGGGTCCTCATCCAGACTCCATTCCTGCATTACCTCTCCTGGTCTCCATTAAGATGCAGCCTTCCCGAGGACAAGGGAACTGCTGGGTGGCTTAGACAGTGAGGCCCTTTGCTGCTCATCACAGCTAGCGTCTCTGGAACCACAGAAACGCAGCCTAGGATCAGGCGGAGGCAGACATTACTTATGGATGAAGGCAAGGGGTAGGGAGAGGGTCTAGGTGTAAAACTGACACCAAACCACCACACAGGACTATCCCAGTCAGGATAAAAGGATAAAAGGGGAGGCTATTTAAGCATCAGAACGTGCTCCCTCGACCCCAGAGCCTGCCCAGAATGTCGGGGGCCGCCACCTGCTTGCCTGCGAGGCCTCCATGCTCTCGGGTGCTCATGTTCCCATCTGCTTGCTGCAGCACTAATGAAAAAACTCGACTGCCAGGCATGCTTGGAGGAATAACTCATGAAACAGATTGTAAAGCCCGGGCCCATGACTTGCTCTTTTGGGACTTGGCACTTACGTCTCTTTTTCCATTTGCACAGACTGAGCAGGAGGCCAGGCCTCCCCGCCCGGGCCTTGGGAGCGAGGCGCCTCTCTTCTGTCCGCCAGTTCTCCCACTCGGCCCCCACACCCCCAGGGGGAGATGCAGGGGAGCTGTGCTGACGCCGAGGCCGCGCCTGCTCCACATTCCAAGCGGGACACGGCCTGAGTCCCGCGGGCCCTGCCCGGAGGCCCCTGGGTGTGAATCTGTTTCTCCCCACTCGCCGGCTCCCGCGCCGCCTTCAGGCTTTTTTTCTCGCTCTCTCTCGCCATTCCCCGGGCAGCGTCTGCGTTTCAGTGCGCGGACATTTCCGGCTGGCGGGGGATGGGACGGCGGCCAGCCCGTTCCCGTTCCCGTTCCCGCCCGGCTGCAGGCGCAGCTGCGATGACTTCATGACTCTGCAATGGCCGCGGGGCCGGGAAACAGGGCCGGGATTGTATTCACGGGCTGGAAAGTAGCAAGTGTGAAAGACACCCGTGGCAGACTCCACCTCCTGCCTTACTAAAAATTGCTCTTATCTCCGGCAAAAACTCCCTGAGTTCCCTTTCCCCCTCCTGGCAGCCCTGGAAGGAGGGCCGCTGTGGAAAACGTGTCCTCCTCGGGCCTGAGTCCCCTGGGCCCTCCTCAGCCAGGATCAATGTAGAGGGAATGCCAAATACTCAACCGCCTTTAGGTGGGATTTTAGGTTTTAGGGGAAATAATGACATTTTGCATTCGAATCTGAAAATGAGTGTGTCAGCCTGTGCGTGGCTGGGTGAAGAACTGGCCCCGTTTCTCCCATTAGCTTGTCCTACCACCCCGGGGAGAGCCTGACCCAGTGAGGTGGCCACAAGAGCCTAAGAGTCTTGCTCCACTGAGGTCCAGATGGCGGACCCAGGCACCACGTGACTTGGTTGTCAAGATGCCTGACATTTCAGTGTGGCGGCAATGGACCGGGCGTGCCTGGGTGAGAGGATCATGTGGACGTGGATTGTCAGATACGACTATGTGCATGGTGTTATTGCTTGTAATGGCGGAAAATTGGAGCAACCTAAATGTCTATCAACAGGGAATCAAACAGGGAATAAGTAGAGTGTGCTGTATTTATAGGATGGAATTGTATATAGCAGTTAAAATAAATAAAAGTGATCTAGTTGAACTGGCCTGGGATAAGGCTAAAAAAAAAAAATGTGCAATTCGCAGAATGAAACGGCAGTATGAAACCATTTATGTAAGAAAAGAATGAGGGCAAGAGAGAGAGAAAGAATAAAAGAAAAACAAGAAAAACCCTCCTGAAACAATACTGTTTTCTGTGCTGCACTATAGGCTATATATAAAAGGACTGCAAGCCTAAATCCCCAAACCCCAGACTATCCAAGGGGAGGGTTCAGAGGGATAGAAATTGGAGAATGTGGTCAAGAGGCATTTTTGAGTAAATGTCCTAATATTTCAGAAAAAGAGTGAATTCAGTTATTTCTTAAGTAATTAAAAATTAATTACAAAATAGGGGAAAATGAGGTGTTAGTGGTTTACAAACTTCGTCCATCCAGATTGAGCAGATGTGGAGCTTTGCCGTTGACTTATTTGTGAGTAATTAGTGGTTTCAGTTTTTTTTCTTTTCTTTTGCTGAGATGTAGCAAATTGATATAATTAAAAGGGTGAGACAAGGTATGTGTGAGTGTGCGTGTTCATAAATCAACAGGTGGCTGTGTTAAGTAACCCTCAAGAGAGTCCTTTTCCAAGTAGTTAGTCTGTCATACGTGGCCTTGCTGAGCTGCAGGGTCATCATCCTGTCAGGCCAAACACGGGGCTGTAGCATTTATTGCTCTAATTGTGCTGTTTAGAAACGGGTGGGGCACAAGGGCTAGGGAGCCCTGATCTGTTTCTTGGAGTCCTGCCATCTTCCTTTGTACCTTCCACTTGGAAAATCTCGCAGGTAGACATCAATTAGCAATGCAAACACCATGTTGGAAATTCACTTTATTTGGGGGCTTGTGGGGGGCCTCAGGTAAGTGAATAATGTAGCTAAGCATTCTGCAAACCCATGGGTAGTGATTACTATAGATAGAGATTTTGAAATATGGATGAAGCTTGTGTGTGTGTGTAGAATTAATAATACAAAATTTTAAAATTATTTTAAAAACATTCTTTTATTGAAGGAGAACATTTAAACTTAGAAAATAAATTATAAACTTATAGGAAATAGCTTGCTTATGTTTTAGAATCAGTATGAATAATACTAGTTGTTTTCAAAAATAATCTTTTCCCTAACTGTAATAGTTATATTCTCATTGTAGAAAACTCAGTAGTTAAAGAAAAGTATAAACAACACAATTAAAAGCAAGCAAAAATGAAGCAGTAGCTAACTTCTGGTGGTTGAATTATGGATGTTTTCTTTTAGACTTTTCTATTAATATAACAAAATCTCCATCCTTCTGGCGATATTACTTTGTAGTCTGTTTTTATCATACTGTTAATATCTGAGAGGCCACCAATCCAGAAGTTTTCCTGTACCCTGTTCTAGTCAGTTTCCTACCCACCCCAGGCTTGGGTGGCCACTGGTCTGATTTTTATCACTGTCGTGTTGCCTTTTTCAGAATGTGATATGAATGGCATCATACAGTATGTAGCCCTTTGTGACAAGCTTCTTTCATTTATCATAACGCTTTTGAGAGTCTTCTATGTTGTTTCAAATATCAGAAGTTCTTTTATTGCTGAATATTGTATGGGCATATTACAATTTGTTTATCATTTGCGGGGATTTGCTGAACATTTAGGTCTAGTCTGTGGGTCAAAGTCTGTCACCTGTTTTGGAATACTCTTGGACATTATTTCTTCAAATAATGCCCTGCCCCGTCTCAGCCTGTCCTCTCCTTCTGGGACTTAAGTTGCAGCTGTGCTAGGGAGCATTTGATTGAGTTCCCTATATTTCTTATGTTCTATTTTGTTCTTTTCATTTTTTTCGCTTGGTGCATCAGTTGGATCTTTTCTGTAGATTTCAACTACACTGTGTTTTTTCTTTCAGATCCTTGAATATTTCTGATGCTATTGCTATGAGGCTGGTGCAAATAGAATCTGAAACTTTACTTCCATCCCTTTTTTTGCCTAGTTAATTCTTAGTCATCATCTAGATTTTGCTTCCCCAGGAATGCCTTCTTTGACCTCCAAGATGAAGCCAGATGACAGCCCCTCAAAGTACTAAGCCTCTTTCCTCTTGAACACTAACCAAAGTTGCAGAATTTGTCTGCCTTCCTCTCTAGACCGTAAGTTTTACAGGGCAGAGATTGGTCTACTTTTTGTTTATTGTTGTTTCCCCATCTGTAGCCTGGTTCCTGAAACATAGTCAGATCCTAATATTTTTGAAATGTTCCCCCTTCAGGTAGTTGGGGGTCGGCCTCCTGAGATTCTTTAGGTAACCTCATCATAGCTCTGGGTATCTCATCTATGCCTTTGCACCAAGCATCCCACGCTTGGTGATGGTCTTTACAGAAATGTCTACTGCGTATGGCCTCAGTTGACTTCAGAGATGGAAGATCAAACCCCTGCAAGAAGGGCATGATCAGAGACATTTCTGCCATAGCATGGTTAGAATACCAAGCTGAAAACAGAACATAGGCTTGATCATAACTGTAGTGGACAACCCTCAGACTCACGGGGAACTGTTGGCTCTTTTGGCTGAATTCTTGGTTATAAACTTCTAATTTTGCGGTTGACCTAGAAATTCTCATTTCTGGGAAATGACTGAGCCAATTCTCTATTCTCCTAGTTTGCAAAGGAGCTTCTCTTGTTTCCGACTACCATTAACTTGCCACACTGCCTTTTCACTCTTATTCTCTAGGGAAAGAAGGTTCTCCTCCCCTC
>NW_012115666.1:800734-820222 GCF_000951035.1 Colobus angolensis palliatus
TTAATACTCATCTAAACCCTGGTGGCTCATTAGATCCTCCCCTCCCCTCCCCTCTCCTCTTCGCTCTTCTCCTCTCCCCTCCTCTCTCCTCTCCTCTCCTTTCTTTCCCCTTCCCTTCCCTTTCCTTCCTTCCTTCTTTTTTCCTTTTTCTTTCCCCTTTCTTTCTATATGTTCTTCCCTAAGGAAGATAAAAATTTTTAACTTCCTTTCCCTGAGGAAGACAAAAATATATAACTCCATATATAATTAGTATAATTAGAATTTCAACCGAAGGAGCCTCATTAATGCACTTCAGAGGGCATACATTTTGCACTGGGCAAGTAGATGAGTTTAGTGTCCTATATAATATATCACAATGCACAGGACATTTTTCTGGAACATATGTATATAGATATCTATGAATAGCAGTAGTAAGAAGATCTAAATGAGAATATAGGTACTATCTGATTTAATCCTCATATGTATCAGAACATAAGGCATTGTTACTAATTTGTAGAGATGTGAATTTAAGTACAAGGACTGTAAGTTGCAGGGGTCAACTAATGGTGAAACTGGGAACGATGCTCAGTGCAGAACCCCTGCATAAGACTAAGATGAGAGGAAAAACATGAAGGCTATAGATAGTGCTTCTTTAATTTACGTTCACTGTTGTTTTTAGGGAAATTGTACTTTCAGCAAATTTAACTAGCTAATGCATAGTTCTGATCACATTTTCAACCTCCACTACCTGAAACCTTCCAGTAGCTGTTTATTGTCTAACCAAAGCCAAGCAAGTTTGCATGTCATGAGCTTTCCCAGAAACTTCTCATCATTTTCTACATGCCCTGGCACATTGAGAATTTCAAAAGGGGTTAGTTTACCAAACTTATTTTCCTACAGAGTGTCTTTTATCCTGGAGCATCTTTCAGTTTCCCAGTGATCTTGGGAAATGCAACATAGAAAATAAAATTTAAGTATCTAAGTCTTGTTCTTCCTTTCTTAGTTTATACCTTTCTGGCCATCTCAAAGTTTTGCAAGGGCCAGATAGGGAATGTAAATGAAAGAAGCCAGGAGAAATGAAATGATGGGTGATAATTACCTTCCATAGTAAGAGGAGGGGAGTGGCCTACTAGAAAGTATTATGCTTGTTAAAAGGAGAGAACCGCTGAATGTCATGTGAAATACAGCCTCAGAATTGCCAGGCAGTTTGATACTCTAAGTGAATTTGGAAACTTGAATTTTGATCTATACTATCATTACTTTTAAAGGATGGCAACTAGTTCAGATTTAAAACTCTCTGTGGGTGAACACTGTGTGAGCCAAGCATGACCCGTCCACAAGCTGAATTTGGCTTAAAGACAGCCAGTTTGTGACTTTTCTACATGATGGTATCTTGGCTACTTTTTCCTGCTTTATCTCTAAAATGACACAAAATTGTTGAATATAAACTTCTTATTTTAGGGAGGAGTATACCAATTTTTTTCTATTCATTTTTCAGGGTAAATGTCTGTCACACACCACCCCTTTCTATATATACATGTATGCAAATATAAACCAGTCACACCCATTTTTTTTCTAATGGAATTTTATTTTATTTTTTTATTATTGAATTTTTTTTTCATTTTTATTATACTTTAAGTTCTAGGGTACATGTGCACAACGTGCAGGTTTGTTACATATGTATACATGTGCCATGTTGGTGTGCTGCACCCATTAACTCGTCATTTACATTAAGTATATCTCCTAATGCTATCCTTCCCCTCTCCCCCACCCCACAACAGGCCCGGGTGTGTGATATTCTCCTTCCTGTGTCCAAGTGATCTCATTGTTCAATTCCCACCTATGAGTGAGAACATGTGGTGTTTGGTTTTCTGTTCTTGTGATAGTTTGCTGAGAATGATGGTTTCCAGCTGCATCCATGTCCCTATAAAGGACATGAACTCATCCTTTTTTATGGCTGCATAGTATTCCATGGTGTATATGTGCCACATTTCTTAATCCAGTCTGTCACTGATGGACATTTGGGTTGGTTCCAAGTCTTTGCTATTGTGAATAGTGCCACAATAAACATACGCAGTCACACCCATATTTGATTAGCCCATTTTCTAGGTTCACCTCATTTTGAAGGTTGCGAATGTTGTGACAAGCTGTGGACTTATCTTCTTTTCTGCATTCCCACATGCAGCAAGTACAGTGATCAGCACTATTTAGTCACAGGCTACCAGACCAGTGTGTGGTTGACTTGAGCTACTTTTTATAGAATCTATTTCTATGTGGTACAACTGGTGGTAGTTTCTGTGTATCCATGTGTTTGCTCCTAATACCTCTGAAAATATCTGCAGAGGAAGTAAAAAATTATCTCGTAAATGAGCTCATTTTCAGCTACTAGGGTAAGAAATTGATGGAGGTTTGGAAAACTAGATAGAAGAAAAAATACTGATATTCCCCTTTAAAAGGCCCATGCTTTTATTTTTTTATTTTTATTTTTATTTTTTGAGACAGAGTCTCACTCTGTCGCCCAGGCTGGAGTGCAGCAGCATGATCTTGGCTCACTGCAACCTCCACCTCCCGGGTTCAAGCAATTCTCCTGACTCAACCTCCTGAGTAGCTGGGATTACAGGCACCTACGACCACACCAGTTAATTTTTGTATTTTTAGTAGAGACAGGGTTTCACCATGTTGGCCAGGCTGGTCTTGAACTCCTGACCTCAGGTGATCCACCCACCTCGGACTCCCAAAGTGCTGGGATTATAGGTGTGAGCCACTGTGCCTGGTCTCATGCTTTTAAAAGTATAGAATAAGTTATTTCTTTTAATCCCATTGTAAGTATAGCTCTAGTTTAAGATACTAATAAAGCGCTCGCTCGTTCTGTAGGTGTGGGGAATTTCTATTGGCATCGATAATTTTCAAAGCATGGGGGAATCTAATGTGGCTGTCACCACCATTAACTTCATGCTGAGTGTATCTCACCCATTTCTTCTACCACTCAGTGAGCTTTAATCACTCTTCACTCTTTTGTGAAACCTACTCTGACTGCTTCGCCTTCCCTTCTTGTGGAAAGGTAATCACTCTCTTTTCTGCAGCGTATGTATCTGGTGCAATGAGAGCACCCTGTGAAAATGCTGTAGGAGAATAACATCTCTGCTTGTCTATTCCCCTCCTCCATGTGCAACCATGAGAGCGACAGTGGCCGTGTCATCTGTAAATCTCAGTTCTTCATACTGTTCTTCTCACCCAGGAGATGTTCAATAAACACGGAATGAATGGCTGTTTGAATAAAACATGGAAATTTTGAAAGGAACAGGTAGAACGACAACTAGAACTATCTATCCATGAAACGGACATCTGAGCCCTCCATCACTTGGGGGTGTTCAGGTGGAAGTTGGATGACAGCTATGGAAAATATTTCTGTAGGAGTTAGAAGGCTTGAATGACATCCTCTCCCAGGTCCTTTCTAGTTGTGACATAATCAGGGATTCCAGCTTTGCCAGTTTGCTTTGGCACCTGGGTTGTGGAGTTAGGGGAGCTCCTTCCCCCACTTCCCTGGGTCCCAGCCTTACCATGGTTACACACTGGCCAGACTTCTACCTGCCAGCACCTGCATTTTTTTGCCTGGGCATTTTTGTCTGGGCTCTGGGGCCCACTCTGACTGAAGCGGGCTGTTGAGGATAAATACCCCAACTCACCTGTCTGTCAGGTGGGATCACGCTACCCTGGCCGCCATTGTTTCCCAGGGAGGTCAAGCAAGCTCCAGTTGTCCACTGCAGTAAGTGATCAGATGACTACTGGCTAGTGTCTCTTCCTGTCTACCTTTCCCACTCCCCTCCTAGTGTTTCCGGGGCCACCCATCACCTCCCAAATAAACGACTTGCACTCAAATCCTTGCCACAGGGTCATCTTCAAGAAAAACCCTAAAAGGTAGTTAGATTCTCAGTAGATTCCTTCCATGGGCTAATTCCTAGGACACCTATATTTATTCTCCATTGTGGAATTAAATTCAACAAATAACTCCCAGACAGAAGACTTCGACGTCACAGTGACAGGGGCCATGAGGGGAAATACAGCAGCGGGAATACAGATGCACGTTTCAGATACTAATTTACAGCTCCCACACCTCAAAGCTCAGGCAACATCTAGCACTAAAGCAAACAGTGTGATTGAAACTTGCCACAGTACCTGACAGCAACGGCCAGCAACTCTGTAGATGCCACCTTTGCTAACTGCACTAATTACACAACACGGCGTCACTTAAAGACAGTGCACAGCTGAGTGATAACACACTTAAACAAACAAGCCAGGGTTTAGTCGTCTCCAGGGATAATTGTGTGGGAACTAGGTAAGGAGACAGGTGAAATGTAAATTAGAATCCTTGTAGATTTTCCTCCATGGAGCCAGTAAATATGCTGTGGAAGAAACGACTGATTTTATGGTTACAAAACACCCACATAACAGCAGGGGGTGGGGGTTTTATAGGATCCCTCATAATGACCAAGCTATTAAACATCAAGCAGAAGTTGAGCTTTTTTTTTTTTTTGTCTAAACCGACATTTCTCCAGGGAAAAAGCCTAACTATAGGCATCCTCAAAGCCAATCCAGCCCCAAGAGTGACGTGTCTCATGATTAATGCTGACTCCAGTTCCCCCAGCTTTAGCATGGTCACATGAGCAGCTGAACCAGGAAACTCAATATGGGCAACGTGTGATTGATGAGGAAACCTAGCCTGCTGGGAAATGCTGCTGGAGGGGAAAGAGCCTCAGCGTCTGACCTACATAAAACTCCTAGCCTGCTGTGGCTCCTGCTGACAAAATCTACCATAGGACTGGAAAGAATACATGAGTGGTGTGGATAAAGGGACTCCTTTCATTCCCTTTGGTTAAAGAGGATCTGTTGCTCTTCTAAAAACAGAGCTGTAGGAGAACCTACTGAAGGACTCGAAGCCCTGAACTGAGCCTGGGGATGTTGGCATCGCATTCCCTGCCTGCTTCAGCTTGACCAGAAGACTGTAAGAGCCAAACCATCAATTGTATGCATTGGAAAAGGTTTCTCTATTTCTGCTCAATTCTGAGAGTTAGGCAATTGTAGAATAAAACACCGGAGAAGAAAAAAATTCAATGGCCCCATGTCTATAAAAGACTTGAAAAAAAAAAGCTATTTGTTGGAACAAAACTTTAATTTTATTGAGTGCTGTAAATACACACTGCTGCTGAGCCAGGTCAGAATTAAGGTAATGTTTTTGTTGGGTCTTTTGTTGGCATCTACTTATAGAATGCTACGTCAGAATCCAAATGGCAAACAAGCAAACCTAACTCTTATCCATAGAATTCCATAACTCCAGATCATCTGGGATCCCCCAAATTCTGAGAGTCAGCTACTTTTCAACTTCAAATTAGTTTAAAGAAATTCCATGTCTAGGGAAGGCTTTGCAGGCATCACCACCTTTCCAAGTTCTTTAGAAAAGAATCCCCAACTCCTACAAAACAGAGCTTTGAAGACCTCCTCTGTCTCCTGCCTTTTGTTCTGATGGAAGATAACTCAATGGCCACTGCTTTGATGTGACACCATGTACTATCTTTTCTCCTCAAATTCAAATAAATTTGTCTCAAACAAAATCCTGAACTCCAAGATGATATGGTATAAATAAGAACTCCAGGGTTATGCAGGAAACAGGACTCCTACTCTCAGTTTAGAACATGTGACAATTATATGTGGACTCAGCTAACATGCTGAGGATTGACTTATACTTATTTGCTGTCACATTGATGTTACATTTATTACTTCATTAAATCTTCTCATCCACACTGTAATGTAGAGATTAGGATCCTCTTGTTGTAGTTAAAGAAACAAACCTCTCTTAAGGCCATGGTCACTTGTCCAAGTTCCATCATTTATTCAGGGACAGACTTAGAAAGATCCAAACTGAAAACCCTGCTCTAAGCCCCTAACTTTTTCCATTACAGATGTTTGAGCAAAAATTAAATTGAAATGCCTGCAGAGGGGAAAATTTGAATGTATGAATAACTTCATTTTCCTGGCTGCTCTTGAAAAGCAAGAGTACAATTTGAACAAGAAATCATTTTGTAAAAATATGAACATCTGAAAATTTTTTCCTTCTTGCCTGGCAACAGACTCTTAGTCTCCCTCTCAGCTAGGCTTCTCTCCTTTCTCTGCTAGCCTTCTTTTTTCCTAACATGTTTAAAGTCCCACACCATGTGTGCTCAATGGAGAGAAAAATAAGCAGTATTGCTTTTCAGATGTCCCTAGGAAACCTAATATGCATTCGATGCTCACTACACTAAAATGGAAGTTCCTTGTGCAACGCAGCATCCCCCAGACCCTGATCAGGCTCAGACATCTGCGATCTTTCAGATGCAGAGAGTCTATTTCCTCCCGCCCCACTTTGGCCTTACCTGGGCCCTTTTTCTTTTTATGCATGCAATAGGAAATTTTGAGTATGGTAGTCCTAGCTGGCAAGGTAAGGAATGAAGGGATATTTGGCGCTGGTTTCAAGTGTGGTAAAGCAAATAATGATGCTCTAAGGAATTGTGAGCTATTAAAGAAAATTTATTGTAACATCCACTTAAGCAGTCCAGGTATTTCCATCTTAAATACAGTCTTTTTAACAGGGTTTGGAAGTTAGGGTGGTGGCATCTACCATTCACAGAGAGCATAAGAGCTGAGGGGGTGGCAAAATTCTGCCAAAGTGAAGACTGAACATACAGGGAAAGGAGATACCCTTAACCAAGGAATATTAAGATGTTTATCCCAGCTCCCTCTACCTTCGAGGGGAGAATAGGGAATTCTCATACAACATTAAATTCTTGTTCAGAATTTACTTGCAATATTTGGCAGGCGATTCAGTCACTGATTTGTGCATAAAGCTGTGCAACATTTTGAAATTTCCAGAGAAGTACTGCTAATGTTACAAAATCCAGGATGCAGTGAGCTTGAATACATTTCATTGTAAGACTGAAAATATTCTGTTATCTGGACAAACAGACTGTATATTATAAGGATATATTTTTGGCTACATTTTCTTATGTTTTAAAGTTGTATTTATTTATTTATTTTTATTTTTTATTTTTTTTCAAGTGGAAGCAAGTATGAGACTGATGAATCCTGTATTCAGCTAAAGAAATGCCCAAATGAGGGAGCCCATTGCTTCTCCGGAAGGAGATAAACTTCTGCCTCATTGGAGTATTGCACGCTGTCTCTGTGTCAAACCAGCATCATCTCTGATTGACAGAGATGTTTGACAGGCTGTCCTTGTGGTTCTTGTGCCTTCACTCTCTGGATTATAATGCATTTGCAAACCTAAGCATATAGTTATTTCCATAAAACTAAGAGATGTCAAATGCAAGATTTATAAAATCAGCATTTGATGCCCCTTTTAGTTTAGGCTTTTGGTCTAAATCTTACAGAATTGATTTGCAGAAACCAGGAGAGTGGCAGGAAGCTGGAGCAGCATTCTTCACCAAACCATCTGGTTTTTGTCATGGGAAACATGTCAGCTTCCATTTGGTGTCACTCAGCTCACCTCAGGCTGTCTAGTCTGAAGCCCAGGCTAAAGGTTCCTCTAGTAAAGCTCCGGCTGTATTTCCTCCTGTTAATGCAGCCTGTGTGTGCCTGGTAGTCACCAATCTCCTCCTACTCCCATTTGCTCCTTTTTACATGGGCTTTTACATCCACAGATGTTTCATGGAAGATTAATCACAGAAAGCAGTGTGGGGACACAGCTGCCAGCCAAAATGCAGGAGCAGGCATTCTGCAGCACAGCCCGGATTCTTACCTAATCCAGCATGGGTACAACCTGGGGCACTGAAAACGGAACGAATGAAGGACACACCTTTAAATTCAACTGCAAATGTGGTTCATTTATACTGAAGACATTTAAATGTCCCTAGAGCCATAAAAAATTACTCTTTTAATTAAGGACATTTCCTTTTATGACTTTCTGAAGGTAATGGTAACATGCACAAAGATTTAATAGTTAGAGGGATTTTGTTTAAGTGCTGATCATTCTCTCATGCCATTGAAGCCTATTTCATAGAGAAACGTCTTTGGTTTTCATGTATTTTTTATTATGACAGCCTTTCCTCTACAGCAATATTTAAAGAAAATTGGCTGATTTGAGCTTAAGGATTATAAGGTGTCTGAGGACTGTTTCAATTAATCATTATTTATATGAATTTTGTGAAAACCTAGTTTTGCTGTCCAGTTTGGTAATGACTAGCCACAGATGCCTATTTAAAATGAATTTTAAATGAATTACAATCAAATAAAATTAAGTATTTGGTCCTTCAGTGGCAGTAGCCACATTTCAAGTGCTCAATAGCCACATATAGCTAGTGGCTACCATATTGAACACAGAGGTAGAACATTCCCATCATTGTGAGAAGTTCTGTTGATGGCACTGAGTCCTAAAGCAAAAAGGCAGGTGGACTGCACAGTGAGCACACTACAGATGTGGGAAGGTGTCAGTACTTGGAAGGTGGGCACCATGTAGTTTAAGGAATGAACAGTGAAAGGTGATGTCCTATCTGGGCAAAGTACTCAGGCGGAACAGGTTGGATGTATCAGTGTTGAAACAGGTGCATAAAGTTCAAACCTGAACAGTTCTGGGCAGGACAATAGAATCTAGTCCATATACCAGGAGCAAACTCAGATCTAAGAAATGAACAATACCAAAGTCTCTGGAACAAAAGAGAATAAGAGAATAAGAGAGAAAGACAGAAAACATGCAAACACAATTGGGATATGGCAGTCATCTAGACTCTCAAGGAATGTTGGAATGTTGTATTCAATCCCTGCTGCTGCTTTAACAAATGCCCACAGACTTTCTGGCATAAAACAACACAAATTTGTTATTTTATAGTTTTGTAAGTCAGGAGTCTCACTGGGCTAAAATGAAGGTGTCGGCAGAGCTGTGTTTCTTCTGGAGGCTCTAGTTTCCTGGCCTGTTTCCAGCTTGTAGGGGCGACTTGCATTCCTTGGCTCTGTGGTCCCTTCCCCCATCCTCAAAGCAGCAGCATAGTCATAGTCTGTTCAAATAGCCCTTTGACTCTTAGCCCCATTTCCCTAATCAAGTCTTCTTCTCTGACACTTATCCCTCCCAACCTCCCTCTTGTCAGGACCCTTCTGATTATATTGGAACTGTTCAGACAGTCCAGGATAATCTCCTCACCTCAAGGTCCATAAAATTAATTACATCTGCAAAGTCCCTTTTGCCATGTAAGGTGTAATATCCATAGGTTTCCAGGATTAAAATGTGGACATCTTTCCAGGAAGAGGCATTATTCTGCCCATCACAAGTACAGTAGCACCAAAATGCCTGCTTGAGGTCTGGTGACTTCACCAATTTACAATTTAGAGGTTGTCAAACTCACAGAGCAGGAAACAATATATTAATTTATATCCCACCTAGTTTCAGAAAAGAATTAATAGTGCATAAGAAGATATACACAGAATATATAGGGCATGTCATATCACATATAAATAAGGCAAAAAGAGAAAAATGGAACAGGATAAGAACACAATGGAAGAAAGAATGAGGTGAGGAAGTATGCTCTATAATGACCTCCACTCCTACTCCTCCATCAATACACTTATAGTCATCTTAAAGTCAGAATTCTTTGACTAGAGAATCGAAGTGTGTCCTCAAGGTTACCTGAGTAATTTTGACAAGGGGTGCAACTAGAATTTTCAAATAACCACATCCTGAGGGTCAAAACAACAGAGATGGAAACTGAGCATAGGGGAGGATGTTTGTTTCAATATAGTGGAGTGGAACTACCTCTCCTTTTCCCTTAAGATTTGGGAAGGTACAACCTGAGGAAGAAGTGATGCAACTTGCTATGTTTCTTAAAGTCCAACTACATTTTGGTCACTGAGACTTCAAATATATTCAAGTGTTAGCCCTTAAGAGATTATTTATTGTTTATATTTCACTTAATTCCAGGAATGAGTTAGTGGATTATGAAAACAAATATAATATAAAATATAGTGCTAAATACACTTTAGATGAAAGAAGAAAGATACGTTAGAGAAGAATGCCACAAAGGAAGAAATGAATCTTAAAAAACACATTGTGTATTTATCTACATCTGTTTGGTCAGGTTTAAGATATGGCCCTAACCTGGCCACTTAAACAACTGACAATGTTTTTAAGATGGAAAACAACAAAATGCATCACTGAAAAAGGTTTCAATTATTCTACTAAAGCAAGATATGTAATTCTTCCTGGTGTCCTCCTGAACATGATGTGATGATTGATGTCCTCAACAACATACTTTCCTTGGATTTTGAAGCCTCATAGATTTTTTTCTGTGGCCCTTTGCATAAGATCTTGGTATGCCCAAAGCATAATTTCATAAAAAACAATTCTGTAGAAATCCAATAAAATAAAATTTACTTACTGGCTTCTTTTTTTAAATTGATACATTATATTTATACATATTTATGGGATCTATGTGATATTTTGTTACATATGTAGAATATGTAATGATTAAGTCCGGGTGTTTAGGATATTTATCACCACTAGCATGTATCATTTCTGTGTGTTGAGAACATTCCAGATTCTCACTTCTAGCTCTTTTGAAATGTATAGTACATTGTTGTTAACTTATAGTCACCCTACTCTACTATCAAGCATGAGAACTTATTCCTTCCATGTAACTGTAAGTTTGAACCTATTAGCCAATGTCTCCCCCTGCGCGCGCGCACACACACACACACACACACACACACACACACACATCCTTCTCTTCCTCTGGTGACTATCATTCTACTCTCTACCTCCATGAAATCAATGATTTGGCCCCCTCATATGAGTGAATGCAAGTAATATCTGTCTTTCTATGCCTGGCTTGTTTAACTAAACGGTATTTGCCAGTTCCACCCATGTTCCCGCAAATGACATGATTTTGTTCATTTTTTTGGCTGAATAGTATTCCACTTCGTAAACACACCACATTTTCTTCATCCATTCATCTGTTGGTGAATACTTTGGTTGATTTCATATCTTTGCTATTGTGAATAGTGTTGCAAGAAACATGGGGATACATATATCTCTTTGATATACTGTTTTTCTTTTCTTTGAATGAATACCCAGTAGTGAGATTGCTAGATCATGGAATAGTTCTATTTTTAGTTTTTTGAGAAAACCTCATACTATTTTCCTTTTCTCTTTTTTTTTTCTAATTTTGCTTTGAGTTCTGCGATATGTGTGCAGAATGTGCAGGTTTGTCACATAGGTATATGTGTCGTGGTGGTTTGCGGTACCTATCAACCCGTCATCTAGGTTTTAAGCCCGGCATGCATCAAGTGTTTGTCCTAATGCTCTCCCTCCCCTTTCCCCCACCCACTGTGATGTTCCCCTCCCTGTGTACATGTGTTCTTGTTGTTCAACTCCTGCTTACGAGTGCACACTTGTGGTGTTTGGTTTTCTGTTCCTGTGTTAGTCTGCTGAAAAGGATGGCTTCCAACTTCATCCATGTCCCTGCAAAGAACGTGAACTCATTTTTTGATGGCTGCATAGTGTTCCGTGGTGTATATGTGCCATATTTTCTTTATCCAGTCTATCACTGATGGGTATTTGGGGTGGTTCCAAGTCTTTGCTATTGTAAATAGTGCTGCAGTAAACATACATATGCATGTGTCTTTATAGTATAATGATTTATAATCCTTTGGGTATATACCCAGTAATGGGATTGCTGGGTCAAATGGTATTTCTGGTTCTAGATCCTTGAGGAATCTCCACACTGTCTTCCACAATGATTGAACTCATTTACACTCCCACCAACAGTGTGAAAGCGTTCCTACTTCTCTGCAGCCTCTCCAACATCTGCTGTTTCCTAACTTTTTAATAATCACTATTCTAGCTGGTTTGAGGTGGTATCTCATTGTGGTTTTGATTTGCATTTCTCTAATGACCAGTGATGATGAGCTTTTTTTCATATGTTTGTTGGCTGCATAAATGTCTTCTTTTGAGAAGTGTCTGTTCGTATCTTTGTCCACTTTTTGATGGGGTTGTTTGGTTTTTTTCTTGTAAAATCATTTAAGTTCCTTGTAGATTCTGGATATTAGCTCTTTGTCAGATGGGTAGATTGCAAAAATTTTCTCCCATTCTGTAGGTTGCCTGTTCACTCTGGTGATACTTTCTTTCGCTGTGGAGAAGCTCTTCAGTTTGATTAGATCCCATTTGTCACTTTTGGCTTTTGTTGCAGTTGCTTTTGGTGTTTTAGTCATAAAGTCTTTGCCCATGCCTATGTCCCCTGAATGGTATTGCCTAGGTTTTCTTCTAGGGTTTTTATGGTTTGGGGTTTTACATTTAAGTCTTTAGTCCATCTTGAGTTAATTTTTGTATAAGGTATAAGGAAGGGGTCCAGTTTCTGTTGAGAAAATGCCATACTGTTTTCATAAAGGTTGTACTAATTTACATTCCCACTTTCATACTCCAACAGTGTATGTCAATTCTTTTTTCTCTGCATCCTTGCAAGTATCTGTTATAATAGTCATTCTAACTGGGTAAGGTGATATTGTGGTTTTGATTTTTCTCTAATGATTAGTGATGTTGAGCATTTTGTTACTTATCTGTTGACCATTTGCATGTCTTCTTTTGAGAAATGTCTATTAGATCATTTGCTCACTTTTTAATTATATCATTTGTTTGTTGCTGTTGAGTTGTTTGAGTTCCTTTTATATTCTGGAAATTACTCACTTGTTGGATGAAGATTTTGCAAATCTTTTTTTCCATGCAACAGGTACTCTACTGATTATTTCCCCTGCTGTGCAGAAGCTTTTTAGTATAATATAGTTCCATTTGTCTATTTTTGTTTTTTTATTGCCTGTGCTTTTAGGGTCTTTGCCATAGAATTTTTGCCTACAACTATGTCCTGGAGTGTTTCTTGTATGTTTTCTTCTAGTAGTTTTATAGTTTCAGGTCTTGTGTTTAAGTCTTTAATCCATTTTGAGTATATTTTTGTATATGATAGGAGATAGGGGTCTACTTTCATTCTTCTGCATATGAATATCTAGTTTTCCCAATAACATTTATTGAAGAAAGTGTCCTTTCCCCAATGTATGTTATTGTTGTCTGTCAAAAATTAGTTGGCTGTAAATACATGGCTTTATTTCTGCATTCTCTATTTTGTTCCATTGGTTTATGTGTCTGTTTTCATATGAATACCATGCTGTTTTGGTTACTATAGCCTTGTAGTATATTTTGAAGTCAGGTAGTGTAATACCTCCATCTTTGTCCTTTTTGCTGAGGATTGCTTTGGCTATGCAGGCTCTTTTTTTGGTTCCATACAATTTTTTGAGTTTTTTTTGTATTTCTGTGAAAAACATCATTGGTATTTTAATAGGGATTGCATTGAATCTGTCCATTACTTTGGGCAGTGTGGTCATTTTTACAATATTAATTATTCCAAACAATTACCATGGGATGTCTTTATATTTGTTTGTGTCCTCTTCAATTTCTTTCATCAATGTTTTGTAGTTTTTCTTGTAGAGATCTTTCACTTCCTTGGTTACATTTATTCCTAGGTGCTTTTTTGTAGCCATTGTAAATGAGGTTGCTTCTTTCTTGATTTCTTTTTTTTTTTTTTTTTTGAGACAGTCTCGCTTTGTAGCCCAGGCTGGAATGCAGTGGCGTTATCTTGGCTCACTGCAAGCTCCGCCTCCCGGGTTCACACCTTTCTCCTGCCTCAGCCTCCCAAATAGCTGGGACTACAGGTGCCTGCCACCATGCCCAGCTAGCTATTTTTTTTGTATTTTTAGTAGAGACGGGGTTTCACCATGTTAGCCAGGATGGTCTCTATCTCCTGACCTTGTGATCTGCACGTCTCAGCCTCCCAAAGTGCTGGGATTACAGATGTGAGCCACTGCACCTGGTCTCTTGATTTCTTTTTTAGCCAATTCATTATTGGTGTAGAGAAGTGCTACTGATTTTTGTATGTTAATTTTGTGTCTTGAAACTTTACCAAATTTCTTTGAGATGTAAGAGTTTTCTGGTAGTGTCTTTAAAATTTTTAAACTATTAGATCATGTCATATGCAAAAAGGGACAATTTAACTTCCTTTTTTCTAATTTAGATACCTTTTATTTCTTTTTCTTACATGATTGCTCTGGCTAGGACTTCCAGTACTATGTTGAATAGGAGTGGTGAAAGTGGGCATTCTTGTCTTCTAATTCTTAGACAAAAAGGCTTTTTCCCATTCAGCATGATGTTAGCTGTAGGTTCATCATATATGATGATGCTATGGCATCCTGTATATGGTATATGGCAAGCTAGTCCAACTCATAGCCCACAGGCTGCATGCAGCCCAGGACGGCTTTGAATGTGGCCCAAAACAAATTCATAAACTTTTTAAAAAACACTGTGAGTTTTTGCAGGTTTTTTTTTCGTTTGTTTTTTGTTTTGTTTTGTTTTGCTCATCAGCTATCATTAGTTTTATATTCTTCTGTGTGGAACTTCCATGATGGTTTTACAAAGGTGTCTCTGTCTTGCCAAGAATACAGATGAAAGAAAGGAATATGAGAAGAAACTATCTCAAAGAGCACAACATGTCATTTCCTAATGATAGAATTTCTTAAATGCGAGAGGAGAAGTGCTCAGGGTGCTCAGGGTGTAGTCCACTGTGTAGATGGCACACGCACGTCAGCTACTGCATACACCAAGGTACGCAATTGGGTGTTGCTCTTCTTGCAAGGAGGGGAGGAGGGGGCTTTACATTTTGTGGCCACTGAGAGCTATGGCTCAGTCATTACTCAGCTCACTCTAAACGTGGATATATTCCTTCCTTTCTTTTGTGTTCTCTGACCTGTTTAAGACCCAGAGAAGCAGAGCTAGAAACTTCTGGTGGATGGAGAAGCTGCTTTCTTCTCATCCTTGAGGTCTTAGCCTAACTATCACCTTCTGAGAGACTTACTTCCTGATCCTCAGCTAAGAGACTGAATCCACCTGTCTTTCTATCACAGCTTTTACTATAACAAAGATGAGAAGCAGTGTAATGTCAGGTTTGGAAGCACAGATTCAGGACGTGAACTGTGTGGACTGAAATCCTGGCTCTCCCATACAGGCTGTACAATTTTGAGAAAGTTCCTGAACTGTTTTGTGCCTTAATTTTTTCATGTGCAGAATGAGGCTATTAATTGCTCCTACCTCACGGAGAAATCCTGGCAACTAAATAAAGAGCTTAGTGCCTCATACAGGTAAGCCCTATGTAAATATTCACTATTACTACCTATATATTTGCTCATTTCTTTATGATTTCTCTTCCTCAAAAGACTGTAAGTTCCATTAGGGCAGAGGTTATATATATAGGTAATTTGTTTCATGTTGAATGAAAGGAAAAACAAGATCCCAATCTTCTATTATAGAAAGATGAAAAAATTTTGAATCCCTGCTTCACACCATATACAAAGAAAAAGGGTTGAAGACTCAGTGTGACAAGTATAACGTTTATTATAAAATTTTGAAGAAATAATTATCATCTTGGGGGTACGGAAGTTTTTCTTAGGTAATTGTAAAAGTACTTACCGTAAAGGAAATAATCAATACATTAAAATCCTGTATAATAAAAACTATCAGAAACAGAGAGGGAAAAGTTATACTCTTGAAAAGATATTTGCAACCACATAGCTGATGGAGAAATATTGTTTGATCATTTAATAGGAAACCGAAGTGGTTAGCAAACATGAGAAGTTAAGCATCATTTGTTATTTGGAAAATGCAAATTAACATTCCGAAAACATTTTACGTTCAATTCACCAGATTTAAAATCTCTGACAAATCCCAAATATTGGAAGTATATGGAGAAATCGCAATTCTTATGCCCTGTTAGTAAAAATATGAATTTATACAAGTACTTTGGAAAATAATCTGAAAATGATGAGCACTGAATTTATTATCGTGACTTCTCTCTGTAGAAAATGGGAGGAGAATGGGACTGGGAAAAGTCATATACTGTAAGCTTCAATTATATTTAAAATGCATTTTTAAGTATTTTGAAATAAATATGATGTAATGCTAAGATTTGCTCAATCCAGCCATTGGGGACAGGCTGGTCACTGAATTATTCTCTGTTCTCATTTCTATATATGAAATAACCTTTGTAATGAATAAAGCCAAAAAGTTAAGTGTAAAGAAGAGAAGAGGCCTCAGAGAGCATGTGATGCTCTCACACTCCAGGGCATATCCAGGCATCTGCAGGGCTGCTAAACCACAGATCACTGGGTCCCATGCCGGACTCTCTGAAGCAGCAGGTGTGGGAAGGGCCTCAGAACCTGCATTTCTGACAAGTCCCCAGGTGGTGCTGGTGCTGCTGATCTGGGGCCCCACTTAAAGAACACTGATCTCATCCAACCCTTTCATTCTAGAGTCAAGGGGCTCAGGTTCAGAAATGAGAAATCATTTTTCCCCCTCAAAAAATACTTGTATCAGGCACAGCTCCAGAATTGGTGACACAGATCTTAGCAAGACAGACACAGTCTCGGCCTTCATGGAAATTTTGTTCATACAAAAGGGGAGGAGCATTTAATCAGCATATCCACAAATAAGGAAACAAGATAATTGCAGACAATGGTAAAGTCTAAGAAGAAAATAAAATGGGGTAATGTCAGAGAGAGAGCATGAGCAGGGTTGGCGTGTCATTGCCTGGGATGGTCAGCTGCAGTCTCTTTGAGGAGGTGATATTTGAGTTGAGGTAGGAGAGAGGAGAAGGGACAGCTGAGGGAAGATCAGGGAAATGAATTGTGGGCAGAGGAAGGAGAAAGTTCAGAACCCGACACAAAAAACAAACAAGGAAATGTAAAGGGCTAGTGAACATATGAAAAGAAGTTTAACATTATTAGGTATCAGAGAAATATTTAGTTATTAACTATTTCCTAAACAACCAACAATGATTAGTGAAAAGCCACTGTGGTTAGATTATAGTGAGCAGAGAGGCACATGGAGACCAAGGTGAGAGGTAGGGGTTTTATCCTCGCTGGAGGCTTGCATGTCTCGATGTCTAGGTTTTCATAGTTCATCTCTCCACGCATGCTCCAGGTTCTTCCCATCAGCCCATGTTGCACATGTGTCAAACACAAATTAAATGTAGTGCAAATAAAACACAGCCACCCCTTCCCCACCCTCCATGTCAGTGCATCACTGCTCTCATGAACTGCTAAAGTAAATAAAATAAATCTTTCAAAAGAACTCTTTCCACATCTGAAACATTTTTCAAGAGAGTGTCAGAACAATGATCAGAGATATTAATTTGCAAATAAAATTTATTATGTTTTTCCTGTGTAGAGGTGTTTTCTTTCTTTTGAGAGCCAAGGAGACAGATTACATCTGTCATCAGTGAAACATAATAGATGTACAGTGACTCAGAGTCCTCCGTGGGCCATCAAAGTGTCATGTACAAATTTTCCTGAAAAATTTCTAGTGCTCACATCTTTGATTCATTTAGCCAATGTGTACACATTAAGCCTTGACTTTCCTTGGCGTTTGCATCTTTCTTTGACAGATAGGCGCCATTTGATTTCCTCCTTTTGGACTAATATATGGCCCAAACGACCATCTCAGTGTGTTTGTAAAAATATTTTAAAATAGTTATCAACACAATCTTTCATGAGCACATTTGTCTTCAGTTTCTCAATGTTTTTATTTTGCAATTGGTATTGTGGCCCAAAGAAGATGGTCAAAAGATGTGTGATGACTAAGTCAACAGCTGAATCTGATGTGGGGGTTCTATTATTATAAAAATGCTCTCCTTAGTTAACCTATTCAGGAAACACATGTTTCTTGGTCATCTCCTATATTTCAAAGCTATTGGAAAACAGCAGTGAAACAAACAAAGCCATTGTCATAGAGCTCACTTTCTAGTGGAGGCAACAGATAACAAACCAATAAATATCCTATGTCAGTTGGTGGTGAATGTGAAAGAAAAAGAAAGCAGGATAAGTAGACAGAAAAAGAAGGATGTGTTTACTTTAAATATATGAGAGAGGATAGAGTCTTTGATAGTGACATTTATTTATTTAAAATGGACAAAACTGTGTATATTTATGGTGTACAACATGATGACTGGATATATGTATATACCCAATGTGGAATGGCTAAATTAAGCCAATTAATGTGTCCATCACCTCACGTGGTTATCACTTTTTGGTGGTGTGATACTGACATTTCAGCAAAGCCCTGAATGAAGCCAGATGGACAATATCTGGAAGAAGCAAATATATAACGATGTCCTGAGATGATAGCCTGAGTGGCTGGAGCAGAGTGAATGAGGGGGAAGAATTGTGGGATATGAGATAGAGGCAAGGGCCAAATCAGGGAGGGTTTTATAAGCTACAGTGAAAACTTTGACTTTTATCCTGAGAGGGATGGAAGCCCCTGGCAGATTTTGGGCAGAGAAATTATAGGTCCAATTTAGAGCTTAAAAGCACTTTGGTTTCTGTGTTAAAACAAAAGAAAAAATAAAGTGTGTGCACGTGTGTGCATGCACAAACACACACAAACAGAAGAAAAGCAGAGGGATAGAATCAGGGAGACCTTAGAAGACTGCTGCAGCAATGCTGGCAAGGAATGATGAAAGCAGAAAAAGAAGGGGATTGAGAAGTGACTAGATTCTGAATATATTCCAAAGACAGAGCCATAAGTAACTGACACTATATTGGAAGCAGGATCTGGGAAGAAAAGGCATCAAGGAGGGAAGACCTCAAGGATTTGGTCTTGAACAACAGGAAAGATGGAGTTATTTACCAAACTGGGAAAGATAGGTGTAAAGCAAGTTTGGGTTGGGTAATACGAGTTCATCTTTGGACATGCTAAGTTTAACGTATTTGTTTTCTACCTAAGAAGGCAGGTAGATAAATAAATCTCAAATTTAGGAGAACACCTAGGCTGCTGATAGACATTTGCAAGCCATCAGCATGCAAATGGCATTTATTAGAGATTATATGGAGAATCTATATAGACAAAGGAGGGTGGAGACTAAAGGACTGGCCTCTGGAACACAACAACATTTAGAGGTTGAGGGAGGAAGAAAAATCCAAGCTGGACATGGTGGTGCATACCTGTAGTCCCAACTACTCAGGAGGCTGATAAGGGAGAATTGTTTGAGTCCAGGAGGTTGAGGCTGCAGTGAGCTACAATCACACCACTGCACTCCAGTCTGGAAGAGACAGAAAGACTCTGTCTCTAAAATAAAGAAGAATCAAATCAAAGTTATAAGAAGGTAATCATATGAGAAGAAAACTAGGAGTAAATGGTGCTCTAGAAGCTAAGAGAAAAAAATGTACTTCAAGGAGAAATGATCAACTGGCATGAATTCTGCAGCTAAACCAAGAAAGAAGTAAGAAATAAACAGGCAGGTGGAGGTAGGAGAATCGGTTGAACCTGGGAGGCAGAGGTTGCAGTGAGCCCAGATCGGAGCCACTGCACTCCAGCCCTGGTGACACTGTGAGACTCCGTCTCAAACAAATAAAAATAAAAATAAAAATAAATAAAATAAAAAAAAA
>NW_012115666.1:820850-821617 GCF_000951035.1 Colobus angolensis palliatus
AAAAAAAAAAAAAAAAGAAAAGTAGAAAGCTTGGCTTGAAATCAGGATCATGGAGGAGACACAATTAATGGAAATGAGAAGGTCTAGAGGGGGGTCAATTATTTGGATTGGATAGGCGAGAGTGGAAGCAGGCTCATGGGAGGTAAGAAAGAAGAGGGAGAATTAAGAAACTAAATTATTGGAAAATTTTTTTCTGTGGATATTGAAATCCTGAAGAATCGTAACAGGATTAGTAGTGGAGAGAATGGCAGTGAAATAAAGAATAAACTCAACTTTTCAAGAAATAAAAAAGAGTGAGTAGGCGGTCTGTGGATGACTATTCCAAGGAGAAGAAGCTTGTGGTGCAGTCTCGTGGCCTGAACTTCAGAGAAGCAGAGGTGGGGCAGGAGAGGAAGGGTGTGGTGATAGGAGGATAAATGGCCTGGATCAAGGACACCTACCTCACGTCCAACCTCAGAGGCATGCAAGGGGGGAAAAGAAAAAAACAAGTAGGAAGGTAAACAGCCATCCCCTTGAGGAGGCTGGAAGGGAAGCAGTATCTTCAGGGCAAAGCCAGTTACCAATGAAATACAGTTGATTCTCAATAAATTAAAAAAATACATTAATTGGTGGTGGTACTACCATAGGAACCCATTTTGGAGACAGGAAAAGCAAATGGCTTACAAATTTTTATTTTTATTTTTTTATTTTTATTATTGTACTTTAAGTTCTAGGGTACATGTGCATAACGTGCAGGTTTGTTACATATGTATACTTGTGCCATGTTG
>NW_012115666.1:827537-851664 GCF_000951035.1 Colobus angolensis palliatus
CGCTGGGAGTTGGAGACTGGAGCTGTTCCTATTCGGCCATCTTGCTCCGCCGGCTTACAAATTTTTAGAAATCAATCTTTGTGCTGGTGGAATACAGATGAAACTTAAAATGTTCTAGCAGTGACCTATAAGACCCCAAATGCTCATTGACTGGCATAGGCACTTGGGGGAAATACTGCGATGACAGTATTGATCAAGGTGGTGGCTATATGGGTGTGTATTCAGAGGTAAAATTCACTGAGCTGTATACTTAATATTTGCGTACTTCAAAAAATATATGCAAATCCTACCTCACTAAAACAAAACAGAAGCAATGTGAAATTGATGAATGCTATGGGGGTTTCTCTACAAAGAATGTTCACTTCGTCATATTACAGGAGACAGACAGGGAAATATGGGTGACCTTCTGAACTCATGCATGAAGATAAAAGATAAAAATGCTTGATCACATCACGTCTTCTTTGTGCTGGCCTTGGCATTTAAGATCTGGTTGTATTTTTTCCTTCTCTCCCAATTTCAAGTAAAACTAATAGTCTTCCAAGTCACTGAGTAAACCCTGAAATTTTATTTCAGAATGGTCTGTCTTGGCTAAATGAAATTATGTGCATGTCTGTGTGTGCCTCTGCGTGTGTGTGTGTGCACACGTGAGTGCACATACATCTATGTTTGCTCATGGAGCATGAAGGGCAAGCCAGTTATTTTATGTTATTGTCATTTCATTGGTCTTAAAATAAATGAGTTTATTTGGATTTCTAGAAATGAAACTGCCTACTTGATATCTTATAGCTGTCTGGGACATGAGCTTTCTACAAATGTTTGCCCTGTCTGTGGACACTGCAAGGAAGAAGATAGCATAAACAAAGTTTTAAAAGAATAAAATGCAGCTAAAAGCTAGATTTTATGTGAATGTCTATCTATTTTTAGAAGCCCTTAAAGTTCTTCATTATCCTTATCTGCAAAATTTTCCTGATTTTTTTAAAAAAAGTCTGCTTTTTCTATTTTCTTTCAACCTCCTCAATATAAAAGCAAAATAAAATCTAGTTATGTCCACAATATTCATTTTTTGGTTCAACATTGTTGTACAAAACTTTCTGAAATTTTTCATTCTTGAAGATCGTCTTCAGTTTTCTCATCTGCAGAGTCAGATACAGTCAGAGCTGGAAAAGCAGTGAGAAATGATCTGGGGTAACTTGGGGATTCTCCTTACATCCTGTTCCGTGCCTAGGGAATGTAGGTTTGGGGAGGGAGTCAATTCCTCCACCAAATATGAGCTTGAAGTATGCTTGAATTAGAACACTACAATGATGTATTTCAGATCTGGGTTAACCTTTCCTTTCTGGATAAAAAAAAAAATGGTGTGCTATTATTTTCTTCATTTGCTTTTGAGAATATTGTGTTGGTTAAATACAGAAAAATGTGTTTGGGGAAAGGTTGGGCGTGCCTCTTGCCCCTCATCTGTCTTGACTTCCTCTGTGAACCTCACCAGATGCCTCTGTGGCCCATTTATGAATCAAAATAAATTCTGCTTCTCTCTTGATGATTCATGATAGTCTTACAGCAAAGTTTGATTTTCCTGAAGTCTTGATTAAAGCAGGGAACAGGATGACTAATTATCTCCTTCACATGGTAACTGTGCAGGAAAATGAAGCCTCCACCGTAGCCCACATCCGTGGATCTGTTTTTAGTCCATGAAACTATGATTTACACACAGAACTGATTCTTAAAGAGGCTGAATGCCTGTTTTCCATATACTCTGCTCCTCAAAACTAGAAAAGCGAGTGAGAGAGTAAAAAAGGAAAACCAGAATGTTATCACACTAAAGGCCTTTTTTTCTTCAATCTCTGCTTTATTTTGACACACCTCACTAGTCTTCACCCAGTATCCACTTGTTGAGTTCACTTATTGAGAATAAAAGTATCTTCACAAAAATGTTTCAGTGCCATAGAGGGGAAGTGAAAGGGCCCTTACTTCCCCCAGATATTTCCAGAAAACGTGCCTCGAGAGCTATAAATACTCACACCCTTCTCTGGGTCTGGGGCTGGTGGATCCTGGACAGTAAATCACAGCCGAGGCCCAAGAAAGAGAGTGGCCCGTGGGCAGACATATTCAGAATGCTGACATTTTAAGGGCTTTTGTGGGGGGAAATGATTTGCAAGTGTTTGGCAAACAAAAGCTCTGTGTAGCTGCATGTCACTTTCAAAGTCAGCTTTAGGCTCCTACAAGTTTCGTGTTTATGAGAACGGAAGACCATGATTTCACCTGATGCAGATGAAGAACTCTGTGTTGCTCTGTGCACAAAGGTTGAGGCTAAGGACCCAGAAGTGGGGTACATATCCATGAAAACCAGCTGGAGCCTCAGAGAAATGGGGCAAAATCCAGAGGAAAGCAAGCAGAGCCTCTCACAGAGGAAACTGCGCTGCTCTCCACAGACACGGACAAGGGCTTTGCAGGTGAGGTGGGGTCAGCTGTTGGAGCTTTCAGGCATGTACACCCCTAGTTGTGTGAAGAGGGTAGAAGTTGATAAGCAGGCTGGGAGAAAAGGTGGTTTTTTCAAATAAGTTCGGACTAAAATGAAAACAATCCATCAATTACTCAACACAAGATGATAGAAATACACTGAGTAAAAAGAGGGCTCAGGTTTCCATGCCTGTGGGAATCCTGGGCTGAAAATGAAGAATCTACTAGCAAACACAGACCAATAAATAACAGGCAAGTAAGATAAACAATAATTTTTAAAAATTATTTATATATCTATCTATTTTTTGAGATGAGGTCTCACTCTGTTGCCCAGGCAGGAGTGCAGTGGCCCTCTCATAGCTCACTGCAGCCTCAACCTCCCAGCCTCAAGTGATCCTCCTAACCCAGCCTCCTGAGTAGCTGGGACCAGAGTCACGCATCACCACGCCTGGTTACAATCATCTAGTTAATTTTTAACAACTGATTCTGATAGTGTCAATTAAAGTTACTTAGAAAACCAATTATTTCACTGTAGAGAGGAGGAAACTGGGCCAGACACTTAAGCTTTCCCAACATGCAGTCAGAGAGAAGCACTCAGCCCCCCTTGATGCCTGGTCGAGGGCTCTGTCCACTCCAGTACACAAGCCCCATCAATCATTGGATCTAAATGTCACACATATACCTGAAAAGGATGTGGAGAGTCTCAGAGGGCAATGAATGGGGAGAAGAAAGGCCCCCAGTGGGCCCTCATTGACCAGGCTGCCTTCCTCCCCTCCACTGGCTGGGGCCTGCCTTTCACACACGTGTGCTTCATTCCTGGATGTCTGTGCACCCTCATTCCATTTCTGTTGCAGGAGTCCCTCAACTTCTGCCTTTCTGAAAGGTATTGAAAGAAAAGAAGGGGACAGTTCTTTGACTTGGCTCAATGAATGAACAATTTCTGACATTCAGAAGCCAGCATCCCTAACAAGAAGATGCATGCCCCTGTCCACTTTCCCTTCACCGTGATTTTCAGGCTGCCTTTGTAGCCTCTTTTCTCCTTCAAATATTTCTTTAGAATTGGGAGGTTATGAAGGGTTAGAGAGGAAAGGACGTTAGAGATGCACCAGGTTCTGGGATGGGGTCTGAGAGTCTGGATTTCTACCAAGATCCTGGGGGACACTGACATGGCTGATCCACAGCCCACTCTTCTGAGTATCAAGGATTGAGATTAAGTGCCTAGCTTCAGACTACATTAGTCAGCGGTTATTCTAGTGGCCATAATAAATACCAATTAATTTCAGATGGTTCAGAGCCATGCAACTTCAAGTAAGCTTTAAAAACTCCCTGAGTTGAATTTTCTCATCTAGGAAAGGTAAAGGAATTTGTGACCTTTTTGAATAGTCGAGGGGATAGCACAGTCTTCATACTGATCTTTTTTCACAAAGCAAGAGCAGGGTATGAAAAAATATCGAATCAGGAGCCCATGGGTGACCTAGCCATGTGACCAGAGGAGATACTTTGGACCTCAGTTTGTTTTTCTGAAGTGAGATGTTGGCCTGGGTCACCTTTCGGATTCCTTCTGGCTGGAACTGTTTACCATCCAGAACATCATATTCTTAGTTTAAAGAAATGTAGTGACATGCAGTCGTGCTGTCTTTCTGTTTGCAGCATATCAATAGTCCATTTAATGCCAAGTTCCTGACCAAGAACACAGACCCATAATTACGCATAACTTCTACGGGAAAAGTTGTTCAGTTTTCTTGCTCCACTTGACGACGTATTTTTCCAAGAGCAAAGGGGAGGGAGGAGAGTGATGGCAGCTGTAGGGTTATACCTTTCTTTTGTTCTGTCGCCCAAGCAGAGCTCTCTAACTCTCGGATGTAACCCCGTGGGATAACCACAGGTCCCTTAATTACAAATTATATTCTGAGAACAAAATCTGCAGTCACTGCGTACTCAGAGGGGCCACAGTACATGTGTTTGGCTACCTCATAAGGTAAAGAATCTCAATATTACCCTGTTTTCTCAAAAAAGGAAGTTTGGACATTTAGGGAGCTCTCCTGCTTCTTCATAGAAAATCATCCCAGAACGACTCATGCCCTTCTCAGGAAAGTGCTCTCTGGGATCTTCCCTAATGACATTTCTTTCCTTTTTCTGTTTTTTTTTTGAGACAGAGTCTCACTCTTCCCCCCCAGGCTGGAGTGAAGAGGTGTGATCTCGGCTCACTGCAACCTCCGCCGCCAGGTTCAAGTGATTCTCCTCCCTCAGCCTCCCGAGTAGCAGGGATTATAGGTGCACGTCATCATGTCCAGCTAATTTTTTTATTTTTAGTAGAGATGGGGTTTCGCCGTCTTGGCCAGGCTGGTCTCGAATTCCTGACCTCAGGTGATACACCCGCCTCAGCCTTCCAAAGTACTGGGATTACAAGCATGAGCCACCGCACCCGGCCCCTAATGACATTTTGCATATGTATGACAGATGCCATCTTGACAAATTATATTTCCTTCTATTGCATGTGTCCTCACAGTAACCCCAAGAATCTGGTCTCCTCCCCTCCTTCTACAGAGGAAGAGTGAGGGCTCCGTGTGGCGAGGGGCCTGCTTGTGGTGCTGCCTCGAGCGTGGAGGGCCGGCCAGGGCTGCACTTCAGGCCTCCTTGTTTCCTGTCCTGCGTTTCCTTCACTCCACCGAGGCCATGATTCTGACATCCTACAAATGTCCTGTGAAGATGTCTGCATGAAATATATGCTCTTTGCTGAGTCTGTTTACTTCTGACTCTGTGGAAAGATTTTAGAGATGTTAGTAACTTTTTTTTCTTTTCTAATGTCCCTATGGAGAAATGATTGTATCTGTAATGCTGCCTTTCTAGGCCCTGGAAGGAATCCAGAGCTGTCACTGTGTTTTCCATCTGGCCCTTTATCAAGAATCTCTGCTGCTTACTATAGCCTGGAGGCCGTCCTGCAGAACCCTGTACACGGCTGCCAGCAGGTTGGCAGAGCAGGAAGGGCTGACACCGCACAGCTTCGCAATAGAGAGAAAGGCTAGGTGGGCACGCAGGTGCACCTGCTCTAAGACAGGGGCAGGAGCCCCCAAGGAGACTGATTTTCATCCACAAATAACTATCCACTGGTTTACTCTTTGCTATCTGTAAATTGTATATAGCTCGAGTAAATATAGTTCAACTTATAAAAAATTAATTTGACTTTTCTAAAATAGTCATAGGTCAAAGGTTTTATTTTTACTCATATTTGTTTATTTATTTGAGACACAGCCTTGCTCTATTGCCCAGGTCAGAGTGCAGTGGTACGATCCCTGGAACTTCGACCTCCCAGGTTCAAGCGGATCCTCCCACTTCAGCCTCCCAGGTACCTGGGACTACAGGCATGTGCCATCACACTGGGCTAAGTTTTGTATTTTTTGTAGAGATGGAGTTTTCCCATGTCGACCTCCCAGGTTCAAGCAGATTCTCCCACTTCAGCCTCCCAAGTACCTGGGACTACAGGCATGTGCCATCACACTGGGCTAAGTTTTGTATTTTTTGTAGAAATGGGGTTTTCCCATGTTGCCCAGGCTGGTCTTGAACTCCTGGGCTCAAGTGATCCTCCCACCTTTGCCTCCCAAAGTGCTAGGATTGATTACAGGAATGATTCACTGTGCCTGGCCAGTCACAGGTTTTAAAAGCAACACTAAAATGGGACATTTGTGCTTCCAAAAGAAGACTAATGGTAAGTGAGCCTTCGCGTTAGAGTTTTATCTGTCCCTTCTCCCCAGGGGCTCCTGGCACCTCAAAATACCTCATCAAGAAAAGTGAGATAACAGAAGTCACAGCTTTGCAGAAAGTTCAGAAAATCTATATTTACAAAAGGGTTTGCAATAGAGGCTGCTGCTCATGTGTTTCTTCTGAAATAGCTCATAGAAGTGAAGTGTTAGAAGGGAATTAATGGCAGGGTCTAGTTATACTGAGGACAACTCAGCCACTGTTACCCCAATTTTTAAAAGCACCTGTAGCCTCCATAGTTATTCCAAATTTAACTCAATCAAAGTGGAAAAGAAGAGGAGCTGGCCTTGCCTGGGCATTCATATTGGATGGGCCTAAGTTTGAGTCAACTTTCATGTATTAATCACATCCCTGATAATTCAAGAGGACACTTGTTTTTTTCCCCTCCCTCCCATACCCATGCCAGGTGCGGTGACTCACACCTGTAATACCAGCACTTTGGGAGGCTGAGGCGTGTGGATCACTTGAGATCAGGAGTTGGAGACTAGCCTAGCCAACATGGCGAGACCCCATCTCTACTAAAAATACAAAAAACTAGCTGGGCATGGTGGCGCATGCTTGCAATCCCAGCTACTCTGGAGGCTGAGGCAGGAGAATTGCTTGAACCCGGGAGGTGGATGTTGCAGTGAGCTGAGATCACGCCATTGCACTCCAACCTGGGTGACAGAGTGAGACTCTGTCTCAAAATAAATGAAATGAAATGAAATGAAATAAAATAAAATAATAAAATGAAATAAACACATGGGAAGAACTCACTGTGTAAGGATTCTTGTAGCGGATCCCAGAACTTTGGAGCTGGAGGGGAAGCTAGTAATGACACAGTACCTTTCGCAAATGAGGAAACCCCAGATCTGGGGCCATAGACTGCTGTGCACTGTGCTCAGGTGCTGGGCAAGGCAGACCTGAGTCTCCCAGGCACTGGGTCCCTCTTAGCTGCCTCCTCTGCTCAATTCTGCTCTGCCCTGAAATAGACCTTGTCTTCAGAATCTGTCTATACAAAAACAAGCCCCTAAAGAGAGCACTCTGGGACTCGAACAACTCCAAATTCAGTTGTCTGGGTGACAAGGTGGCTCCCTTCTATGTGTCTCTTCCACTGGGCACAAGGCACCCGTGTTGGTTTTCTGTGGCTACTGTGACAAAACATCATAAACCGGGTGACTTAAAAGAACAGAAATTTATTTTCTCACAATTGCAAAGGCCAGAAGTCCAAAATCAGGATATCAGCCAGGATGCACTCCTTCCAAGGACTCTAGGGAAGAAAATTTCCTTGCCTCTTCTGGCTGTTGGTGCTTCCAGCCACTCCTTGACTTGTGGCTACATCAATCCAATCTCTGCCCCTGTGGTCACATGGCCTTTCTCTCTGTACCCAGTGTCATCATCTCCTCTTTCTCTGATAATAACACTTGTCCTGGGAACTAGGGCTTACCGCAGTTATCCCAAGATGATTTTCTCTTCTCAAGATCCTTAACTTAATAACATGAGCAAAGATCCTTTTTCCAGATAAGGTCAATTTCACAGCTTCTAGGCATTATGATATGGAAACACCTTTCTGAAAGTCATCTTTCAACCCACTACAAGCATACATGTAAATAAACTCTCAGAAACAGCCCTAAATCCTCAAGGTGGATATAGCAAGCTCTAGATTTGCATTTGCCAAGGTGTGTTTCTTACACACCTAGATTTGAAGAGCTGTTTTTCAACTGTGTTTCATGTAAAATAAGTTTGATAATTTGGCAATTTGGTAAACCCAGTTAAATAGTAAGCAAGGGTTTTTGCATTGTTTTGTTTTCTTGTTTCTTTGTTTAGGTGCAGGATTCCTCAGGATGTTTAAGAAGCTAATAGGCAACATGGCTTTTCAGAAATGAGATATGGTGCATGGTATTTCCCATGTGAGAATGTTTTGGAGCTGTATGTTTTGCCTGGGTTTCCCAGAAAGGAGGGCTTGAAACAAGGCTTAAGTGCAAGCTTTCCATTGGCTACTGTGGTCCAGGGAGCCTGAGAGAAGGCCAGGGATTGGGCCAACAGAGGGAAAGCCAGTGCTAAGTGTGTCCTAGATCTAGGCACCTCTGGGGAGACATCTCCAAGAGCTGGATGAAATGGGTGTGGGGTTCTCTACTGGAGAAGGGAAGGGGTGGCAGCTATCTACTGATTTGCTGCACAATTAATTCAAGTTCACTCTACAGGACTTTACCCTCCAGACTCAGGTATCCCCACTGTGTAAGCACAACATCAGCACCTGCAGGAAGCTGGGCAGAGCCTGCACAGAAGCAGTCACACCATAGTTGCTGGCTTGAAGAGACAGCTGAGGCTGAGAGAATCTGGAATTGTGCACTAGAGGTGTCTGCTTCAATCCCATACACATAAGCTCAGAGAACATCCATCTCATGAGACAAGTGTTCCATGCAAGGCTCTTTGGGAAACCAATTTCATTCTTAACTTGCTATGATACAATCATTTCGTTAACAAAATGGGTCTAATCTTACTTGGGTATTCTGGCATTATCTATCACATACACCCTCAATTCTATACTTCAGGTTCACTATCAATCTAATTTTATAAAATATATTACTATTCTATTTTTTTAAGTCAGGAAAGAGTTCATCGTTGAAAGAACTATTTGTGCACACTGGAAAGCACATTCCTGGAGCTGATTTAATTTTAACTTTATTTGTATTCATATCTGCTGACTGCATGCTATGATAACTGGAAGGTTTCTTAGGGGTATGGAACACTTCCAGTTCTGTTCATTTGGCCAGTGTGGTGAATATCATCTTACCAAGAGAGAGGGGAAAATAATAGACAGCAGTTTCTTGTCTAAGTCAATGGGAAGAAAAAAGAAAGGAAAAGAAAGAATGTTGCCTGGCCCAAATTTCGGGACAGTTACATTAAACAAAAGGATCAGAAAATGGAAATGTATTCCTTTGAAATGACTGTAATTGGCTGAATGTTGAGGCTGAGAGAAAAGTAATGATGGGGAACCAGGCAGGCGAGAGTATTAATTTTCTCTGATGATGAAGGGTATATGGAGTCATATTTGAGAGTCCTTCAAAAGCTTTTGCAAGAAGAGACTCAGACATTGCAGAGAAGCCCATTTTCAAGAGACCTGCTATGTTTATTGGAGTCTGTTTTATGGATGATTGGTTGGTAGAGAGTGGCCTGTCAACACAGTGTGGCTGTGTGCTCTCCATGGCAGGCACACAGGAAACATGGGATCCAGACAAAGTCAGAAAAGTAAGAATCAGCAGAAAACCCCAGAGCTGGCAGTATCAGCTTAATCTGGCTATGGGGTTGCCATGAATGCAACAAGCTAGTATCATGCGTGTAGACAGCATAAGAGGCAGCAGTAAGTGGAGGATGGGATGCAGCTGTGCTGGTCCAAGTGTGGGTAAAAGACTCCAGAAACGTTCTTTTGGAAGCAGTATGGTGAAAGAAAGAGAACCTAGACCTTGCGGCAAGGTGACTTCAATGAGTTTTCTGGATTCTTTGCTTGTGAGCTATGTGACTTTGGGATAGTCATCTAGCTTTTCTGTCTCAGTTTTTAAATCTGTAAAATGGAGGGAAGAATATGTCATTGAGTGGCAAATAACAGAACACGCTACTCAAAGTAGTTTAAATAATACAGCAATACTTCCAGGCAGGAGGGCTCTGGGCACTCTTCCAAATACCTGAAAAGTATACTGGAAAAGAAATGGTATAGTTGAGGCTCAAAGCCACACAAATACATCTAAAGACCACAAATGGAAAAATAATACAAAGGGTCAGAGGTACAGAAGAAAGCAGCACTGACTAAGAGTTTGGCCTGGATAGCATTACTACACGCAAAGAAAAAAAAAGGAATTAGAGGCCAGTTCACTGCTTGATGCTAGGGCCTGGGAGGTTCTTGAGGCTACAAATCTATGAGACTGGAAGGGAAAAGCTAAAGGCACAGCATCTTGAATAGGACCACTGTCAATTCACCCACTGACTTGGTGACATGGTGACATGACATGGGACAGGAGCACAAAACATCACTGGCATAGAACTAGGGACTCAGGGGCTTAGAGAGAGGACGGATAAAAGTTATGATATTGTATGCATCTAACAACGTAGACTTAAAATACGAAAAGCAAGATGTCATTAAAAGGAAAAGTTGACTAATCCACAAACCTGTTGGGATATTTTAATATGCATCAGAAATAATTGGTTGAGAAGACACTAAATTGGAAAGAATATAAAAAATATGAACAGGAAAGTAAAAACTTTGTTCTAATAAATACAGAAACAATCCTATAACTCCAAATGAAGAATATATTTTATCTTCAAGTACACATAAACTATAAAAATGTACTATGTATAGATCAAAGAGAAATTGTCTACAAATTTCAAATAATCAATGTGTTGCAAATAACAATTTCCAATTAAAAGCAATTAAAGTAGAAATCAGCAAAAAATGGAATAAAAATAAGCTAAATATAGATTAGGAAACTTAGAAATGTACTTTTAAATAATTCACAGGTGTATTGATTTCCTATTGCTGCCATTACAAATTACCACAAACTTGGTAGCTAAACACAACGGAAATAAATCCTCTTACAGTTCTGGAGACCAGAAATCTGAAATCAATATCACCGGCCTGAAATCAACATGTCAGGGCAATGCTCCCTCTGGAGGCTCTAGGGGAGAATTTGCCTTTTTGCCATGTCGTAAATTCCAGGGATTAGGCTATGTCCGGAAAGAGATGTGTGTGCATGTATGTATGTATACATATATACATATATATGTATGTATTTGTAGAGGGAGCATTATTCAGCCTACTATATGAGTTAAAAAGAAAAATCACAGTGAGAATTACAAATGACACAGGTCATATATATCAAGGCTTGTGGAATGCAGCAAAATCATGCCTACAGGTAAAATTATAGCCTTATATACAAATATTTTATTTTTAAGGACATTTAAAATAAACTACTTGATTCAACTCAACAAGTTGAATCAGGAATCAAAATATTACCCTCCAAAAGCAAAAGGCCCAGACTGTTTTACTGGCAAGTTTTTGGAAACTTCAAGCAACAAACATTCCCTTTCTAGTACAAACCTTTGCAGAGTCTATATTTTAAAGGTTTAGCTACCCATATAATTTTATGAAGCTAACAGAACTTTGATATGGAAACTAGACAGAACAGTACAAGAAAAGACAATTACAGACCAATCTTACTTATAATCATGAATGCAAAAATCC
Source organism: Colobus angolensis palliatus (assembly GCF_000951035.1). NCBI lineage: Eukaryota > Metazoa > Chordata > Mammalia > Primates > Cercopithecidae > Colobus > Colobus angolensis. Next base: position 838,972 of record NW_012115666.1, read on the forward strand.
TAAATAAAATGCAGGAAACTGGATTCAGCAGAAAGAATATGTAATGACAAAGTAGGGTTTATCCCAGTAGTATAAGGCTGGATCAACACTAGAAACTCTGTCAATGCAATACACATCGTTAACAGATTAAGGGGAAAAAACTATATAATCATCTCAATAGATCCCCAAAAACCATAAAATGGAAGTCTTCCCTTATTCATGACTAAAATGTTAAAAACCCTTAGCAAAACACAACTAAAAGAAGCCCTCACATGATAAGGGCATACATGAAACAACTACAGCAAACATCATATTTAGTAATGAGATTTCAGAAGTTTCCCCACTGGGCTGAGAAAGAAGCATGCCTGCATTCACTGTGACTCCTTTGGCATGTCTAGGCTTGGGTGGCCTTTGCTAGTTGGCCATTTTCCTTTCTAGCATTGAAGTATGTGTATGCAGGTAGTGGTAGTATCAAGGCATGGGCTATAGTACAACAGCGCAGACTCCTGGTTGTCTACAAAATCCACTCTTCTCTACCTCCATTGTAATAGAGTTCCAGTAAGGCACGCAGTAGCCTTACTACAGTCCATATTTCTCCCCTCCTGTGACTGCTCTGTAGTGGGGTGACTAAGTTCTCTCCCAGGGAATGCAAAAGGAAGGGGTGTGTGCTACTTAAGCATTCGTGTCTTCAGACATAGATGTGCCCCTTTCAGACTCTCCACCTCTTCCTACCATCTGGAATGGGGAAGTGGCAGGGACTCAGCTTCAATCATGCCGGTGATGACAGTCCGGGGATGATGAAGTTACAAGAGGAAAGAACAATGTTCCCTGGAAGACCTTGTGGGAGGACACTGCCTCTCCTTCCTGCTCATACTGGGGCTAAGTAACAAAGAAACAAAGAGGTATTCTCGAAACTGCTGAAGCTTTGTGTGTCTTTGTTACAGCAACCGGGCCTTACTATCACTAACATAATGGGAATTGCACATCCCATATCTGGAAAGCAGGTAATTCTAAAGAGGACCAGAAGGTAGGGACATTGGATCAAGTGGTGTGGGAGAAAGAATTTCAACAGCATCTTTAATGATTGTTTTCTTTAAGAAAAATGCAGAAGCAATTCTAACAGTTTTAAAATGCTGGGTTGTAAGTATATCAATGTGTCTTATATTATTTTCTATTCGTTTCTTCAGATTTGAAATATCAAAAAGCTTACAAAAAGAAAGAAAAATGCAATAAATGGAATGTATTGGCTATATTCTGACTTTCGAATCATCTCAACTCAGCAGTTCAGTAATGTCCCCAGGAATTGTTTTATTTTTGAGTTGGATCTGTCTTCCTTTGGATTGTGGCTTCCCCTTACAATGTTCTTCCTGGTCTCAAGATAACTATCAGCATCTCCTAGATTTTATGTAGCCTAATTCATTACAAATAAACAGATCTTCATGTCCCTCAAGTGGGCAAAATAGTCATTCATCAAACATTTTTTGAGATTTTATTATTTGTCAAAAACTAGTGGCACAGAAATGACTCTGAGACATGATTCCCTCAATGGAAAAGCACCAAGTCATTATCCTGGGACATCCACAAGCTTTTTTAAAAAAAATATAGATTGCTTTGTAAAGTGCTCATATTCTGCAATTTATGATGCATGTTAGGCAACTGACTTAGAATTAGCACCCATTCTTCCTTATCCTAGTCTTATATATCCATGAACATAAGATGTTCACACTTTGCTTTAGTTTTTCTCTCTGCTTTCAAAACCCTTTCACTTCTTCTCCATTAGTACAAATCTAAATGTTTCTTCAAAGCCCTCCAAGACATCTTTCTAGGGATTATCAAGAAATGGGATCCACACGCAAGTCAGTGACTGGGGTGACTTCTCCCCAACTACATTGTCCTTGCTTCAGAGTTAGAGCTGCTGGATGTCACCCTCAAGCAAGTTTGTTGTTCCCTCCTTTGTGTTCCCACAGCATTCTGTTTATATCATCAGTGTAATACTGAGATGTTAAATTAAATAAGCAGGAGGCCATTAGACTGCAGCTGTCTCTGTACTTTGAGTTCCTACATAAGAAACTGCAACCTAATTGAATATGTAAACAAACCAAAACCTGACTTAGGAATATAGCAAACAGCTGACTTTCAGCCAATCACCAGCAGTCAGGTTCCAGCCTAATACAGGCAGCCAACTCATTGCACCATGCTCAAATATGGCAGACACCCAGTTGTAGCCAAATCAGGTGATCTCCCTACTTTACAACTGAGTCTGGCCTATAAAAACTCACCACTCACACTGCTGGGCTCTCTGAACCTTTTCTGCTTTTGAGTGCTGCCCGGTTCATGAGTCACATTTGTTAGGTCAGTGCAAAACTAACTGTAAATCAGAATTTTCCAGAAAATTTCTTTTGAAATGCAGATTCTGAACTCCACCAGAGAATTTATGAACCCAAATTCTAAGAATCTAAGAGATCGACTGACCTGTTGACCAGGGTGTGGCAAAATGGGGCCATGCAATGTTCAGTTGACCCCATCAGTAGGTCACAGCCACCAGCATCCAATAGCTCCTGACCAAGGAACATGGTCATCAGGGACCATTCTTTAATTTTACTACTTAGGTAGCCATCTCCAAACACCTGAACTTTTATGAAATGAGCAGAGGCACATTCATAGACATTTTCCACAAGTATTTGCTTACTATGTCAAGCACTAACACAGTGCTTGCAATATGTGTCTGCAATAAAGCAGGGAACAAAACATAAGCCTCTCTGTCTATACATAGCTTAGAGGCTCCAGGTACAGACAGAAAATAATCTAATCAACAGGTAAACTTGTGATGTCAAATGGGGTTAAAAAATCTATGAATGTTAACTAGTCAGATTCTAAGAAAAACAACTCTTCCATTCATTTGCATGTAGTATAAGGAAAGAGAGTCCCCCACCCTTAAATGTCAGTGGTGGTATTTAAGCAAAGCCAGGTATGTCATAGACACATGTGCATTTTGGATGCGGGTACTGGGCTAGACACTTTTGTCAGGCCAGCCAACCTTGAAATTCAACCATCTTTTGTTCTCTGTCTCTCCTTTTGCACTATCCCCTTTCTTCACAGAACTTTCCAGAATTAATGAGAATGGTAGAAGAGATTGAGGTGGTAAGTGGAAGATTTTCCACATGGCCTTGTATTTGGGTAACCAAATGAACTATTAAGTAAGCAATCTCCTCTACATGCATTTTAAAAATCATTTTTCTAGTTCTTTTAATAAAAACATATTTTAAGAAATTTGTATTTAAGACATAGGAGTACTGGAAAAAAGAATATGGAGTCTGTGAACATTAAATAGTATAACTACTTGTGGCCACAGATACTTGAAAACAGTATCACAGTCACATCTGCGCTACCCAGCACATTACTACGGAGAGCACAAAAGAAACAGACTGAATCAGAGAAAACAGAAACTCCATTTAAGGTCAAAAGTGGCAAGGAGAACATATTTCAGGATGAAAAACAAATATCCAGTTTTATGCTCATCTTTGCACGACTTACTATTTCAGCAACAGTGGGAAACTTTTAAACCACTTATGTGGGGATCATCAGTCAGTAATGAACTTTATGTTCACAAGGAAAATCTTTTTTTCCCAACCTTATCTTTTATGACCTAAGTCATGTGATAATTCTTTTTTCTTTCTAGCAATGTGTTTCAAAAGTGTATGAGATTCTGTATTTTTTAAAAATATGGTGCATATACAAAATGAAGAAATTTATATTTTTTCTTAACAATCTGACTTGAAAACTAAGTGCATAAAAAGTTTCACCTTATTTATAAAAGGGTATTCTTTTTGGAATTATGGATGAGGGAGGGAAAAAAAGGACTGAGACACAGCAAAGAAAAACAATCCCTCCACACATTCTCATTTTTCAAAGTGCTGAAATTCCCAAATAGCTGGAGGATTTATCTATAAGCTGTCTCTGCAACAAAAATTTCTCTTCTAGTTTGAAATCAAACCTGAGGAATTCCAGGCTTAAAGGAAAACTCTCTCTCTTTCCCTCTCTCCCTCTCTTTCACTCTGTCTCTCCCTCCCTCTCTCTGCGTGTGTGTGTGCGCGCGCACGCATGCGCACTTCAGAGGATTCAACAATTCCACCATCAAAGGCAGGAATTAAAGTCACTCCCTTTAAGACTAAGTGACATTTTGGGGAGCAATCTGGCCATTTCCCCCCAAGCCCCAGTATGTGGGCTTAGCACCTCCCCAAGAGGGCGATGACCTACCTGCACTGGGCACAGTCCAAGCTCTCCATCAGTTACAATGGCCTGTTTGAGTCCTTGTCTCTTCATGGCTGTACTGAATTTCTCCACACAAGAGATAGGTAGTGTGAACCAGAAAAGAAAGGATCCCTTATGATATAAGCTAAGGATTTTTCCTTATTTTAAAATTAATTGGAAGCCTAAGCCACAGGATACACAGTTGAGTGTAGCCAGAGTGGTTTTCTTTTGCTCCAGCAAGCAGCAAGACAATGCCTCTAATATCAATACATCATTCATTTTCCCTTCTCGAAGTGGAAACAGATTTAAAATTTTTATGTATCTCAGATCTCCCAGGACAGAAACTACTCCTGGGAAGAGAGCAACGTATTTCGGGAGGCTCCCATGAACTCTTCAGGACCACAAGTGGGAAATAACTGTTCCCTGGACAGGAGCCAAAGGCACAGCTCCCAAAATGTCTAAGAGCTTCCAGGGGTGGGAGCTAGGGAGAGGATGAACTGAGAGAACTGGCTCTCATGCATCTGGGGAGATGGAGTCACTTGGGTGTCAGAGCATGTGATGCCACAGCCTGCGAAGGGAGTGCTTTTCTGGGACAGAATTAGAACTTCAGGTGCTTGATCTCTGCTCAGTCTCACATAATAAGAAAGGAGAGGTGTGTTTATAAGCACACACCCCCCAAATTAAATACTTGGTTGGTATATATTCCTTACTTTCTTAAGCACTGTAATTTTGATTTTGACTCAGACAGTTAAAAATAAATTTTTAAGGGTTCCCTGTCAAAATCTTTCAGAAGATTTTTTTCCATTATGCAAGCAGGGTCATTGTGTTGAAAAAATTACATTCTGATGAGCTCTGCATTTCTAATGTGCACCAAGCACTGAAAATGCAGTAAAGTGTGTGTGGCAGGGAAGAAAGGAGTGTGCCTGGGACTTTGATGTGAGGAAGGGGTAGCCTTAGGGTGCTGTGGCATTTTTGTTTCAATCACTCCCTTCCCATCATCTTTTTCTCCTTTCTTTACCTATAATTGTACTCAATTTTCATTTTGTTTAAAAGAAGAATTGGAAGTATGGTGGCCTTACATCAATAGCAATAAGGAATTAATGCCCCATGGGAGCAGCCCTCAACCAATGACCTCTGGAGGTGGTGTGTAAATACCCCAGGTCCTTTATCCCTCGGGAGGGGTTCCACATGGCTCCTAGAGTTCCCCCAGTGGAAGCTGCTTAATCCTCCACTCTATGTTTCCCCTCCCTATGCCAATCCCTGCTCCCCTACCAGTGTATACTACTCTCACCTCCCAAATAAAGTGCTCATACTTGTATCTTTAGCTTAGTATCAGCTTCTGGAAGGACCCAAAGTAAATCATGTGTCTTCTGGGTACTGAAATGTTGACACAAATCATCAAGTAATGGCTACACTGCCCAGGTTCCCTCTTCTGACAACACCTGAAGCAGTTCTCTGTCTTCTTCATAAAATCCTGAGTTGCACAGCTTTGCTGAGTACAAGCTGATGAACATTTTGCAATGATAACTATCAACATTTTACTAGAGTTTAATTCGAGCCTAAACATATAGACAAACTAATTTTGTACAAGGAGTTATCAAAATGAGAGTTTCTTCACATTAGGGAATTAGTGAGAGGCCAGGAGGCTGAGAGGTGCATCTTTGCACCAGCTGTGGGCATGTCTGGATTCTGCTTCTTGCTCTGTCCCAACTTCCCTTGTCTTCAGAGTATCCCTCATGTTCCTCCCCTCCACATTGGCTCTAGAGTTGGTTACTTCCTTGTTTCAGGATCCTTAACAATTTTCAACACTTCTCTGATTATTTTTTGGTGTTTCCAGTTACAGTGGCCCACAGCTCACCTGATGAGCAGGATATTGACTAATGTAGTTAATAATTTTCATTGATGCTATTTATGAATGCCTCCGTGTGGTGTATCTTCAAAATACCTTGCAAGGTTATGACTCACATGCTCATCACCCACTCCCCGCCCCTCCCCTCCCAAAGCCATCTCTGGGAAAGTAAGGTTCTTGCTGAGGACAATGAGGAGCCATTGAGCCATTCCTCAGATGCAAGTGAATGACATGATGAAGAGCTGGGAAGACATCCATCGCTTGGAGGCAGAGACCAGTTTACTAATCTCCAGTGTCATTCAGACCATAATTGCAATGAGTGCAATAAAGAAGGTAATATGAGGAATGACCAGAGACAAAAAGCAATTGTATCTTTTCAGAGGAAAATGTTATTTCAAGGATGACAAATCAACTCATAGCACTGATGATGATAATCATAATTATCAGGATTTTTTACTACCCATTTTATGCTAAGAACCATATTTCCTTAAGTTGTCTCGAATCCTTCTTCCCCAACACCAATCCTCAAAGGAGGACATTTTATTTCTTCTTCCTCTCTGTCCCTCACTCCCTCTCTCTCTCTCCCTCCCTCTTTTTCTTCCTCCTTCCTTCTTTTTTTCTATAGCTGAGACTACCAAGACCGTGAGTAGTTAGATTGTTTGATCAGGGTCACAGCTACTCCATAACAGAACAGGAATTTGAGCCCAGATTTGTCTGGTTCTAAAATCTATATCTTGTATTTCCCTGACTTTTTTAAAAAACAAAAATAGAGAGTTTGGAAAATTCTTTCATGGTGAAGTATGAAAACAAATTACCAGCATTTCTGCATTTGAACTTCTGTACAATTAGCAACAGTAGTTACTGAGAACTCACTGAGACATCTGACCTTTAAAAAATAGACTTTTTGTCTTCTTTACAAGCAACTGACAAATTCACCCACTCAATAAATATTTGTTGAACAGATTGTGTGCATGAGACCTCCTAGAACAATTGATCAATTATGGTATTGAGTCTAGGATACTCATAGTTGAACCTCCTATAAGGTCTTTAAAAAGAAGTGGTGATTGAAAGAAATGTAGTTTTTAAAAAGTCACTCTAGCCACATAACAAGTACCTGGGAATTTTTCCCTCACCATATGCAGAGTACAGATAGTGGGTTTGGCTAGGAGGTCCAACTTCATGTTGTACAAATATGGACCAGTTTTAATATTTCCAGTTAATGCTTTCATTTTGTTCGTTGAGTCACTGTCTGTGTGGGTAGCCAGAAACTAGATAGCTTAGAGAGATCCAGTAAATATTTAGTCATTTATATTTTAAAACTTAGTCCAGTCTAGTTTAAATTCTGACTTCCAATTAGCATAGACAAGACTTAAAGCAACTCCTAGGATCTGCTTGTGACAGAGAAAGGCAAGGCCTGCTTGTGAGATCTCTCTCCCCTCCCTCCCTCTCTTCCTCCCTTCATCCCTTCCTCCCTCTTTTCTTTCATCTCTCTCTCTTTCTCTCTCATTCTCTCAACTTTATACTTCCTTGGCCATGAATGGAGCCACTCTTTCCTCCCTACCCTTAGAAATGCTTGTTCTAAGCAGTACCTGTGATCACCTCCCTGGGACTCTAAGCTTTCAGAGGCTTCACAGTGGAAAGGACTGGACAGAAAGAAACCACAGATTAAACAAAACAGGCTGCTCAGAAGGAAAAATACACAGGAAGGTATTTCAAAACCACAATACTCAATGCACTGATTTTTGTCTATGTTTCCTCCAACCTCTTGAATTTAAGAACACGTCTGTGTTTTTATCACCTTCCCTGAGACAATGCCTGGTTTAAAGTAGGCACCCATGGCTGTTTGTTGAATGAAGGCAATCAGCAGGAGGTATGAGCTCTTGTGAGATAGACCAGCCCAGGTATTATTGAGAAAATGTGTCCTGGCCTGACTCTTGATGAAGGCATATGACGTGTAACGGTCAAAGGTGAATGAAGAGGGTGAAACTTCCTGCTTTCAATTGAAAGGTTGAGTATCAACCATACACCGGGCATTGCTACTTGGGCTCACTCAGACTTAGTGAAGAATAAGGAATGTTTCTGCCCTAAGGATCTCATAGACTGGTGGAAGGGGTAATATAATGAATCATAGTGGGTTTTGTTATTTTTTCTTAACATGCCCAAATCCTATAATGGAGATATGATGTTATCATGTTATAATAAAGATAATGAGATAGAGATGTGCAGGTACTAGATTTGTGGGATCAGTATGGAGTTTACAAAAGAAAAAATTCCATTAATAATCTGGGAAATCTGAGGAGGAAGGCCCCCTCCCACAGGGTGGGTGAGGAAAGCTATCAGTAGTTGTCATCTCCAGCATCCACACATAAGGAACTAATGTAACTTGTCATATTCTTCACCTTGAAAGTTCCACCAAATAGTTAGGCTTCTATCAATTTGCAAGGTGCTAGAAAATTATTGAATGCTCTATGTGTATTTAGAGATATTGAATAAGACAGCATAAAAAATTTTTACTATTAGATAATGTATGGTGATTAATTCTCATTTGAAAAAATTGGTTTTGGGAGGTTAAAACTGGAATGAATAAGGCTAAGGAATTTTGCTTTGACTCACTGTTCACTCTCAATACAAACTGAAGTTCTCGGGGAAGGTGTTCCTGGCAGAACGAGAAATAGCAGCCATTTGACAAAATTCTATACCTCATAGAAACTGCTATAGAACACGTAGAAACTGGGAAAAATTTCCACCTGACATAAGACTTGAGCTCTAAATGGTTCCTCTCCTTTAAAACAAAGTGACAAAATAGAAATAAAAGTTAGGTGTCAACATGTGAAAAAGAATCCCTAGGCTGGTAATACCCAATATAGTAGTTACTAGCCACATGTTACTATTAATAAGTACTTGAAATGTAGCTAATCCCAAATGAGATGTGCTAGAAGCGTAACCTCCATGCTGGATTTCAAAGACTTAATGCAAAAGAAGAAGGAGAAAAAAAATCTCATTAATATTTTTAATAATGATTACCTGCTGGAATGATGATATTTTGGGTATATTGAGTTAAATAAAATATATTATTAAATTAATTTTACCTGTTTCTTTTTGTGGCTACTAGAAAACTTAACCTTATTCGTCGGGCGTGGTAGCTCACGCCTGTAATCCCAGCACTTTAGGAGGGAGGCTGGGGCTGGTGGATCATGAGGTCTGGAGATCGAGACCATCCTGGCTAACACAGTGAAACCCTATCTTTACTAAAAATACATAAAATTAGCTGGGCGTGGTGGCGGGCGCCTGTAGTCCCAGCTACTCGGGAGGCTGAGGCAGGAGAAAAGCTTGAACCTGGGAGGTGGAGCTTGCAGTGAGAGGAGATGGTGCCACTGCACTCCAGCCTGGGTGACAAAGTGAGACTCTGTCTCAAAAAAAAAGAAAGAAAAGAAAAAGAAAAAGAAAGAAGAAAAAAAAGAACTTAATCTCATTCACGTAGTTTGCACTATTATCTGTTTCTCAGTGCTACTTTAGACTGTGAGATTTGGAACATTCTCCACCCCCCCCCCTTTTTTTTTTTAACAGGAATTGGGAAAGTTTTCTACTAAAGGCAATTGACCTGCTTTAAAAGAAAATCATAACCACATGGGAATATAAAAGAAACTTAATTTCATTTTCTCATGTTTTGTTTTGTTTTTGTAAGAGAAAGATACCTGAAATGTCATGCTCAATTGATCTTAAAATTTAGAACAGAGAACATAAGTATCTTTTTTTGATACAATGAATAAAGGCTCAAAATCCACTTCAGTTCAAGTAACGCTGATGAAAGGAAGGGAGCAGGAGGATGTGCTGGGGAGAATGAAGAGTGCGATATGGTGCTGGGGAGAACGAAGAGTGCTATATTGTGCTGGGGAGAACGAAGAGTGCGATATTGTGCTGGAGAGAACGAAGAGTGCTATATTGTGCTGGGGAGAACGAAGAGTGAGATATTGTGCTGGGGAGAACGAAGAGTGCGATATTGTGCTGGGGAGAACGAAGAGTGCTATGTTTTGGATATTTGTCCCCTTCAGATCTTATGTTGAAACTGGATTCCCAGTGTTGGAGGTTTCACCTCATGGGCCTCGTTTGAGTCTTGGGGGTGGATCCCTCATGAATAGATTAATGTCCTCCCCCTCACCATGCGATCTCTGCACATGGCTCCCCTTCCCCTTCAGCCAAAAGTGGAAGCAGCCTGAGGCCCTCATTAGGAGCAGATGCTGGTACCATACTTCTTATACAGCCTGCAGAACTGTGAAAGAAATAAACCTCTTTTTTTTTTTTTTTTTTTTTTGAGATAGAGTCTCTTTCTGTCACCCAGGCTGGAGTGCAGTGGCATCATCTCGATTCACTACAACCTCCACCTCCCAGATTCAAGTAATTCTCCTGCCTCATCCTCCCTAGTAGCTGGGACTACAGGTGCATGCCACCACGCCTGGCTAATTTTTGTAGTTTTAGTATAGATGGGGTTTCACCATGTTGGCCAGGCTGGTCTTGAACTCCTGACCTTGTGATCCACCCCCCGCCCCCACCTTGGCCTCCCAAAGTGCTAAGATTACAGGCATGAGCCACTGTGCCGGGTCTCTCTTTCCAGGTATTCCTTTCTAGCAACACAAAAATGGATGAAGGCAAAGAGGTAATGACTCATTATTGATTTCAGAGTACTAATTTTACACTCATATTCCTAAAAACCTCAAAGGAAAAAAGACACACTTGAGACAAACAAATATCTTCTTATACCATATATCACTTACCCATGATAATTACGGCTACTCAGATGAATTACCCCAAATTATATGCAATGACTGTACCATTCAAAGTCTACTATGGATATCCTGTGGATAGCCAACTATCTGCTATCCATAGTAGACTCTGGTACCATCATTGCACATAATTTGGGGTAGAACAAGACATTCTTCTGTGTATAACAGGATATTCCCTCCTTTGAGCACAGCATGGATTTTTCTGGTCAGGAACAAAGGTTTATTGGGGAAGGAGGAGGAGTAGCCACAGGGTCCATTTGAGTTTTACCCTTAGTACAACAGGTTTGATTTGGTCATTTCTGTAGCTGCAGGGTCGGCACTGACACACTCCAGCACAGAGCAAAAGAGAAAAGGCATCAGACTCAGACTCCTTGGTTCACAGTTTTCTCCCCAGGTCAGTGATGGGGGCCAAGGGCAACGCTGAGAGCTGCAGGCTTTCCCTTGGTATACCCATTACCACATATTACCAGCCCATTGTCTAATGCAACGGTTAAAAACTCTTGTCAAAAGTCTTGGACAATGGTTTCCACTTCTACTGCCCACCCAGAGGCCTGGAAATGAGTTATAAAGCATCAGCTTAAGTTCAACACTGTCATTGGTACTATATGTAAACAATGTTTATAATTTTAGGCAATCTACAAAGCAAAATAAGCAATGAAAAAAAAAAGAAAATAAAGAAACCACTGACTTAGGAGATGAAATTGACCCACATGCTTTTATTCTAGCTCAAACTTCACTTTTCATGGGTGATAAAACTGAGACAACAAGGGGTTGAGTGATTTTCCAAACCATATCCCCAGTTGGGATTAGATTAGCTCTTAGTGTAGCTCCTCTTAGTCTCCCAGGGCTCCTTGATCACTCCGTAGTAGTTAAACTCCTAGGTAGTTAAACACACTTTGGGCTGGGCGCTGTGGCTCACACCTATAATTCCAGCATTTTGGGAGCCCAAGGCGGGCGGATCACGAGATCAGGAGTTCGAGAACAGCACAGCCAACATGGTGAAACGCCGTCTCTACTAAAAATACAAAAATTAGCAGGGCATGGTGGCGTGCTCCCAGCTACCCAGGAGGCTGAGGCAGGAGAATCACTTGAACCCGGGAAGCAGAGGTTGCAGTGAGCTGAGGTTGCCCCACTGCACTCCAGCCTGGGCGACAGAGCGAGACTCCATCTCAAACCAACAAATCAACAAACAAGAAACCACTTCAGGGCATTCTAACTCACCATGAATTACCTGCTTTTAGTTCCTTTTCTAAGCATACTAATGACTGCCCACAGTCTGTTAAATATTTGCTGTACTGGATTCTACTTAAGAATCCTGTGAATTATTTTCTTACCAGATGAGTTGAATGCTTAAGCAGAGTCAGCTGAATCCAGGTTTGAATTTTTTCCCAAACCTGTCTCTGTCAATTGTCCTTGTTATTATAATTGTCTAATTAAATTAAATATAAATCAATGAAAATTAAATTTAGAAAGAGAATTTTCTCCATAAAAACTAGCCTTAATGCTTTGAACAGTTCTAGGAGAACTGTAAAGTTTTGGGGAAGATAATCTTCAAATTCCAGAGGGATTCTGCTCTCTCATGGTTTTCTTGGTTTTGATTTAAGATCTTGCTTCATTTAAGAAGAAATTGACGTGGGAACTGAACAATGAGATCACTTGGACACAGGAAGGGGAACATCACACATCGGGGCCTATTGTGGGGAGGGGGTGGGGGAGGGATAGCATTAGGAGATATACTTAATGTAAATGATGAGTTAATGGGTGCAACACACCAACATGGCACATGTATACATATGTAACAAACCTGCACGTTATGCACATGTACCCTAGAAC
>NW_012115666.1:853299-867922 GCF_000951035.1 Colobus angolensis palliatus
CAGGAGGCAGAGCTTGCAGTGAGCTGAGATCCGGCCACTGCACTCCAGCCTGGGTGACAGAGCGAGACTCCGTCTCAAAGAAAAAAAAAAAAAGAAAGAGGAAAGGAAAGTAGAATTGTTGGGCTTGGCTCTGAGAAAAAAAATAAAAACAAGCTACAAGTCTGCAGAATCTGGGAAATGCTTAGAGAGTCAGAAGCTGAGCATGAGAGCTTAACAAATTCCCAATACTCATGTGTAGTTAGATATTTTTGTTTCTTTTGTTTGTTTACTGTTTCTGTGTTTCCTATCTGTACCAAGATATAATCTCTAGAGGCCAAAGTGAAGAAACAGCTTACATAACTGTCAATTCTTTTGGCTTTTGGATGAGTAACAGGTGTTTAGTAGTTAAAAAAATTACTCAGCGGTTACAACACCCATTTCTCAGTCTCTCAGCTATCAGTCTTTAGATATCTGGCTGTGTGCTCATCAAAACTGTCCTTCTTAAGTGTAAATAGCACTCTCTGATTTTAGATAGTAGGTGATAGGCAAATAGATAAATGATAGAAGATGCTAGATGAATAAACATTTAGATGATGGATAGATAGATATTAATGACACATATGTATATACCTACCTACCTACATAAAAACATAGTATAAATATTTATTTTCCTTTTTTTAAGTTCAGGGGTACATGTGCAGGATGTGCAGGTTTGTTACAAAGGTAGATGTGTGCCATGGTGGTTTGCTGCACAGATCATCCCATCACCTAGGTATTAAGCCCAGCATCCCTTAGCTATTCTTCCTGATGCTGTCCCTCCTCCCACCCAAACTCCAACAGGCCCCAGTGTGTGTTGTTCCCCACCATGTGTCCATGTGTATCATTTAGCTCCCACTTATAAGTGAGAACATGTGGTATTTGGTTTTCTGTTCCTGCGTTAGTTTACTGAGGATAATGGCCTTCAGTTCCATCCATGTCTTTGCTATTGGTTACAAAGATACTAGTGCCATACAGATCCTGAATTTTCTCTAATCCTCATTTACCTGACATATGTTATACTCAAGGACCTGTTTTTGCTGCAAGTATGGTCAATAGACTCTACATTTTATATATAGGTGATACACAAATAGGTGGGTAGCATTAATTCATTCCAAAGAGCACAGTATGATGAGACAATGATCCAAGGCAATGGCGTACTCAAAGTGACAGAAAATCAATACTTCCATCAAGGAAATCCAGGAAAGGCCTCTATATACATGTTCTTTTATATTTGTCATAAAGAAAAGCCAAAGGCATCTGTGAATACAACAACAGATGTAACGTAGCATGGTGGCTTTTTACTTAGCCAAGGTGGAGCTGGCTTTCCAGACTTCCCTTCTCTGTTTAATTCTGGGTCAGGATTGGCCATAGGGAAATGTGCGTGAGATTTCAAAGGTGGCAGTGAGGCAATAGCCATTACACCCCTAAGGTCAAGGTAGGGCACCTGGTGTCGCAGCAGCTCCCCAGAGGGTGCTGATTTGTGAGCTCCCCTGATGGCAAGGGCAGTGGCTGGGCCTCAGGTGTCCTGGCTCCTGCCCATCTCCTCCTTCTGCCTGTCTGCATCCTGGGCCAGGTGCAGGTGTGCCTTGTGGGGTGAAGACTGCCAGTTTCTTATCACAAGCCACCTACATAGCTGAGAGGTTGAAGGTAGAGAGAGAGATGTAGGCTGGAGTAATGAACTTCAAGTCGGGAGACTGGATTCTGGTCCAGGTATTACCACAGCCTCATTGTGTATTCCTGGAACATCACTTGACTTTTCTGTATCTCTGTTTTGTCAGATTGCATGAACATTAGTTGCAGCTCCAGCTCAAAGTTTGAGAATGTTAATAAAACACCTCCAGAGCATGTACAACTTATTGAGACGTTATGTTCACCTGGAGTTTTAGAATTAGAAAAAAGCAGCTGGGCGCAGTGGCTCGCGCCTCTAATCCTAGCACTTTGGGAGGCCAAGGAGGGCGATTCGAGACCAGCCTGGCCAACATGGTGTAAACCCCGTCTCCACTAAAAATACAAAAATTAGCCGGGCATGGTGGCACATGCCTGTAATCCTGACTACTCAGGAGGCTGAGACAGAAGAATTGGTTTGAACCCAGGAGGCAGAGATTGCAGACAACAGAGATCACACCACTGTACTCCAACCTGGGTGACAGAGCGAGACTCTGTTGCAAAAAAAAAAAAGAAAGAAGAAAAAAGCTAGGAGAATGTTTTAGTCAAATGAAGCTATGTATCTAAGATCCCCATTAAAATATAACTTTGCATATTAATTTTTTTGCAAAGTTTGAAATTAACTTTGAATCATTCAAAATAGCAATCTAAATATTCACTGATGAATGAATGAATGAAGAAAATGTGGTATATACATACAATGGAACATTACTCAGCCTTAAAAAAGAGAAAGCAATTCTGCCATTTGTGACAATCTGAATGAACCTGGAGGACATTATGATAAGTGAAATAAGCCAGACACAGAAGACAAATATCTCATGACCTCACTTACATGATGAATCTTAAGAGTCAAACCCATAGAAGCAGAGGGAGAACTATAGTTGCCAGGCGCTGCAGGGAAGGATTAATAGGAAAGAATTAGCCAAAGGTTACAAAGCTTCGGTTATACAAGAAGAATAAGTCCTAGACATCTACTGGATAGCATAGCGTCTACCGTTAGAAATGCTGTGTTGTACGCTTCAACTATTTGCTGAGGGCAGATCTTATGTTAAGTGCTCTTATGACAAAAGAATACAAATACAAATAATAATAATAAAGAGGGCAGGAGGAAACTTTTGTAGGTAATGAATGGGTTTGTGGCATAGCTTGTGGTGATGGTTTTCACAAGTGTAACTTCTCTCCAAACTCATCAAGTTGTACAGATTAAATATGTACAGCTCTTTGTATGTCAGTCATTTCTCTATAGTTTAAAAAATTTTTAAAAATCAACTTTGTTGACTTGATGTTGAAGTACACTTTTGTTATAACATTTAAAAAAAATTATTAATATGGGACAAGTGCAGAGTGTCATGTTCCATATGACTAACTCCAAAAATCTAAATTCCCAGAGCATATGTGCCTGTGAAACAGCCCGAAATATCCATTGCTATAAGACCTGTGCTGTCCTAAATGTCTGTAGGTGTCTGAATTACAGGAATCCTGCATTCGTGACACAGCACACGTTTATGCTCTGTTCAGTGAAGGGTGGCAGGAGAGTGTCTGTGGGTCATCTGATAGCCGTCCTTTCTTTGCCCTGCACATTTTTGATAATTTCCCAGGACATCTCATCTGAGCCATTAGGGTACAAACATTTCCCAGGAGCTCTTTCATTCTTATACATCAAATAGCAGAGATGAAATGCAAAGTTGGAGTAAAAAGCAGATTGGCATGATTGTAGGATAGAATAGGGGCCCTCTGACAACTCTTTTCAATAAGAAGACAATGGGGTGAACTCTGGCAAGACTGCCCCACCCGCCCCACAGTGCATGTTAAAAACATGCTGGTGAGATAATTTTATTCGTCACCACCATCTCAGTACCATGATCCATCATCAAAGAAGTCATGATGGTGTTGATAAGAGCTACTGCAATAACACCACCTTGCATTTCCAAGGGGCCCATTTCTGAGCTGCTATTGTGCTATTTCTCCCCCCATTTAATGACACAGATGTCTACATCCAAACGCACCTGTGTTTAGAAACATAAGGTTCATTATGAGAACAGAGCCCTGAGCCCCTCCTGACCATTCCTCAGGCAGGAACAATGGCCACATACATATAGCCTCAGAGCCAGCCAGCCCCGGAATTAACTTCCTCGATGGCAGATGTGTTCTTGGACTTCAAAATTCTAAACCACTAAGAGCAAATTACAGGATTAAGGGATTTAATTCTTATTACATGAGGAATGCATGCACATTGATTCTTTTCTGCTAGTGATGGGTAAACAATGGTTTTCATTTAAAACATAAATATCTCATTTAACAGAAAGGACAGGGGAGGGTAGGGAATAGAATGTGTAGATGATTCTCAAAGGGTTGAAGGAGCTGAGGGGGCATCTCTCAGGGGTCTGGTTTCTTAAAAAGCGAGAGTGAATTTCTTTCCATTTCTTAAGCATTTAGTTAAACAGTTGAGCAAACATCTTTTTGGCATCTAATCTGTATCAGGCACTGGGGCCATTCTTGGAGAATTTTTAGTACAGCGAAGAAGAAATATTGCTTCCTCATCCATTTTGCTCATCTCCCTCAGCTGCCCTTAGCTTATTCTGTAGCATCAGTCTTCGGGATGGTTGTTTGTGTTACCAGGAAATGTGAATAATTTTGGCGAGACAGTTTCCAGCACAATTCCTTTGCAAGTACAGAGGACTCAGAAACTAGGCAGAGGCCGTCGTGAACAGTAGGGTATGTATTCCTGGGTACTTGGGCTCAAGGTCAGTGTTTCCTCATCAATTCAACAAATGTTTACTGAGTGCCTGCTAGATAGAAGGACTTGCCTGTATTCTAGGAAGGCAGACAGACAGTCTGCAAGTAAATAATACACAAAGTATCTGATAGTTGTAAGTGTGGTGAAGAGAATACAACTGAGTGATGTGACCAGGTGAATGGGAGACTCATTTAGCTAGGATGGTCTAGGAGGGCTTCTTTGAGGAAATAACATTTAAACTGAAAACTGATTGACGAAAAGGAGCCAGACACGCAAAGAGGGAAAGGGAAAGGGATGCCAGGTAAGGGGAATTGATTATGCAAAGGCCCTAAGAGAGGAACCCACTTGGCCTCTGCATGACATAGAAAGAAGGTCAGTGCAGCTAGGATCAGAGCTGGTGTTAGACAGATGACAAGATCTTACAGAGCCTTGTAGGCCCTGGTGCAGAATTTAGATTTTAATTTATTTTGGTGTTTCTCAAACTTTAGTGTTTGTTAAAACACAGACCAGTGGAACAGGATAGAGAATGCAGAAATAAGGCGCACACTTACAACTATCTGATCTATGACAAAGCTGACAAAAACGAGCAGTGGGGAAAGGACTTCCTGTTCCATAAACGGTACTGGGATAACTGGCTAGTCATATGCATAAGATTGAAATTCGACCCCTTCCTTACATCATATACAAAAATTAACTTAAGATGGATTAAAGACTTAAATGTAAAACCAAGAACTATAAAAACCCTGGAAGACAACCTAGGCAATATCCTTCTGGACATAGAAACAGGCAGAGATTTCATGACAAAGATGACAGAAGCAATCACAATAAAACCAAAAATTGACAAACGGGATCTGATTAAAGGGCTTCTGCACAGCAAAGGAAACTATCAACAGAATAACAGACAACCTAGAGAATGGGAGAAAATGCCAACTATGCAGCTGACAAAGGTTCAATATCCAGCATCTATAAGGAACTTAAATTTACAAGGAAAAAAACCTCATTACAAGGACATGAATAGATACTTTTCAAAAGAAGATATATACACAGCCAACAAGCATATGAAAGAAACTCAACATTACTGATCATTAGAGAAATGCAAATCAAAACCACAATGAGATACCATCTCTTGCCAGTCAATGGCTATTATTAAAATGGCAAAAAATAACATGCTAGCTAGGTTTTGGAGAAAAAAGAATGCTTATACACTCTTGGTGAGAGTGTAAATTAGTTCAACCATTGTAGAAGATAGTGTGACAATTCCTCAAAAACCTAAAAACAGAAATACCATTTGACCCAGTAATCCATTACTGGACATATACCCAAAGGAATGTAAATTGCTCTGTCATAAAGATGACCCATGCACACGCATGTTCACTGCAGCATTATTCGCAATAGAAAAGACATGGAATCAATCTAAATGCCCATCAATGGTAGACTGAAAAAAGAAAATGTGGTACATATACACCATGGAATACTATGCAGCCATGAAAAAGAATGGGGTTGTGTTCTTTGCAAGAACATAAATGAAGCTACAGGCCATCATCCTTAGCAAACTTAGGAACAGAAAACCAAAGCATGTTCTCCCTTATAAGTGAGAACTAAATGATGAGAACACATTAACACAACAGAGAGGCCTATTGGAAGGTGGAGGGTGGGAGGAGGGAGAGGATAAGGAAAAATAACTAGTGTATACTAGGCTTAATACCTGGGTGACGAAATACTCTGTAAAACAAACCCCCATGACACAAGTTTACCTATATAACAAACCTGCACATACACCTCTGAACTTAAACTAAAAATTAAATAAAAAAAAACCCAACACCACAGATTGCTGGACCCACCCCTAGAGATTCTTTAGTGGGTCTGAAGTGGGCCCTAAGAATTTGCATTTCTCCAAGCTGCCATATGATTCAGATGATGCCTGCTCACAAACTACTTTAGAAACCAACAAAAAAACTTTATTGAGAAATAATGTATATATCACACAATTTACCTATTTTAAAGTGTAGAGTTTAGTTTTAGTATATTGATGGATATGTGCAATTGTTACCACAGTTAATTTTAGAATATTTTCACCCTGCAAAGAGAAACCCTTGACTCTGCAGCTAGTTCCCTGCCCTGCTGCCACCCACCCCTCCCCAGCTCTGTGCAATTACTCATGTACTTTCTATTTCTATAATAAAAATTCCTCTCTATAAAATGCCTGTGCTGGGCATTTTGTATAAATGGAGTTATACAAAATGTGGGCTTTTGTGACTAGCTTTTTTCATTTAGCATAATGTCAAGATTCATCCATGTTGTAGCATGTGTCAGAACTTTCTTCCTTTTTATGGACAAATAACCTATAATCTTCCATGATATGGATATACCACATTTTATTTATTCATTTGTGAATTTATAGACATTTTGGTTGTTTCCATCTTCATTGACCATCCTTTGGTTGATACTCATCTAGAAGCAGTTGGAGGACCCTCACAAGAATTTACATATTTAAAAAACCACTCAGCTTGATATGTGGAAAATGAGCTGCAGAGAGATGGGAGTGGCCACAGGGTTGCTGGTTGGTAGGTTACTGCCCTGTCAAAGCAAGAGACCATTGTGGTCTAAACCAGTGTGGGTGATAATGTTAAAGAGAGATGGAGGTGCAATCAGCAGGGTTTATTGATGGATGAAATACGAGGTAGTGAGAAATCAACATAGTGCTGGGTTCTGGACTTAAACAACTGGACAAAGCACAGTGTTATTAACTCAAATGAGAGGACTATTATGATTATTTTTTAAAGATTTCTGGGGCACTGTTTTGTCATCAATGTGACCAGTAAGAGGGTGTCAGTCCAAATAAACGTTTCCCAGCAATAAAGAACACTTTTTGATGAATGACTTACTAATACTGTTTTCTTCCTAATACGCCACTCAACCAGTTGTACATGTTGCTGTATTGTGTTTGTCGTATTATTTGAAAATATTCAATTCTGCTATAGAAAACAAATGGGATAGATGCAAATCATAGATGTATAGGCAAGTAGCTTATGAGGAATATACAGATTGATGACGTGTTAGACACAGATATGTTAGTAACCTGGGAGACATGTTATGCATGGACAGAAAGAGTCTATGTGCACTACACAAAGAAACAAAGGGAAGTAGGGTGTGCTGTTAACTTTAGGTGTCAGTTTGGCTGGATTAAGGGATACTTAGAGGGGTAGTTAAGCATTTCCTCTGGGTGTGTCTGTGAAGTGTATTCAGAGGTGATTGGGAGTCCGTGGACTGAGTAGGGAAGACCCACTCTCATTGTGGGCAGGTGCCATCTAATTGGCTGGGAGCATGGATATAACAAAAAGACAGGGAAAAGGTGAATTCTTGCTTATTCTCCTGGAGTGGAGACACCCTTCTCTTGTCCTTAAACATCAGAACTCCAGGCCTTTGGGCTCCAGGACTTGCTCCAGCATCCTCCCTCAGCCCCATCTCAGCTTCTCAGGCCTTCCCTGTCACACTGAAAATTATACATTATCTTGCTGCTTCTGAGGCTTTTGGAGTTGAACTTCTTAGCCTTTATAATCAGGTGAGCCAAATTCCCTAATAAATATCCTATCTATCTATCTATCTATCTATCTATCTATCTATCTATCATCTATCAGTCATGTATCTATCTAATCTATTCATCCATCCATCCATCTACTTATCCTATTGGTTCTGTCTCTCTGAAGAGCCCAGACTAATACATAGGGCAATGGAAACCAAATATTCATGAGATATACGAGGCTCTGAATATTCATGACACCCTAAATATACATGAGTCACAGAGACACTCAATATTCATGAAGCCTTACATCAGCTACCCATTAGTAACATCTATTCTGGCCCAACTTGTCCTCTCCCCAAAAAAGGCAGATAAAATCTAAAGCTATTTACCAGGCTCACAGGCAAGCTACAGCTTGCATCCGTGCAATAGAGTGTGTATTGTTGGCTGTTACCTCTTTCATTCACTGGGCTTGCACTGGGCTTGCTGAAGCCTCACTCTTATGTCCTTAACATATGCCTGTCAGTGCGAAGGCTCAGGCAGCAAAGAGGAAGAGAGAGACGGGGCTGATCAATACTGCACGACTGAGGATTCTGAGAGTGTAGTCCTTCTACCCTTTTGTGTGACTGGGTTAACTTCTTACCCATCTCTTTTCCTTTGCTTCTGACTAATGGTTTTAAATTGAGTCAATAAACTGTGTGACTCAAGGATATTAATTTGGTTTTGTCCAAATTGGTTGGACATTATTTTGTGTCCAAATTCGATTGGACATTAACTTGTGAGTCTTTCTGTTCTGTGACCACTGGGGGTCTACTTGGAGGCCACCATCCAGATAAACTTCCTGTGTGATGTTACAAACTGTCACATATCAGAGAGCAAGAGAGGAAGAAGGCCACCTCCCTGAGATCCAGGGATGGAGATGACATGGGGTTTGTTCTCAGTGCATCAATCTTGTGAGTCAACCACACTAACTTTAAAGGTTTCTTCTTTCACTCACATTTACCCAGCAATGTCCTTGTGTTTGAGGACTACTAATCTGAAATCTGATGAATATATAATATTCACCTGTATTGATTATCCCAAAAAAACACATCAGTGAACCACTTACACAAAGAAGGTAGCTAGAACTCCAACAACGCAAATGTGGAGTGAATCTATTTCCTTAAGAATTAGCGTAACTGTGACAACTTGTAAGAAAATGCTGAACTCAGAAAAAAGCAAAAGCAAAACCAAAATGAAACAAAACAACTGATAATCAAACCTGGTTGAAAGTAAATGTTCAAGGAAGACTTACTCAAGGAGGCTGAGGCAAAAGGATCTCTGGAGCCCAGAAGGTTGAGGCTGCAGTGAGCCACAGTCATGCCACTGCACTCCAGCCTGAGTGACAGAGTGAAACCCTGTCTCCAAAAAAAAGAAGAAGAAAGAAAAAGAAAGACTTGTTCCTTACTAAGAATCAAAGTGCCAAAAGAGGAGAATAACATGAAGGGTTAGGACTAATTGCTTTCCTCTCTCTATTGTCACCCTTTGAACCTCTTCTTTGGAATGTATTGATAAAATTTTACAAAAATACAAGATTTGACCTTATTCCACATGTCCACAAAAACCTATAGAAAACCCAAACCAAAATATTTACTGTAACAGATAAATACTAATAAAAATACTTAGAAAATAGTTCAGCAAAGGAGAGGAAGTCAGAGAATTCAAGAAAGAAAAAAACAAAACGTTATCCTAGTGATGAGAGGCTCTTGGCACTTAAAATTTTCCATTTGAAATTTCATTCTCCCACTGTGGATTCTGAGAGCTGTCTAACACTTTTGAACAGATTCTAGGTTGGAAGGCAAGGAAAAAAAGTTTTCCACTCAAAGTTTCCACCTTTCAAATCTATTTCCATTTCTTCATTTGGCACAGCCAATATTGGATCTGGGTCTTAGTTCCACATCCATCTGGGGGAGTCATTTGGCCAAAATAAGATGGTTAGCAAATTTTTCCCAGATAATTTATATTACATATTATGTGGCAATTTTGTCCACGTTTAAGAAATACATTTTCAAAGGGACTAGTAATATAAAGTCAAATACTTATCAGTCATATTAATTTTTGCTGATGAAAACCTTCTACATGCTTACATGTCATCTTGCTATGTTATCCTCAACACAACCCTGTTTAGAAGGTAAGATAGGATGATGCATCATGCCAGGAACTCTTATCTGAGAGATGCTTGAATAGTGCTTTCATCTAAGGGAAGAGCATGCCTTCCTTACTCATATCTTTCTGCATGTTCTGCCAAACTTCATGAGCTGGGTACACAGATGCCATCTAATGCAGTACAGGAGGGGCCATCAGTGCATCCACCTTAACTCATTCAGGGGTTCTGTCGCTGCCATGTGTGAGTCCCAGCAGTAAGCGTGAATGATGCTGTCAAACAAGAGCCAATATTCAGGACAACTGACATTTCACCCTAACATCTAGAGTCTTGGTGGCTTCGCTGCAATTATGTTGAGAAATAATATGCCTCCCACCTCACAGATGGACACAAGCTTCTCTGCAGCTCATGCCAGATGATGGCCAGGACTCTCCTATCAAAATAAATGGATATCAAAATCACCTCCCAGGAGGAGCATGAGACATGGGACTACTGACAAGGAAGTGCAGGATGGTCAAGGATCTTCAGACAATCATATTCTGGGAAGCTTGAGGTCATGGTTAGAGCTTAGAATGGGGACTTTGAGAATTGACTGCAAATCCTGCTCCATTACAGACAAGCTTTTGACTTTGGAAGAATCTCTGATTTCCTGATGAAAATGGAAAATCTGAGCTAGACAATTTCCAAATTCCTTTCCAATTTCACCTCAAAAAACAGAATCACTGAAAACTGAATTTGTTCTGCAATGTGCAGCTGACATAACAGGAATTGTTACTTCCTCAACAAAACATCATACTTCTACTTTTAAAATAGAATGGACTATAACCCATTACCATGACAAAGACTGGTCATAGCCATCCTAACACAACCAGACTAGATGCAAGAACTGTTGCAGCAAGGAAGGAAGCCTAGGATCAAAAGAATTAACAGACGTTCTGACCTACAAATTCACAGTGTGGAGGCTGCCACTGTGAGGAGGCGAATTAGCTGCTTTGGGCTTCAGTCTGAGAAGGAGAACAACAATGCCATTCTCTTGAGTGGGACATCAGGACCCCAGACAGGGGCGGTCATGCCAACGTAGCACAGAAAATCTCATTTGGATAAATGATTAATTTCATCCATGAGAGAGAAAAGAGATTCGGGGCGTTTGACTCCTGGGCATATTTGGGTGGAAGGAGACTGTATAGTGATAAATGAACAATTGCCAAACTTGTAACTAAAACATTCTTTTTAATAGCTTCATGTATTGCTGAATCGGGTTGGGGAACCAGTGCTGATGGAAGCATATTTCTCATCCAAATGTATATAGTATCCTCTCTCACTTTGCAGTTTCTGCAAAGTCCCTTGGGAACCAAGCTTGGCATTGTGACTTGGGCTGGCTGCATTTGGCTGGGGAACAATTCTGGAACCAACACGCCAGTTGTCCAACACCTAGGGTGCTGTCAGCACTCTGAAGATAGCAACCCTAATCATATTTGTTTTGGCCTCTCAGCCTCAAGGGCAGATGGTTGTCATGCTGACTGAGAGAAACGTATTGTGACAGGAGCCAAAGCTAGCCAGTAAAGGACCTTGGGAGGCTTCCACACAAAATGACTATTTCTAGAAACTTTCTAGACATTTCTAGAAAATGAGGCAGCAATCTGAGCATCAAAAGTTTTCTCAAAATCATGGTGCAGCAGGACTCAGGTTTGAATGGAGGCCAATGGGAATGTGATGTAACGGGCTCCCTCTTGGGTATAGGTAGCTTCACCACCCTGACCTTGGAAAATTTGATCCCATCCTCTCATATCACGTGAATTCATCTGGTCAATGTGGCTTTGGGGAACGGTCAACTTCTCTTGCATGAGTTAGGGGGAAAACCTTCATGAGGGGTCCACAGAGTGTCACAGATGACCCTGAAGTTGCTGGACTTATATAGGCTTTTCCTGAGAATTCAGTAGCTCCCAAGAGAAAGAGTGACCTGGGGTTCCACAGGGCCACAATTCCTGATGGGACCAGTTCTGCTTTTCCACATTCTTGATGAGTTCCTCTTTGGAGGAATTACTCCTTGTTATGAGATGCAAATCCGAAAATATTTTGTTGGGCACTTATTTGGCACCCAGCACTATGGGGGGCACCAGGAGAAGACAGGATCCTCAAGGATCTCACCACCTACTCATGAACTTGAAATCCAATTAGGTGCTCACATGCTACTCACATCATCCTACTATAACATAGAAATGTCAGTGGACCACTTAATAACACTCATAAATGAACATATTGCCATTTCTAGTAGTACTTGTATTTTCTAGCTTAGCTCCTAACCTTACATATATGAGTTTTCTAGGGCTGCCATACCTAATTTCCAGAAACTGTGTGCCTTAAAATAACAGAAAAGTATTAGCCCACAGTTCTGGAGGCCAGAAATCTGAAATCAAGGTGCTGGCAGGGTGCCACTTCCTCTGGATTATGAGGAAAGATTGTGACTCCTTCAGCATATGACAGCTGCCAACACTCCTTGGCTTTTGGCTCCATCACTCCAGTCTCTGTCTCTGTGGCAACATTGCTTCCTCCTCTTCTCCTACCTGTATCCGTCTTGGGAAAATATATGTGATTGCATTTAGGGGTAATTCAGAATACCTTTTCTCATGATCTTAATGTGATCGCACTGGCAAAAACCCTTTTTCCAAATGAGGTCCATTTAGATATTCTAGGAATTAGGAACTGGACTTACTCTTTTGGAGACAACTATCTAGCCCACTTCATCTTATAATTTATAGTTTTCAAAGAGATCTCACATGCACCATTTTATTTTATCACCTTAATATATTTACAATCCTAGAGCTTGAAAAAAGTACTCCAACTTTGAAGCCTTTCCCAACTTTGATTTTAAAATACAATTTTCACAACTCTATGGCTCACCAGCCTTTTACTTGCCCTAAAAGATGGGAGACAGCCCAATTTATGCTGACCTTTGTCATCTACTTCCTCTCCACGTCGGTAAATACTTTCAGTTCTTTTTCATCTCCCTCTTCTCATTACAGCCCTTTATAACTGAGCAGAGTGGGACTAGTGCAGAGAAGCACAGGACACACAATTTGATGCTTGTTTCCTGCTATTAGCTGCCAAGCCGACTATGAAGTGTTTTTTGGCCTCTGGCCTCTAGCTCTTCTCAAGATCTGTTAATGAATATGTTAGCTTTCCATAGTTGCCACAAATGACCATAAATTTAGTGGCTTAAAATAATACAAATTTATTATTTTATAGTTCTGTCGGTCAGAAGTCTGACATGGGTCTCAGTGGGCTAAAATTGAGGTTTCAGCGGGGCTACTTTCCTTTCTGAAGGCCAATGTGGGGAGAATCCATGACCTTTTCCAGCCTCTAGAGGCAGCCCACATTCTTCCATTGGCTTGTGGCCCCTCCCTGCAGTTTCAAAGCCAGTGATGTATCTCATCTGGATAATCCAGACGAGCCCAGTCTAATCTGAAAGACTGGACGTTTACTCACATCTGTAAAGTCCCCTGTGCCATGTAAGGTGACACATTCAGGAGCTCAGGGATTAGAGTGAGGGCCTTCACGATGGGTGGGCACCAGGTCAAGCTGACAGAGAGTGCAGTCTTATTTTTCCAGCACGGAGTTTAGCTAATACAGCTCAGCACGACACATCCGCTTGGCATACTTCACCTCTAGACCATTGAAAAATGGCCTCAGCCAAGGGCCAGGGCGGCGAGGACTGGCATTGGAAAGCCCACGACGAGAAAAAGGGCACAGCCACCTTGAGCACTGGCTCTGGCTCATGGTGGTGTTTGCTTAGCTTCCCTCCCTTTCCTCCCACTTCTGTGCCTTTATTTCCCTTTTCTTTCTTGCCTCCTCTTTCCTCCATCCCCTAAGCTGAAAGGTGCTGGGAAATATTTCCTGTGAAGGTTTGCCTATTTCTCGTCCTTGAGATACAAACTTCCCTCGGCCCAGCTCGTCCTTAACGGATTCCTGCACTTACCCACAGTCCTCTGCCCAGGCAGGGTGAGGCGGGCGAACCTCGGCTTCTCCTTGCTCATCTCTCACTCTTTCATCATGTGGGCAAACAGAGGCTTCCTTAAGGGCCATGAAACATCCTAGAAGAACAGGCCATTGTGTGTTATCAATGGAGGCTTCAGAAACCTTTAGGTCAGGGTTTTTTTTTAAAAAATTCTTAATAGGGAGGTGGGGAGTTTCTGTCTCAATCAGACAATGAGGACATTATCTTTATTTAAGAGAGAGAGATTACAATCAAAGCCGAAACACTCCTTACAGCTTTATCCTCCTCTTTGCTGTACATTGAGCGCTCATACTCTGCGGATCCCAAACAATGGAAAAGGGAAGGAAAAATAAAAGTGAAAAGTAAATTCTATTCCCACAAAGCATATTTTACTTTTATTTTATTTTATTTTTTTGAGACGGAGTCTCAGCCTTTTGCCCGGGCTGGAGTACAGTGGCCGGATCTCAGCTCACTGCAAGCTCCGCCTCCCGGGTTCACGTCATTCTCCTGCCTCAGCCTCCGGAGTAGCTGGGACTACAGGCGCCC
>NW_012115666.1:868027-881507 GCF_000951035.1 Colobus angolensis palliatus
TCTCGATCTCCTGACCTCGTGATCCGCCCGTCTCGGCCTCCCAAAGTGCTGGGATTACAGGCTTGAGCCACCGCGCCCGGCCTCAGATTTTACTTTTAAATATGTTCTTTATCTTCAGTTTTCACACACACACACACACACACACACACACACACACGGAAATAATGCAGGTAAGTTTTTGATATAACTATGCTCTCAGAATACCTCTTATATGAAATTAATTATAGGAGTCGGGGCGCCAGGGGAAGAGGAGGGGAAAACGGGACGCGCTGCAAGCGGCTTGCCCGCCATCTTGTTTGTGCCCCAGTTTTGCGCGTGCGCCTTTCTCCAGGACTCACGCTTCCCGCTCTCCGCTTCCGCGGTGCTTGAGCCTCTCTGCATTGCCTGACTCCGCAGGAGCGCCAGGGGGGCTCCTGCTCTTCCTAGACTCCCTGCAAAGGCGTTTATCGAGATGTCCACAGAAGGAGGATTCAGTGGTACTAGCAGCAGTGATGCCAGCAAAGCCTAAGTCCTTCTGGCCTCGGGTCATGGAAGAAATCCGGAATTTAGCAGTGAAAGATTTCTGAGTGCACGAACTCCCACTGGCTCGTAGTAAGAAGATTATGAAACTGGACGAGGATGTGAAGATGATCAGTGCAGAGGCCCCTGTGCTCTTTGCCAGGGCGGCTCAGATTTTTATCACGGAGTTGACTCTTCGAGCCTGGATTCACACACAGGATAACAAGTGCCGGACTCTACAGAGAAATGATATCGCCATGGAATTTGATCAATTTGATTTTCTCATCGATATTGTTCCAAGAGATGAACTGAACCTCCAAAGTGTCAGGAGGAGGTGCTGCAGTCTATAACTCCTGCTGAGCCAGTCCAGTACTATTTCACGCTGGCTCAGCAGCCCACCACCGTCCAAGTTCACGGGCAGCAGTAAGAGCAGCCCACTGCCAGCTCCATGACCACCCTCTGGCCTGGGCAGCTTATCATCGCACAGCCTCAGCAGGGCCAGACCACACCTGTGACAACGCAGGTTGGAGAAGGTCAGCAGATGCAGATTGTGCAGACCCAGCCACAGGATCAAGCCCAATAGGCCCAGAGTGGTACTGGATGGACCGTGCAGGTGACGCAGCAGATCCTCACTAACACAGGAGAGATCCAGCAGATCCCAGTGCAGCTGAAAGCTGGCCAGCTGCAGTGTATCTGCTTAGCCCAGTCCGTATCAGGCACCCAGGTTCTGCAGGGATAGATCCAGACACTTGCCACCAACTCTCAACCTATTACACAGACAGAGGTCCAGCGAAGACAGCAGTAGTTCAGCCAGTTCACAGATGGACAGTAGCTCTACCAGATCCCGCAAGTAACTATTCCTGCAGGCCAGGACCTGCCCAGCCCATGTTTATCCAGTCAGTCAACCAGCTCTCCGATGGGCCGGCCCCCCAGGTGACTGGCGACTGAGAGCCTGAGCTGGCAAGGCCAAGGACACCCAACACAATCGTTGCCATACAGCCCCAGGTCATGGGCACAGCCTCCCTGCCCAGAGGACCCGACTAACCTCAGTGCCTCCTGCAGGCTAGGGCATTGGGGCACTAGGCCCCATGCCTGGGGGCCGAGATTCTCCAACAGAAAGATGCAATATTTTTTGTTTCCTTTTTTTGTCCGGGGAATCAATATTTCAATATGTTGAGCTGTGTGTCCAATGTTATGAAATTAAAATATTAAATCACATATTTTTGGCATTTTCTTGAAGAGTGTGGCTGAATAAATATTTCACCTTTTGTTTTGTTTCTCACCACCACTTCTTTTTAGGAGCAAATCTGCCCGTGGGTATATGATATTTCTTGACCCTTGGAACAGCTGCTGCCCCCAAGATTTGCCATGTTGTTCTACCCTCAGATTGAATTACATGAATATGTGTAGCTGCTTTTTCACTAGTGGTCCTCTCCCCCATCCCTTGCTCTTACCACGGAGCTCTGTGTGTTTGCATCCAGAGGCCATGGAAACAGTCCTTGCGTTTAAGAGACCGATTATTCCCCATGGAGAGTGGGTGGGTTCATTGCCACACTCTTTTCTCCCAGGGACCCAGGAGTCTAGGACTTTATGCATTTGCTGCTCACCTCCCCTTTATTTTTTAAATGCATTAAAAACTGCTAGTCCCCTTTCCATGGTCTTCAAACTGCATGAAATGCAATAAATCTATTTTAGATTAAAAAAAGAAATTAATGATAAGACCTTATCTTACTCAAAAGTTAGTCCTTAGATTTAACACAGTAAGAGTTGCAAAATAGACATATGGTTTCAGAAACATGCATGCAACTGATTGGTGTTGATTGTAAAATTTCTTACTTCCTTAATCATAGGAGTAGAAATGTGGATTTAGCTATCCTGTAGATAGCCACTGCAAAGGTGAATTTAGCCCACGGTTTAATGTTTGGACTATATTCCTTTCTTTATTCATCTGAACATTTCAACCAGATGGAAGCACTGTGCTAGGTGTTGGGGTCAAAATGATGACTAGGCCCATCCCGGCTTTGAGAGTTTCACAGTTAATAATTTCTAAATAATGAAGTAAAGACAAAGAACGAGAAATCACAGGGCCCCATGAGAGAAAGAGAAGAACATAAAACTTACCTTGAATGTGAAGAAACTTCAGGAAGGAAGGGATATCCAAGCTGCGTTTTAAAAATCAGCAGAATTTCCAGAAGGTGAATGGAGAGTAAGAGAGTGGGAGCTGAGAAGGTGAGCAAAAGGGAAGACGAAGAGGAAAAGCAAGAATGAGAGCAGCGGCATGGCTTGAAAAGGACCTCAAAATGCTGGGTGTTCCTCAAGTACTGCATTAGAGCCCAGCCGAGAGGGACGTGCGGGACTCTCGTGCACATCAGGTTTGTTGTCTGTGTAGCATCTTCTCCCCCTTATTCTGGTAATGGCATCCTGGTTTTCTTTGAGGGGAATTACTCCTGCTCTAACTTGTTTATGGTTGGGGGTAGGGCTCTACCTAACTCAGGGCTTCAAATATGAGCACATAACCCATGCCTGGCTGCTCAGAACATCCCATCATTTTTGATACTACTAATGGGTTCAAGAAGAGGCAAACACTCAATGGATTACATAGAATGAGTAACACTAGCTGTTGTGACAGCCTCTAAATCTCAGTGGCTGGTTTCCCCCTCGCGAAAACAAACAAACATCCTGATCAGGTGGCTCTCCAGTGTCGCTTCCTCCAGGTGGTGACTCAGGGATCTAGGCTCATTTCCTCTAATGGTGCTGTCACCTGCTGAATGTTCTATGCCTAGACAATGAGTGAAGACGTGAATGTGGAGTGGGGTCCAGGTCTGGAGGAGATGGCCTTCATTTTTACTTACATTCCCTCCCTGGCCCTGGGCACATGACCAGACCTAGATGCAGGGAATCTGGGAAATGTGCTTAGCTGTGTGCTCAGGAGGAAAAGGAAAGAGTTTGGGGAGTACATTCTATTGAGTAAGTCTTCCACACTCAAGCAGGGCTAATAAGAGCCAATGAGCCCAAGTCCTGGGGTCGTTATTTCCTGAAATAAATGGAAAAAAGAGTTTTAGGGAGGCAGAGGTGACAAGGAAAAAGTTTGGTGATGTGGTAGAACCATGCCTGGTGCTTTGGTGAGCTTCTGCTCACCGAGCGAGAAGAACTCACCCGAGAGAGAAAGCAACATGAAAATAAGAATTAAGAGAAAAAGAGGGTCCAGGGTAAGGCAGGCAAGAGCCTACAGTGCAAATTTAAGAAGGCAAGGCTGTGTACATGGGCTGTGTCTCTTAGGGCCCTGCTAGAGCAGAGTCAGTACTTGCATGACCTGCTGCTGCAAATCTTGCACCCCGGGCACAAAGATTGCCCAGACTTCACCCTGAGACAGAGAAAATCTTGGCAGTATTATTTGAACTCCTGGATCCATCTGAAACCAGTCCCATGCACTGGAATTTTCAGCCACGTGAACCAATAAACATACTTTCAAGCGAAAGCTTTTTAGGTTAGGTTTTTGTGCCTTGCTACCAAGAGAATTCTGGTAAATATGCGTTAGTGCCATAGAGAACCTGTGAAATGTTTTAAGCGGAAGAGTAGCAGAGAGAGGCCAACATAGTTAACCCAATGTACGTGTAGCACATCCTGCCATTCTCACCAAAAACGGGCACCCATCTCACCTCCATGCAGGTTTTTCTCTACATAAACAGTGTTAATCTTGCCATCAGGATTTACATCTGAACGCAAATTCAAAAGCTTTCTCTAAATCAAAATAACCTTTATAAGACTGTATTTGATGCTTTTGACTTTCCTGCTTTTAGCTGAAAGGTTTTGAAGCTGGTACTGCAAGCAAAGGCCTTTCTGTAGCTTTTCTGGCCCCTGTAGGACCAATAAAAACTTGAAATCTTGCAGCAGGAAAATATGCTCCAAGTTAGCACTGAGTCTTAAGGAAGTGAGTAAGTGAAATAAGTGTTTGCTTTTTGGGATTGAATTTGATGCTGGGTAAGAACCAGAAAGTATACACAGTGTATTTGGGGCACTGCCAGTGTTAATCCCATAGGTGGCCTCAGTGGGGTGAACGCTACCTTAGAGTCCAGAAACTGAAATAGAATCCACTGTCACTGTAAACTATTTCCTGAGACAGTGATCGTCTTTACCAACATTCCCTCTTCTGGTGTTTGTGAATCTCAAGGTTTAAATCAAAGGAACACTGGCTGCAATGGACATAAATAGCACAGAGGGCCATTTTACAGCCACTCTGTGGCCACACAGCGGGTAACTAGGGAGTGGGAAGGCAGGGAACGGTGATGTAATGACTCTCGACTATTATGCAGATCATTTTCCTTTTACACTGAACAGATATGCCCTAGAATATTATGATACATGCTGCCTTCTTATTATCAAATACCAACGTGTTTTTGTCTGTCAATGGTTTCGTAATTTCCAAGAGAGAGAAAGCAGACGTTTCCCTTGAAGCTGTTCCTCCTGATAAGTATCCCAGATCATCTCAGGAATTTCCATTTGTCTTATCTTTTCAGCAATACTGCCAGGAATAATGTCAGACTTTTCATTTAAAGAAGCCAGAAGGTATTTGAGTTCATATAAAAGATGAGCAATATTTTGGTTGTTTTTTCTTTTTTTGATCTCACTATTAATTTCAGTTGTAGACTGTCCTGTAAGTTAAATGGTAATTTTCCCTTTTTATTTGGTCACCAAGTAATCTCTGAATAGATTTGAGAATGGACATTAGGAGGCTTGGATCTCCTGTCTTGGGGAAAATCCCTTAAGGTATTTATTTCTCACGTGCTCCTGCAGTCAAACAGAAATAAAGCCATGTTACATTGTTGCCTGACAGTTTTATTTAAAGGTGAATCTTCTTAAATGCACATTACCGTATATCTTCATATTAGTCCACCTTCATACTGCTATGAAGAAATACCCGAGACTGGGTAATTTAAAAAGAAAATGAAGTTTAATGGATTCATAGTTCCACACAGCTGAGGAGGCCTCACAATCATGGTGGAAGGCAGAGGAGGAGCAAAGGCATGTCTTACATGGTGGCAGGCAAGAAAGCATGTGGAGGGGAACTGCTCTTTATAAAACCATCAAGTCTCATGAGACTTACTATCATGAGGACAATAAGGGAAAAACTTACCCCCATAATTCAATTACCTCCTACCAGGCCCCTCCCATGACACTTGGGAATTATGGGAGCTACAATTCAAGATGACATTTGGGTGGGGACTGAGCCTAACCATATCAATCTTCTACCCTAAAAATTGCCTATTACAGATTTCCCTTTCCTTAGATTGTTCCATGAGAATATTGGAACCGAGCCACTCTCCCCTTTTAAGAGGAGTGTTTTCGTTCACTGACATAGATCCAAAAGCTTTTTGCTTTGCATTATTTTTAATCATTATAATTCACCTGGGGATCCCTTGAAATGCTTTAATGAAGACATAATGAGCAGTTATATGCTTAAAAACACCGAACTAGAAGTCTGCTAAACATAAAGCTCTCTTGTCATTAGTCTAGGTATTTACCTCAGCTTATCTCTTCTTTATTTTACCCAAAATACTACTTGTTCTAATGGAGTCTATCTGCATTCTAGAATCAGAAAGAATTCCTTCTCCTTGACTGCAGTGATCAGGGCTTGGAAGAGCAGACAAGCAAGGATAATGAGCCCATTTTGGGATGCTGTCAAGTAGCGTTCCTTCACACAAATCCCTAATTATTTTGCAAGATGATTTGGAAAGTTGTTCACCCCATTTGGAATGGCTTTCTTTCTTTCTTTTTTAAAATTATTGATATTTTATTGTTTTGTTTCCAACTTTTAAGTGCATGTGCTGGTTTGTTATACAGGTAAATGTGTGCCGTGGTGGTTTGCTGCACAAATCATCTCATCACCCAGGTATTAAGCCCAGCATCCACTAGCTACTCTTCCTGATGCTCTCCCTCCTCCTACCCACCCTGCCCTCTGGCAGGCCGCAGTGTGTGTTGTTTCCCCGCATGTGTCTATGTGTTCTTATCATGTAGCTTCCACTTAAAAGTGAGAACATGCAATATTTGATTTTCTGTTCCTGTGTTAGTTTGCTAAGGATAATGTCCTCCAGCTCCATTCATGTTCCTGCAAAGGACATTATCTCATTCTTTTTTATGGCTGCATAGTATTCCATGGTGCATATATGTGCCACATTTGCTTTATCCAATCTATCATTGATGGATATTTAGGTTGACTCCATGTCTTTGCTCTTGTGAATAGTGTTGCAATGAATGTACATGTGCATGTGCCTTTCTGACAGAATGATTTATGTTTTGGGGGGTATGTACCCAGTAATGGGATTGCTGGGTTAAATGGTATTTCTGCCTCTAGGTCTTTCAGGAATTCCCACACTGTCTTCCACAAGGGTTGAACTAATTTACAATCCCACCAACAGTGTAAAAGCATTCCTTTTTCTCCACAATCTCGCCAGTACCTGTTTTTTTTTTTTTTTTTTTTTTTACTTTTTGATATTAATAATGGCCATGGAATGGCTTTCTTCCTTCTTTTGGATTATTTAAAGCCCTCTCATCTCATCATATAAGACAGAATTCTGGACTCCTGTCAATCATTCATTCACTGACTTATCAAATATTTATGAAGCCCCTGCTGTGGACCAAGCCCTATTCTAGGCACATGGGAAACGTTGTTGAACAAAATCAATCAAGTCATCAGCCCTCCTGAGGCTTATATTCCTCCTTTGAGTCCATGTGGGTCTTGCTTTCTTTGAAATACTCCAACATTCACTGCTGAAAGGAACTGGATTCTTACCTATATACCCTGATGGCTGGTGTCCTAATTGTTTCACAAGTTAGACTCACAGGGTCCTGTTAAACAAACAGGCTTTGGAATCCACTGGCCTGTGTCACATCTCACCTTGATGAGGCATTAGTTTGAGCAAAGACCAGAACTCTCTAGGCCTCATTGTCCTCATTTGGAGGTGGCAAAAACAAAACCACCCAGTTCACAGAGTTCTGTGGGGATCGTATGAGAGTTCCACACACTGTACTTAGCCCTGTGGCACACTGAAGTGTGCATTGCACATTATTATTTTGTCTTGAATGTGAAACTACAGACTCAAGCAGTCAAGAAATACCTTTAAAATTGCTTCAAACTGACCTTATCCTCCTTCACTGGGCAGGCTAGAAAATCATTTTGAGTCACTCCTGTGACTTCTCCTTCTCTATATTTTTTAAAAAATCTGAGAGGCTTGTGTTTGGTATTCAGAGGCAGAAAAGGGCCTGTGATTTCCAGACGCAAAAGGGTCTGGGTGGCCGATCTCCGCTTTTGGACCATGCGTGAGGCTGAATCTTCAGTGCTTGGGCTCCAGCCTTCCTAGAAGCCCAGGGCCACCACATTCCCTCAGAGGCGCTGCAAACTCACTAGGGTGCTTCCAGAGACAGGCCTATAGGTTCCTGTTTCACCAACAAATCTGCAACTTAACCCACTTCCCGGTCTGGGGGAAGCCTGTGCTTCCATCGTTTGGCCCTGAAGGATAAGACTCCTTACGTCAAGGACATCCAGAAAATTTCAGTCCACCCAGGCTTTCACAAAGGCAAGAACAGTTGAACCACCAACTTTAAAAAGCTTCAGGTTCCTACCGTCCCACAAACCTCCCTGATGCAGAAGAATTTACAGGTAGGAAGAGGCCTGGAAATAGGCAGGCCAGGGGAGGAAGACTATGCTCTATAGACATAACCTACTTTATAGAAATGGATATCTCCATACAATTTCCTACAACATGGAAATATTCTTTGCAGTTGGGACCATGACTTGTGCTGTTGTGATGTTGGTTACATCACCTGACAGGCATAGCCGTGAACATGATGAATAGATTTGAAATGCAGGCACAAGGCCTTCTCAGTGCATGGGGAAGTCAGGTTGAAACCGTTGAAATAGACATGACTTACTTCCAGGACTTTGATTTACGAGTCATAGATCCACGAAACCTCCACGTCCCACACTTCACTCCAGATGGCATTCCCTGAAAGTTGTCTGTCTTGGATCTTGTTCATGGATGGGGAGTTACTAACAAGGGCCAGGAGGACCAGTTCGTTTCACAACAAAGTCCTTGTCACCTGGACTCTGAGGCTATTGTTAGCTCTATGCCTTTCTCCCTTTTACTTTTATGCAAATGTTATGAATAAACTATAATACTCATCTTGTGAGATGCCCAGTTCCATTTCCTGATCCTTGGGACACACAGTGCCAACTCTGACGGTAGCATGGTTTCTCTGCTCTTTCAAACTCGGCAGTCACAATTGTTTGTTTCTCTTTGAACAATTTGCTTTCAGTCTTAATAGAAAGATGTTAGACTTTATTTCAGAGAACCATCCAAGAAAAAGCAGAAACACACTCAGAAATAATTGTTCAGAGACAATGGAAAAGCAAAATACATATTATTAAGGGTCTGATGTTTATCAAATGACTTCTGCTTCTGCAAATTATGAAGTGTGCAGAGTTAAGACCCATTTATGCTTTTCTTTCTTTCTTTCTTTCTTTTTAGATGGAGTTTCGCTCTTGTCACCCAGACTGGAGTGCAATGGCATGATCTTGGCTCACTACAACCTCTGTCTCTGGGCTTCAAGTGATTCTCCTGCCTCAGCCTCCTGAGTAGCTGGGATTACAGGTGCTGCCACCACGCTCGGCTAATTTTTTGTGTTTTTAGTAGAGACCCCGGGTTTCGCCATGTTGGCCAGGCTGGTCTCAAAGGGTTGACCTCAGGTGATCCATCTGCCTTGGCCTCCCAAAGTGCAGAGATTACAGGCATCAGACACTGTGTCCAGCTCTGTTTGTGTTTTGAAGTGAATATTTTGAAGAAAAACACATAGAGGAATAAAATTCATTTTGATTATCACTGCAGTGGTTAAGAGCACAGACTCTGTGAGCGGATGGCCATGTTCGAATCCCAGCTCCTGCACTCATTATCCCTATGACCCTGGGAGAGTTACTTAACTTCTCCGGGACTCCAGTTCCTCACCCATCAAAATATGTATAACAACAGATTTGCAATGAGTATTGTAGGGGTGCTGGCACCACACTCAACCCCCCTTGGCACGCCTTCTCCCTGTGAACACTGATGTCTTCTTACTCCAGGCTCCCTGCCTGTCTTTGCAGGGGCTTCCTGGCCACCAAGTCACGTTCAACACATGAGTGAGACAGACCGGAGTGCCAGGAAGTCAGGACTTCTTACCAACAAAGGGAGGAGCGGGTAAGTGCTACAGCCTTATGGCCCCTGTGGGGAGTAGGGGGGCAACTCTGAGACTCTACATCCTTTCTCAGAGGTTCCCAGTGGAATGGAGGCCTGGCTGCCCACAGCGGGAACTGTTCATGAATGCACCCTGTACTGGCTTCCGTTCCCTCCATGCTCTCACCTCTCCAACCTTGCTAGCACTCCTTAGAATTAGCTCCCAAGCAAAATTCTGGTCACTGTCTAGAACAACTATAGAGGAATGTAATGTTATAAAATGCTCTGCACTTCTCACTTAGTCACAGTAAGTATTAGGTCAATATTGGCCAAATAAAAAAAAAAAGAAAAGCAAAGTATACGTTATTTTTACCAGCCTGAGATAGTTAAAACATAGGATAACGTGCTTTACTGGCTAGGATTTGACAGGAAATCCTGGACCAAGAAAGAGTAATATTTAAGAAAAAGAGTATCTGGTGACACAAGATTAATAAGTACTTTCTCTGTTTGTTTGTTTGTTTATTTATTTATTTTGAGACAGGGTCTCTGTCTCCCAGGCTGGAGTGCAGTGGCACCATCTCAGCTCACTGTAGCCTCTGCCTCCTGGGCTCCAGCAATCCTCCTACCTCAGCCTCCCCAGTAGGACCAAAGGTGTCCGTCGCCATGCCTGGCTAATTTTTGTATTTTTAGTAGAGACAGGGTTTTGCCATGTTGCCCAGGCTGGTCTCAGACTCCCGAGCTCAAGTGATCCACCAGCCTTGGCTTCCCAAAGTGCTGGAATTGCAGGTGTGAGCCACTGCACTTGGCCAACTACCATTTTTTTTTGAGTGCCTACTATGTGCAGAACAAAAACTTTAACTAGCGAAGATTATTGGTGAGCCTTAAAATTTTACCTCCCATTTGCCAAATTTCCTAACATTTACATATACACATACAAATTAATACACACACTTACACACATCTATCTGCATATACACAGCACACACACTCACACTATGCTGCTCACGCATACACAGACATATTTATGTACATTCATCAATGAGCAATGACTGGAAAGGCCATGGCCAAGGGCAGGATAAATTTCTGTAGTAGGCAAGACTGATATTGGGCTGGTATGGTGTAGCCCTAACCTATATTTAAATACTGCATTACCTCCAAACTGGTTGGTAAGTAATCACTACCCTTTATATTCAACTATTATAATACTTAACAACATTTCATGAGTGGAAAGTGTAGTAGTAAATTTTCAATATGGAAGTGCTCCAGTCCTAAGTCCAGAAATAATTGGCTTAGATACTCATTTAGAGCAGATTTGTTAGTGTTGTCATCATAAAATTCATCTTCAATTGAGCAACACAATTTTATAAAGTGACCAAGCAACTCCCCATCAAAAGTGGCGATTTTTATTAAGCATGAGGTCCGATGATCCTAAATGGGAAATATAGTCATAATAATATAGAAATAAAACAAAATATTTAAAAATATCTTGAAATTGCTAACATTATTTTATGCCCATGTGTTCATGAGTTCCCCATGTATGCATAAATCAAAATTTTGAAATACTTTACAGAACAAACCATGAAAGTATATTTATACAATTAAATTAAACATTAAATAAATTCAAGTTAATTAAATCAACTTGATTTAATTTGAACAAAATGCCCTCTATTACAGTATTTTTGTTAATTTGAATTTAATTAACTTTGTAGTTTCATTTGTATTTAATGTGCGAATATATTTTGAGTTTACAGTTGCATAAGCTTTGCAGCTATAGAGGTCACATTTAGGTTTAGGTTTTTACATATTTAAGTGACATTCTAATAAAAATGATTTTTGTCAGGACCAGGGTTCCCGAGCATTTTTCTCCCCTTGTAAAGATTTAGTGCTCACGACTCAAGTTTGGCACTTGCTCAGTGTCTGGGGTAAACCAGCTAACTTTTCTGCGCCTACGTTCCCTCATCTCTAAAACAAAGATGTTCTTTGCTCACCATCCTGCATCCCCAACAACAACAAAACAGACTTTCTGTGGTGTCCCCAAAGCTCCAGCCCTGCTCCTGTCTGGAAAGGGCATGCGGTCAAAGTAACTTGTCTTTTTTATTCCCTTGCCCCTTCACTGGGGAGATAGGTCGTCTTTATCAGCATTGTGTTTTGTTTGTTTTTGCTTTCAATCTGTGAGCGTTTTTTAAAAAATGAAGTCAGATAATTAATAATCATTTAATCTGTATTTCAAAATTTCTGAGACAATCGATTTTGAATGTTCCCACTAGCTTGAGTTCATCATTCTGCATTGTATACATATTTCAACCACCACATTGTACCCTCTGAATATATACAAGTATTGTTTGTCTATTTAAAAAAAAAAGTCAAATCTTTAGAATCCCAGAAATGAGCTTCTCACTCAGGCGTGGCTATATCATTTTTTGGGCCCGGTTCAAAGTAAAATTGTGGGGGCCCCTGTGCAGAAAGCAGGGAGCAGTGTTAGGAATGAAAGTATCAAGCGTTTCTCCCCCTACTCCCCTCCCTTTCGATCTGTTATGGTGTTTTATAGTTCCTATTTAGTGTCACTGCCCGCAGGGCCAGTGCAGACCCTTACAAGCCCACAGAGGTCTTCAGAGCGTGAGCGTGTGCACTGGCTACCATGATCTCCCTTACTTCCCTGGATCCACTTCCCCTGACCCAGGCAGATGGATGACCCCCTAGGTATTGTCACCCTTGTAACATACAGTCAAGGCAGGTGAGAGGCTCACCTCCACCAAGTCACCCCGCCAATGCACCATGGTGCTGCTGCCCTGAGACATCTGACCATCTCCATGCCTGTGTCTAGGTCCCCACCAGGGACAGTTGCTAGGTGGGGGCAGGGAGGAGGAGGAGGCCGAGCAGGACCCAGAACTCCAGAGAGTAGGAAGGCCAAGAATATGTACCGAAGAGGACCCTGTGTAAACCAAATCTCCAAGCCCTCAGCCTCAGTGCTTGCTTCCCTGTCTCATCAAATTTTATTTACAAAACACAAAGCCAAAGATTAAGAATATCAAGATGACAACCACAGAATACAAAATTCTAAGGACAACCCTCTTGAGGGCAGGAGTCTGTGCAATTGTTCTGGTCCCAGGCCCACGTTCCCATTTCTAATTAAGGTAGCCAATAGGCATGCTTATTGCAATGGTCATTTTCCTAATGTGGGGTCTCTCCCTCTAATGACTGCACAGAAAGCAGAAAATTCATTGCATGCATCAAAAAGTGTACATCGGAATGGGAGAAAATAGACGGGCTCAAGAAGAGCTATAGGTGGCAGAGCCTACCTCTGAAATGGAGCACCTCAGGGCCTTCCATCACCAGGAGACACCAGGCACACTGATGAATGTGCTAACTGCGGGTGTGGGTGGGCAGTGCATGGACAGGCAGAGTTGGTGTGGGCTGCGTGGGATGCAGTTCAGGGTGGGTGTGCTTTCCTTCTGCTACGCACACAACAGCAGTGTGGCTGACACAGGAGCTGTCACCCTCCTAACAGCCAGGATTTCCCTTGATGTGCCCCATCTAGGCTGGGCTCTCAATTCATTTTGGTTGTTTTGTTTCCTGCATGCATTCCGTGGCCAAATGTAAGATGAGAGGTTGAGAACTTCCCAAAATATTCAATTCTGTTTGTAACCTCTGACTCCTAAAAAGGAAGTCAAATAAACTGGTGTTATCAACCACCCAACAAGTCAAATTCCTATTTTTTTTTTTTTTTTTTGACAGAGTCTGGCTTTGTCGCCCAGGCTGGAGTGCAGTGGCATGGT
>NW_012115666.1:881557-913531 GCF_000951035.1 Colobus angolensis palliatus
GAACAAAAGGTGTCCTGTTGCTTTTCTCTAATAATAAGGCTATATTGTCTTTTTAATGGAGGACATATCACAATTTAATATAAATTACAGTATACAGCAGTGTCTCTTCATTCTCAAGAATTAAGTTCATGTTTGAGAATGTATAGAGGAAAAGATCTGTGGCATAAATGAACCAATAAATACCCTTGTTAGTATTTCTTTAAGTATTATACACAATCTAATAGAAATACATTCCACACAATAAATTAAGAAAATGGCATTTACAATCTTTTTTTTTTTTTTTTGACAGAGTCTGGCTTTGTCGCCCAGGCTGGAGTGCAGTGGCATGGTGTCAGCTCACTGCAACCTCCGCCTCCCAGGTTCAAGCGGTTCTCCTGCCTCAGCCTCCCGAGTAGCTGGGACTACAGGTGCATGCTACCTTGCCTGGCTAATTTTTGTATTTTTAGTAGAGACAGGGTCTTACCATGCTGGCCAGGTTGGTCTCAAAATTCTGACCTCGTGTTCCACCCACCTCGGCCTTCCAAAGTGTTAAGATTACAGGCGTGAGCCACAGCTCCTGGCCTCAAATTCTATTTAAATCCAGAATCTTTTCCTGTAGTTAAAATTGCGTAGCCCCACGACCTAATGCCTGCACAGGGTACACACCCAGTAGATATTTGTTGCATGAATGGCTGAGTGATATGCGTTGGCTGTGGTCCCACCCAAATCTCACCTCAAATTGTAATAATCCCTGTGTGTCAAGGGTGGGGCAAGGTGGACATAATTGAGTCAGGGGGCAGTTTCCCCCATACTGTTTTTGTGGTAGTGAATAAGTCTCATGAGATCTGATGGTTATATAAATGGGAGTTCCCCTGCACACTCTTTCTTGTCTGCTGCCATGTAAGATGTGACTTGGCTCCTCATTTGCCTTCTGCCATGATTGTGAGGCCTCCCCAGCCATATGGAACTGTGTGTCCATTAAACTTCTTTCCTTTATAAATTACCCATTCTTGGGTATGTCTCTATTAGCAGCGTGAGAACAGACTAATACACTGAGTAAATGAATGCACTGATCTGGAGTTTTCGTGTTTGCCATTGACACAATTTTTCCCCCCTTACAATAACTAGAAAAGGTAGACAGAACAATTGTTATTTTCCCATTTTACATATGAGGAAATTGAGACTCGGAAGGGTTAGGCACCTTGCTTAAAGTTACTCAAAGTTATTGGGCTTCCTGTGCGCAAATGTAGGGCTTTTCTGCTGCTACAGGGAACACAACAAAATTCCACCCCGATGGCTGCGCCACCTGCCCTACTTTGCTCACAAGCCACATTCGTGGTTATCTTTTAAGTTTTGTCTTATGAATTTTGTCTTTTAAGTTTTACCCCTTTGGTGAACCAGGGCAGACAAGTTGCATTTTTGTGGACTCTGTGTTTCATTGGCTAGAGGTGATGATGAGCTAACAACAGTAAAATGCTTTAAGGAAATAATCATCACCATTATCACACACATACGTGCACAAACACTTTTAAGAGA
Organism: Colobus angolensis palliatus; assembly: GCF_000951035.1. Taxonomy (NCBI): domain Eukaryota; kingdom Metazoa; phylum Chordata; class Mammalia; order Primates; family Cercopithecidae; genus Colobus; species Colobus angolensis. The sequence continues at coordinate 883,073 of NW_012115666.1, forward strand.
CATACTTAGCTGTGGAAGTATCTCTCCAGTGTTCTTTTGGTACAGAAAACATCCTGTTTTCCAGGGATACACACTTCGGGAGCTAGAGGAGTGGACAATCATGCTTAAATACTCAAATTCTAGGGCTCAACACGTCGGAATTCCTGCTCTGTACTTTATTCCATGGGTGACCTTGGGGACGTTATTTAGTCTCTCTTGACCTCAGTTTCTCACGTGTAAAATTGAGATTATGAAAATAGAAAATTTGGAGGGGTGTTGTGAGATGGGCTGGTAAAGCACTTACAGAGTCCGTAACACGTGGCGAGAGAATAACAGGTGTTATCTTGTTTCTAGTGCAGGCAGACTGCATCAGGGAAGGATGAGGCCAAAGCACTGAGACATAGATTTGTTGTGAAGAGTTCCCCTTACATAGACGTCATTGCACATCTGTGTGTGCATGTCGTGAGATTAAATCCCACTGTCCAGATGGCTAAAAAATAAACATATTAACCCAATTAAATAAAGGTACAAACTTCTGTATTTGCAAATGCATCTCAATGCTTCTCTGTATTGTATAAGATTCAGCCATAGGGCACGGAATTTGCCCCTAAATCTCAAAACATTAGTCATTTTGTGTTTCTTTTATCTTTTGCTTTATTTCTTTCCTTCTTTCTTTCAAAAATTAAAGTTGTTTCCTGGTCTTTTGAAAGACAGTTGCAGAAAATAAAACTGAGATTGAAAAAAATCCCTATGTTGTTTGTTACTAAATTCATCCTTAACTGTGACTGGGGATCTAATTTAAAATGAAATGACTCAGGACAATTTGTACTGGAAAATGAATTACTCCAGGCTTATATTTCCTTAAAAGTAAGCGTGTGAGGGAATCTCTTTCTACAGCTTCTAAATGAACAGCTGCCTTGAACTTTGTCATAATCAACCACAGAAAGCTCTCATCCTTTGCCTAGTTCCTCCTTCAAGATGAATCAGGGAAGGGAAAGATGAAAGGGGCTGGTGGGGAACCCTCCCAGCAATCTTCAGACAAGTGGAATTGAAGGAATACTTTCAGATCCTCTCCCAAAGCCTGGCTGCAGCCATAAGCGTGAGCTTATTACCACAACAATATTGCCACAACAGTGAACTCCCCATGCCAGCTCAGTTCTCACGGTGGCTTTACAGTGTACACGCCCATTTGTTCATTTCTGCTGTGTGGAAAACAAAACTAACCAAACCTGCAGTCACACATTGCTTTTCTTTTGAGATAAAACCTGCTAATGAGTATCTACATATAGGCGTCCATTTGATTAATGATAAGCTTCTGAATAGTAGAAAAGACTAAGAAATCCAAGGAGAGAACAAATCAAGATAAAATGATATTTTGTGGTTCACTCACTTAATGAATATTGAGAACCTTCTGTCTTCCAGACACTGTCCTAGGCTTTGGGAATGGAGACATGAATAAGACAGGTGTGATAACTTCCTTTTGTGGCACTTAGGTTAATGGGGGTAGACAGACATAAACATATCTTTTAGGAAATATATTTTAGGGGCTTCTATGTCAAAACAAGCAAACCACAGTCGGTGCATTTTAGCAGTTTGATCTCCTTATCTGTGTTGTCATGCTGTGATTACTGGGAATTGCCTCCAACCTGAGACTGTTTCTTCATCGGGAAAATGGGAATGATTCTACTTACAGGTTTGTGGTGAGGCTCAGATAAAACGATTGCTCTCTTAAAAGTATGAAGTTTGGTTTTCAAATTTTGATAAGATCCATTTTTATTGAGCTGCAATTTTGTATCATGCAATACACTAAAGCACTTCAATAGACAACATCTCACCCAGACTTCATGAGACAACTCCATACAATTGGAAGGGGCACCAAATGGATGAGTTTAATGCTAAGAACTGGTTTCATATGAACTTATTGCCTTTGCTGGAATACAAGATTCAAATAAACTAATTTGGAATAGGCTCCAATGAAATCAGAACTGTTAACTTTTTCATTCTCAGATCCACTAAAAACTGGTTGTTACTTCTTTAATTCTTACGCTCCTTAAGTAGCCAAAATTAGGTTGGAATTAAACCAGTTCTGATTTGGGAATTTCTCTTTTAATAAAAATGATGATCCCCTTTGCCTCATACTTGAATGCCTAGGAGTCAACTAAGATTTAAAACATCAATTTGAAGCTGATATAGAGATGCCTTCATTAATGGCTCATCTTTTTAAAGCCTGTGAATCCCTTTGATGGTTGGTGAGTCACTGTTAATTTCAGTTAACTCAGGGGAGAGATATGGGGGGGTTTAGAATGTGGCCACAGTTAGAATTTGGCCCACATAAAAAATTTACATTAGCTTACTCAACATACTTTTTACGTAAGGCGTCTGAGTCTTGGCCATTATAATCCTAGACGCAAACAAGTTTTCACTGCTCAGCATTGGGTTAGCCAGTTAAATCACTTTTAAACAAGTGGTCAGGGGTCTTTCTAGCTCATGCAACGTCAGCATTTTACTAGGCTACTCTGCTGCCAGGAGAGAAGTGTCAGAGAAAGTAGGGAAAAAAATTACAGCATTTGGATGGTGTTTCAAGTTCTTTTTTTTTTTCTTTTTTTTCTTTTTTTTTTATTATACTTTAAGTTCTAGGGTACATGTGCATAACGTGCAGGTTTGTTACATATGTATACTTGTGCAATGTTGGTGTGCTGCACCCATCAACTCGTCAGCACCCATCAATTCATCATTTATATCAGGTATAACTCCCCAATGCAATCCCTCCCCCCTCCCCCCTCCCCATGATAAGCCCAGTGTGTGATGTTCCCCTTCCCGAGTCCAAGTGATCTCATTGTTCAGTTCCCACCTATGAGTGAGAACATGCGGTGTTTGGTTTTCTCTTCAAGTTCTTCATGGTCTCCCCAACTATCCTCTCTATGGCTCACTATTTTCATGTTTTTAGAGAAAACTGCATTACACACATGATGCCTTAATGTACTTCAAATTTAACAAACACAATTACACATTCATATTTTAGAGTATGCTGTGTCCTATACTGGGGAAGCTTCTCTCCATATTTGTCACCTCACAGAACTTTATTCTTCAAGTTTCAGCTCAAAATTCACATCTCACATCTTAGCAAGACCATCTTTGATCTTCCCAAGTCAGAATGTACTGTTTTGGGTTCTCTACTCCCCTACTCATAGACTTCCTGCTTACTAGGGACAGATGGGACAGATGGGGTGGTGGGCACAGATATCCTTACATTGTGGTTAAGACAGACAAAATACTGTCAACTTTGCAGTATCCCAAAGCAGATCGACTATGGTAAGGGCTAGTCATGTTCACTATGCAGTGGCAGAACAGCTGTGATGAGAGGTACCCCATTAAATTCATCCATATAACAGTTAATTCATCTCCCTGGTAATTCATGGTGTGTCATTCTCTCTTATTGGTCTTTTACAAATGTAGGACCACAATCAACAAACAATATTAGGGTGAGGCCCAACAAACTCTCCATAAATGGCAACATCTGTTTACTTCCAAGTCTTGCCATCCTTCTAGCAATTCCAAGGCATGTTCTAACCTCATTCTTATTTTCTAGGCCTTAGCAAAATATCTACCAATAATTTCTTAAGTTTCTGGCAGTGAGTACTTGTACCAGCAATTCCCAAGTCTGCTTAATTTTAAATCCCACGGCCACAGCACATCATCTGATAGAACAGGGCAATAACTTCCAACTAGTCTGGGCATTTCCTGCACCTGCTTTCTCTTGATCTCAAAGTACCTTCATATTTTAGAACCTGGTTGTCAGAAGATGTTGGATGAAAACTCATTTTGAGTTCACCAGTTCTCAAAATGAGTTTCAAACATCATTGTCATGCAAAACTCACACAGCACTACAAAAATTCACCTCTCTTGCATTCTACCATTCATTGCAACAGCTATTATTTGTCTTTACCACATCTCTTCAGCTCTTCAGGATTATCCTAGCAGTCATCAGTGGCTGGACTTAATTGACTCTTTTGTTTTTATACCATTTTCCCAAAAGTCTGCCTGCCATGGGGAAAATGCACTCTTAGCTTAGGTCTAAGGTAACAGTTAATCCATGGCCTAGAAAATAGCCCCTGATACAGCCTCACTTGAAACCACGATCCATGAGGTGCAGCCTTAGAGCAATGGCACAGTCAGAAAATGCATCCGATTAAGCCCACAGTAATCTTTCAATTACCCACATTCTTTATTTTTATTTCAAAGGATGTACAAAACTCACTACACTAACATTCTGTTTTCTCTCTCGTAAGATTCCCGGAAGTGTCCAACATCTTTGAGGCTTCCCCCTCCAGCCCTGCCTTAAGTACTGCTTGCCTTTCTCCCCCGTGCCTTTCACCATTTCCTCCAACCTCCGCATCTCAAAAGCCCCCAGATCTATGTGAAAATGGCGGAGGGTTAGACAAGGATGTAAATGGGATAGGCGAAGCTAGAAATGTTTTAGCAAATAACAGGATAGGAAAGAATGGAACCCTACATATCTTAAATGTCTAGTGATACATGATAAAAGGCTTGGTGATAAATTAGATGCAAAGTAATACAAACACCCATATGAATTTGGAAGCTTTCTGATTCCATGTCATGTATGGTCTTTGGTGAGTAATTCTTATTCTGGTCTGCAAAGTACCAGTGGATGCTAACTTATCCTGAAACTTTTCTGTAGCTGGAACTGTGTGTAAACCCAGGGAGGTCCTTGATTCTGATTTCAGTGCGTGATGGTTTCAGGCCTCTTGAAGAGCTGTCTTGATTCCAGTCTTTTCCCATTATAAGTGACAAGTGCAAACTTCAGGATGAATTTGCTGTGGGTTTGTGCCATGGATTTTCAAGACTTCTTCCCCTTTCTGTTCTCTTACATATTCTTTTACATAAAACTGCTTTCTGGCTCATCACAGATGTGGCTCAGTGTTGTTTTCCCGAGGACAGGAACAGTCTGATTTCCACCACTTGGGCTGCTGCAGAAGCCATGTGACTCCCTCATTTTGTGGGCTATTCAGATATTCTCGTTCCAAAATAAAGAGAATAGCACCTCTTTAATTTCTTTTCTTTCTTTTTTTTCTTTTTCTTTTTTTTTTTGCTTGTTAGATACTTTACAATAGTATCTGCCTAAGGGACACTGTGAGTTGAATTGCTTCGGGCGCTCTTTCTAGCTACCTTGTTAGTTTTGACAACTCATTCTCTAACAGAGAACTAGCAGGCAATCCTGGAAAATAGGCTATTTTTTAAAAAATCTAAAACACGTCAGTGTTGTGTGTACTGCTAAGAAATTAAAAACCTGTGACATGGTACTCAGATGCACTCTGAGTTTAGAGATACTAAAATGTGAAAAAGCTTGCATTTAGAATCAATAGAGTATCATGTATACACACATCCAATTTTTGCCACTTTAGCATTTTTGAGTGAGAAGAATGTATGGATGGCATAACATCCAAGAAGTCCCAAAATGTGGGACCTTCACGGTTTTCCTCCCACCCTTGTGCCAAGTCTTCCAGTTCACCATCTAAGAGACAGCCACTCTTACTGGGTTCTTCTATTGGGCATACATTTTATTGTCATCGTTGTTGTTGTTTGCTATTTGGTTTGTTTAAAGTCAGGTTTCTGCAAATATACATATAGTAAGATTCACTCTTGTTAGTGGTGTATGCTTCTATGAGTTTGGACAAGTTCACAGGGTCCCTCATGCTCCCTTGTACCCATCCCCTCCTTAGGCCCCAGGCCTTGATAACTACTAGCCTGTTTTCTGTCCTGATGGTTTTTTCCTAGTCCAAATATCGTATCAATAGGGCCACATAGTAGGTAACCTTTTGAGTGCGACTTTTTCACCTAGACTAATGCATTTGAGATTCATGTGTGTTGTGTGTTTCTGAAGTTCATTCCTTTTTATGAGTATGTTTTCAAGTGCAACTCTTGGAGTTATTTTTTTAACCTAAATGGTCTGTAGCTGATCCATGAAAATTGTGTACTATTTATGTTCTACAAACCTGCTCTAAAGACATATAGCCCGTATATTTTCCAGTGCAGTGACCACCATGCAGCATCCATGTGAAACTCTGGTTTAATTATAACTTAAAGTGCCTTCAAGAGTGGGAAAAAGTGTTACCTTTTCAATACCTGTGAAGCAAAAAGTGGCTTTTAAGGATATGTTTTCAGTCTACCTTCTAAGAATAGTCATGATTTAATCTTGGGCCTAGGGTGGCCTCTGGGATGTAATTTAGAAGGATCTGAACAAGGTTTACAAAAAAGTATTTTCTCCAATTGTGTTTCTTTATTTCTTTGTGTCTGTACATTTTTCTGTCTCTCTCTCTCTCTCCGTTTTTTTCTCTTTGTCTCTCTCTTTATCCCGGTAAAAAGTGTGTTTTCACCTTGCAAAAAACCAAATAGGAAATTGGTGCTTTTAAATTTGGATAACCTTGAAATTTATAAACATTTTTTCTGGATCAATTGCTAGCCATAAACAAAAAAAAAAAAAGTAATATAGAATGCATTAACTGGTAAGAGTGTTTTAAAGAAAAGTAAATCAAGAAAGAGGACAGGGAGTGCCTGGGGAAAGGTGATCACTGAGTGTCTCGCCAATACACCATGTGACACTCAAGTATAGCAAATTCCAGGCAGAGGGAGCAGCAAGGCTGAGACCCTGAAATAGGAGCTTGCAGGCATATTAACTCTTTTGCTAATGCTTTAAAAGGCGATCTGTTGGAGGTTCCTGATGACAGTAACCGTAAATCCTGAATATTCTTTGGATTAAAAACAAAACCATAACAAAATAGAAATACCAAAGGCCACAGAAAGCCCTAAATTTTATCTTCACTGAAACGTCTATATTCTTGAGGACAATGACCTTGTCAGGGTTCCTTTAATAGAAGCTTTAACCGCTAAATCACAATGCTCTGGCTCCAGCCTCTCAGACTACTCAAGGAGATTGTTGACTCTAATCCCACTTCATTTTTAGTTGAACCAAGGTTATAATGGAAACACACACACACAAACACACGCACACACACGCTGTACTTTGTGAATGACCCACAAGCCCTCAAATCAAAAAGTCAACTGGAAAGAATGTCTGTGGGTGTGCTATTGCAAAATAGTATAAAATGTTTTCACGATTTATGGCTATATTTTAGAAAGATAATCTCGGAAGCACTTTCCGTATTTTCCTCTCATTTCTTGCTCTTGTTTCTCTGAAATCTCTTTCCACTCCTCCTGACTTTCCTCCACAATCATTGACATTAACTGAGTGATATGGAGGGGGGAGATCTTCACCTGGAGCCTGTAGTTTCAGTCTTGAATTATTTTGCAGGAGAGTTTGATAAGTAATTCCTCAATGGATCTCCCGTTTGGTCCTATGGCACTTAAGGTGTTTTTGAAATAAAGCAACATATTCATTCCCCCCAAAACTTCACATTTTGTAAAATTTCGCACCAAATATAGCAAAGTTTATGGAAAAAAAGAAAAGATGAGGAAGGGGAAGAGGCAAAGTGTTCAATTTTGCCTCTTCCATGCATTTCTTCAGCTAGAGCACCAGCAAAAGCAATGATTAGAACCTGGGGAAGATATCATGGACATTCCTGGTGACAGACACAAAAAGTGAATAAAACTGCCAGGGTGAAGATGGCCGCAATGCTTGGGTTGGCTCAGAACTGCAAAAGCTGAGTCAAGTCTGGACGGAAGTGGTTATTCTTAAGTTGCCAACTTGCCCTGAGACCGGAGCAGCACAGAGTTGGGAGCCCAAATCTTGACATGGGGTGGGAGGAGGAAAGCCTGACTGTAAACCTTGTTTCTCACTTTTAAAAAACATAGCTTAAAGGGCTCCTTCTATAGCAGCAGCCAAGTTGAGATTTTTTTCCTTTCCTACAAAGATTATAATCCTACTTTTGCTTTTCTGTCTCCCCTTTTCCAGGAAAATTTGTGCATGAGCTAACATGATTTTCCTGTGACACTGATGACATTTTCCTATTTACCATTTGTTTGTGAGCTTCTTCACGTTACACAAACAACACATTTCAGGAGAACAGACTGTACTTGACCGGTTAGAAATGGGATTCTCTTAAAGTCACAACTTCACTCATTGCCTAGATATAATAATAATGGTAACAATAATAGGGTTGGTTAATTATTTAGAGCTTTCCATGGGCCAGGCACTTTGCTAAAAGTTTTACAGATATCACCATATTTAATTGTTGCAGTGATCCCATGTCTAAGGAATTTCTATCCCTATTTTCTGCATGGTGGAATGGGGGCTGAAGAAAGCTGGATAACTGGACCCATGTCACATAGCCAGCAATGCAGAACTCAAAATTCATTTCCAAAACTCATGCTTGCCTCCAAACCATCTCTCTCTTGAGTCTCTAAACTTTGAGCTGAGTCTTGAAATTCTTATTAATTATAACATTAATTTGAGACCAAGAGAAAATTATGAAGTAGGCAAGTTTTGTTCCCAGTGGCCCTTCCATGGCCATTTGTCACTGCTATTGCCCCCCACTGCCATCATCCACATCTGTTCTCAAATATATGTTGTTTCTGACCAATTCCTCTTCACATCCTGGTTACCTGGATTCTGTGCCCTCCCATCCACCCCTAAACTAGCTCCTCCTGAAGTGCCCATGCCACAGAATTCTCTGAGCAACGTTTATGATTCCTGTGTTCTGTGTGCCTCAGGTTCCCAATCTCTGCACTCCAAAGGAACAGCTATACACTCTTAGCAGTGCATGTGTAGCATCCAACATCAGCAGGTGCATTTCACACATCATTCTGTGCTGCATTTTACTAAATGTACTGCAAGCAGAATGCCCAGAGGGGTCCACAAAAAACCCTGTCTCTACAAAAAATAAAGAAAAACTAGCCAGGTGTGCTGGCATGCACCTACAGTAGCAGCTACTTAGTATTCTGAGGTGGGAGGATCACTTGAGCCTGGGAGGTAGAGGCTGCAGGGAAGCGTGATCACACCACTACACTCCAGCCTGGGTGACAGGGTGAGACCCTGTCTCACTCTCTAGGAGGCTTGGAGACCAAACTGACAGGGTATTTCTATGATTCCAGATAGATATGGTCAAAAACTGAAAAGGTTTTAAAACAGAAAATTATTATTTGCATTTACTCTTTTTTAAAAAGAAAATAAAGAACTGAGCTTGTGTAAAGAATATTGTACGTGAAAATGAGATAAGGTATTGATAAAAAGATTTTAAAGGAGAAGGGGAAAGGGAAGCATCATGAAAATCCCGAGTCTGAGATTAGATTGAGTAGAAGACCCTTTATGCAGTCTTCAAACATGGTCAAAGCTCAAGGTTATAGGGTCCCTGTGTTGTGGTTACTGCAAGTGCCCTGGGGACGGTGTCAGGAGCCATAATATGCTAAATATCTTATGTTTTCTTTACATGTTCATTCACGTTTAAAACAATCCATTGCCTGATTTTTAAGCTGCAGCTAGAAAAAAAAGAATGTTTTAGATATGACAGTCTTTTGTTGTTTTCTCAAATATTTAATAACTGACAAATCTGACACAGGTCTCAAACATTACTATATGCAGAATGTTGCTGATATGTTGCTGTGTTCTGCACTAACGATAAAACTGTAGTCATCTCTTGCTCTCGCAACTCTTGCTCTCCACATTTTCACCATTTGAACTCAGTAGCTGAGCTTTCTAACTCTGCAGTAAAAATGAGAAGAAATTTTTGAATAAATTCCTTGCAGTCGAAGACTTGCTGCCTGCTCTGTGAAATTTAAGAGCCAAACGGATTCAGAACCAAGTCAATTCTGCCTCCTTTGCTATTCAATCTCAGTAGTTGAACATTTGATATCTGAAGCAGGAATTGAGTAGACTGGTGGGAGAAGAGTGTTTTAATCAACTCCTAAATGCATATTTCATGGGGAAGGAGGAATGCTGGAGCAAAACAGCATAGATTTGAGAAGGCTTAGTAGATCCCTTTGTTTAATTGTGTTAGGCAATGAATTGTAAATTAATTAATGAGTTATAAACTAGATAAGAAAGCTGATAAATTATTTGGGAAATTGACAGGAGGAAGGAACTCTATAGAGATACTATAATATCATATCATGTCAAAATCTCTTCTAGGCTGAGTGTGGGGTCTCACGCCTGTAATCCCAACACTTTTTGAGGCCAAGGCAGGGGGATCACTTGAGGCCAGAAGTTCGAGTCCAGGCTGGGCAACATGGCAAAACCCTGTCTCTACAAAAAAAATAAAGAAAAATTAGCCAGGCATGGTGGCATGTGCTTGTGATCCCAGTTACTTAGAATTCTGAGGTGAGAGGATCTCTTGAGCCTGGGAGGTAGAGCTACGCTGAGGCATGATCACACCGCTGCACTCCAGCTTGGGCGACAGAGTGAGACCCTGTCTCCAAACAAAACAAAATCTATTCTAGTTACTCTTTAATGAAATGGTTTTAGAATTCCTTACTTTCCTTCCTTCCCCTACCTCTCTTGCCTCCTGCTTGTTTGTTTCTTGCTTGATAATCTAAGTGATAATTCTCCACATTGTCTCTGCATAGAACTCTATTATCTGAGTGGTTAACTCAACCAGAAGCATAAATGAAAGTGAGGCCACTAATGAAACCAGATTTTGCTTCACAAACAGGGAAACATCTGGAAGACTTTGAGAATTACTTTGCTTCTTCAGCTGGGGTTTTGTTTGCCCTTTGCTTCTGATCTGCTCCTAGATTTTCACATATGAGACAAAAAAAAACTTTGACTAAAGCAATGTTTCCCAACCTTGCCGGATCATGAGAATCACCTGGGGACAACTTGTTAAATACACAGACCTTGGCATCACTGAATCAGAATTTCTAGGAACTTGGCTTGGAAATCTGTGTTTTAACAAGAGTTCCAGATAAGCCTCATGATCAAATGGGTTCAGGACTCCCTGGACTAAGACAGGCTTTTGTGGCATGATCTAGAAGCATGAACCAACAGCACAGAGCTCCACTGTGTGTAAGTATGCACAGCACAAGCCATTCACGTGAGGACCTGAGACCTTCATGGGCATCTGAAACCTCTGCATCATCATTCACAAACTTTAGTGTCCATCAGAGAAATCAACTGCCAATTCCCTGCCCTGCTCCAGAAGATTCCAAATCAGTAGGCCCAAGGGGACTGCAAAGAACAGTTTAAGAAGCACTCATAAATTAATGTCATCCATCATCTCTGCTTAAAAGCTAGCCCTTCACAAATTGGTGAAGTAACACAATTTTCCCAACCTCATCTTTCTCTTCTTCCCCACCTCTTCTTCTCTCTCCCCTGTATTAGGTCCAGTTTCATATGGCTATGAAGAAATACCTGAGACTGGGTAATTTATAAAGAAAAGAGATTTAATGGAATCCCAGTTCCACATGGCTAGGCAGGCCTCACAATCATGGTGGAAGGCAAAGGAAGAGCATGTCTTCCATGGCAGCAGGCAAGGCAGCATGTACAGGGGAACTGGCTTTTATAAAACATATGATTTCTTGAGACTTATTCACAACCACAAGAACAGCATGGGAAAAACTCATCCCCATGATTCAATTACCTCCCACTGGGTCCCTCCCATGACACGTGGAGATTATGGGAGCTACAATTCAAGATGAGATTTTGGGAGGGGACACAGCCAAACCATATCACTCCCTTTCCAAGGCTGAAAGTGGCCTTATATCACTTCACAAGGGCTTGGGTGCTCAGGCTCCATTGGGAATCCTCCTTTCCCCACAATGTTGCATCCCTGGAAAAGGCAAAGAAATAGATTCTCCCCTAGTGCGTCCAGAAGAAATATAGCAATGATGTCACCCCAAGGTTAGGCCAGTGAGACTTCTGGCCTATAAAACTGTAAGATTTAAAAAAAAGTGTGTTAGTTTAAGCCTACTATGTTTGTGGTAATTTGTTTGTTTTTTTTTTTTTCTTTTTTTTTTTTAAAATGTTTCCCTTTTCTTCTTATTTTTTAGAGACAGGGTCTTCCTCTGTCACCCAGGCTGGAGTGCAGTGGCATGATCTCGGCTCATTGTACTCTCCACCTCCAGGGTTCAAGCAGTCCTCCCACTTCAACTTCCTGAGTAGTTGTGACTACATGAGCACAGCATCATGCCCGGCTATTTTTTTGTTTTTTGTAGAGATGGGTTTCTCCATGTTGCCCAGGCTGGTCTTGTACTCCTGGCCTCAAGTGATCTGCCAGCCTTGACCTCCCAAAATGCTGGGATTACAGGCATGCACCACCACACCCAGCCAGTTTGTGGTGATTTGTTACAGCAGCAATGGGATATGAATTTGCACTGCAACCAAAATCTATATTCATGGTATCATCACAAAAACAATATTTATGTCTTCAGTGTGGAGCATTTTAAGTAAATTTCAATAGTATTCACGATAATAACATATGATTTATCTTAGGATGAATTTTTTAAAAGCTTTACTTTGTTTCCATGAGCTGAATGAAAAAAAAAAATAAAACAATTATTGGAATTGACTTGGTTGACTTTCTATCCAAAGTAACTGATGATATCATTTAACTGTTTGCTCAGTTCTTCTGTTGGTGGAGCTGCCTAGGAAGTCAGGTTAAACCATTTACACATTTCCATAACAAGAAAGACCAGATGTGAAGTAGAACTGAAAATATCCTTCATTTCAAGGTAAGAGTTATTCTTATCTCTTATCAATAGATGAGTTATTTGAATTTCAAATTTATCAACCTTAAAAGGCAAAGTGTAAAATTGTAGGCATTTGTATGAATAAAAATAAGTTTATTTAAAAAATCTTTAGAAAAATATTAGTCACACAGAAATAGAGATACATTAGACTAAGATTCAAGTAATAAATATATTTCTCAGAATATACTAGTTTGCTGGGTTTTCAGCACTTACCACACACTTGAAATTATCTAGTTTATGTATTGGTGTTTGTTATTTGTCTTCCCCTGCCCTTGTCAGAATGTAGGCTCCATGGAAGTGTGGCTTTATTTTTATCACATAGCCAGTACTTAAATATGTACAATAAATGAATAAACCTTCTGGCGATCTTCCTACCTCTGATTCTCACTCCTTGAATCTACCTTCACATGGTAGAGTGTGGAGAGTTCCCTTTCTAAAGTTGGGAGCTTGTTGCCAGGGTCAGGCCAGGGTGAGGCAAGCAAGGAGTTGGGAGACAACATTTAAGAGGGTGCTCATAATTGGGGGCTGCCCCTGCATATACATGGCCTGAGAGTGAATGGTGCCTTATATTTTGCTAGGCTCCTGGCTTGTCCTACCCTGGTACTGACTTGGCTTATACCTTACTATTTTATTTAAAATATTTCTGTGAAATCCCTATTTCCTTGGATATAAAACACAGACTCTTCAGTGGAGCATACAAGGTTGTACATAATCTTGTTCACCTCTGCAGCCTCATCACCCACCACTTGACTTGTTTAGACTTAGAGTGCTTTCCTGTAGACAGCATGTGGTTGCGTCTTGTTTTTACAACCAATCTGACAGTCTGCCTTTTTAAAAATACAACTTTATGCAATGGGGAAAGGACTCCCTAGTTAATAAATGATGCAGGAATAACTGGCTATCCATATGTAGAAGAATGAAATTGTACCTCTACCTATCACCATACACAAAAATTTATTCAAGATGGATTAAAGACTTAAATGCAGCATTTGGTTTTCGGTTCCTGCCATAGTTTGCTAAGGATAATGGCCTCCATTTCCATCCATGCTCCTGCAAAAGGCATGATCTTGCTAATTTCTGTGGCTGTGTGGTATCCCATTAAGTATATGCACCACATTTTCTTTATCCAATCTGCCATTGATTGGCACTTAGGTCGATTCCTTGTCTTTGCTATTGTGAATAGTGCTGCAATGAACATTCATGTGTATTGTCTTTATGGTAGAATGCTTTATATTTCTTTTGGTATATATCAAGTAATGGGATTGCTGAGTCTCATGAACACAAAGGACAAAACAACAGACACTGGGGTCTACTTGAGGATGGAAGGTGGGAGGAGGGAGAGAAGCAGAAAAGATAACTATTGGGTACTGTCGTATTCTGAATACTCATTACTATAGTAATGTTTTAACAAATTGTAATTGAATGAACAAAGGAACACACTTCTATATTAATGGCTACTACTGCCGTGGTTTAAAGTGTTGCTACTTCCTGATAAAATGTGCATTAGTATCTGTTTCTGTTCTATATCTCAAAAAAATTACTAAACATAATGATGTATGCCTAAATAAGATAATCTAGGCTAAAACATCCAGACTCTAAAATAAAAATAAAAAAATTAATGCATTAAATATGAGCTAGGAGCAGTAATGAATGATCAAAATGTTTCAGAAAAGCATAAATACCAGTCAAAGTTCCCTACTGCAATGAACAACCATGGTTTCTGGTCATTAGTTTTAAAGACTGGCATTCATTGGAAAGCAACTGATAGCTCATGGGACCGATAGGAAACTAGCAAATAGAAACTAAAGGATGTGTGAGAATGAGGCTGCTCTGGGGGTCCAAAGACCCAATCACTTTGTAAGAGACCTAGTCAGACTAAGACATTGCTATTGACGTAAGACTCCTGCATAAATAGACTCCACCACTGACTTACTGGAAGCCACTGTCCCTAGCTGCTGATTGTTTTGGCTCATCCCTTTTGGTCTTCAGCAGTGGTAGGCAAAGTATAACAGCCACTATTGGTGGCCTGCCATTATTCCCTCCTCTCATTTCACTGCAAGCCTCCACAACTTTCTGTTGTCAGCACCTGCACCCCTTAGCCTGAGGGAGCCCTCAATCAAGGGTATTTGTATTAGTCAGGGCTATCCAGAGAAGCCAAACCAAAAGAGAGAGAGAGAGAGAGAGAGAGAGAGGGAGAGAGAGAGAGTGTGTGTGTGTGTATGTGAAGACAGAGACAGACAGAGAGAAGAGACATTTTAGTACATTTGCTCACAGGATTTCACAAATCTGAAATCTGTGGGGCAGGTTGGAGATCCAGCATAGAGCTGACGTTTTAGTTTGAGCCTGGAAGCAGTCTGCAGGCAGTCATTTTCTCTTAAGTCCTTCAACTGATTGAATAAGGTCCAGTGACATTGTGGAGGGTAATCTGCTGTATTCAAAATCTAGTGATTTAAACATTAGTCATATCTAAAAATATACCTGCACAGCAGTATCTGGACTGGTATTTCACCAAGCATCTGGGCACCATAGCCTAGTCAAGTTGACATGTAATATTAACCATCACAGTGTTAATGTTTAAGTTCCCCAGCTCCCTCACCCTCTGGTGACACCTCACCTGAGAGTTGTGTTATATGCTGTTTCCCAGAGTTTCTCATAAGGATTAAGCTCCTATTGCCCACAGTGATGACTCTCTTGATATTGCAGTATTTATTGCTTTTTTTCTCCTTTGCTGTTTTACTTTCCTGCCATTTTACCAGTGCCTTTTGGAGTAATTTTCAAAGTAAACTCCTTGCGAGTAACTTATTGTCTCTCAGTTTGCTTCTGAGATAATTCAAACTGAGATACAGAGCATAGAATTACCACAGTAGCACATACAATAAGGGATTGTTCCTAAAAAGAAAAAGGACATTTGGGATGCTCGACAATCAAAAAGTATTTTCCACTTATAGCACAGATGACATTTAGATATTGATCTCTACTGAAGTTTTCTTTCTGAATCCATCTTTTTGTTAGATCGTTAATAAAAACTATTTTTAAAGTTAGAGAAGTAATTGTCTTCTTAATCATAATAATAAACATTAGAGACACTCACTTATTAAAAGAATGTATAAGTGGCCAAAAGAATACTGACAGTTTCATTGAAAACAAAAGTATAATACAAAAAAAGCCTGAATTTTGTACCAAAATTGACCATGTAGGATAACGATCTTAAGGGTAGAAGTTTTGTCTCTATATATGTACTTATGTTTTCATTTATTAAGCAAGGTATAGCATTTAATCGAGGCTGGTGACTGTTTTTGTGTTACTGTTAAGTAATTATTTTCATGCAACTTATCAGAAAATTGGCTACTTTTTAACCCTCAAGTATTTTATGAAGGTAGTATAGTTAAATGTTTAATTTATACAAAAAATACAAAAACATCTACTATTATGTGTTTACTAATTAAAAGTATCTTGTTCTTAATATAACAATTTTCTGTAAGAATATTTCCTGCTGTTATAACCTGCTTTTATTCTTGTTCTTAATATAACAATTTTCTGTAAGAATATTTCCTGCTCTTATAACCTGCTTTTATATCTTTGACAGCATTTTTGAGGTCATAAACTATACTAAAATATTTTGAAAAAGAAATTTTGTGAATTGTATAATTGAGGTAGATAATTATATAAATAAGTAAGGCCTTACACAGTATGAATTTCATATTTAAAAGTCATATTAAATAAAAAGAAGGATGGCAAGTTGATTGTTTACTTTGAAAATGACTCCAAAAGACACTGGTAAAATGGTGGGTAAGTAAAACAGCACAGGAGAGAAAAAAAAAAATAATGGTGAAATGTACCACAGTTTAAGTAGGACAAATGTTTGAAGTGACAGAAATCATTGCCCTAAGTGTTCCAGGACAACCTGACAAAGAGAAAGTTTGAGAACAGAAATATCTGTCACAATATGTCTGATTCTTTTTTCAAAATATGGATCTCGTCACCCTAGTTTCTGTTCTCATTGGTTTTGGATTCATCTGCACTCCTATTCCCAATATTCTTCATTGAACATATTCTCTTACTCTTGATTTATAGTTCATGATTAACTGGCCAAGTTTTATTGAGAGAATCCTCAGTCTGAGTATCAATGCACTGGTTATAATTGCCACACACTTACACTGATGCATCATTTATTTTGAAATAAAAGTTTTTAAAATATGCTAATAGTCTTCTCTCCTAAACTGCAGAACCATGGTTTATAATTCTAAGGCCTTCCTTGTCACATAAATGTCAGTGTTTGTACTCGAACCTTTCACTTCTGAATGAGATATATGGATAGGCACTCTATGGCTGATTTGGATCTGTAGAAAACCTTGCAAAGCAAGTAAAGCTATTTGCCTTACAAATCAGGTCCTTCTTACATAGAAATAGTCATAGGCGTTTGACTCACCTGGTCATCTCTGATTTTTAGTAGTAAGAAAGTTTTGAGTACATAACTATTCAGATGAGCAAGAATTCTCAGTACATTATGGCTAACAAGCATCTCTTAGAAACCAACAATATTGTTGAAATTAGATGACAGTCTCTCTCAGCACAGAGGCCTAGTTACTTTCATTGGCAACTTGATGGGATGAAGGAGTTTGGGTAGAGTATGTCAAACCCATTCACTATAACCAGAGGGATTTTTCCATCAGTATGATGTCATTACAGAATAAGTAAATAGTACAATTTTGAAAATGATTATGATTTGATGAGGCAATAAATAGCAGCCATTAAGGACACAGGCTTTTTAAGTAGGCCGATATGACATTTACACCCCATCTAACCAACTAACTAAATAAGGAACGTACTGAGTCTCTGTTCCCTCTGCTATAAAACAGCAACAATAATCACTTGCCTTGGAGGACTGTGTGAGTATTAAATGAGATAAGACACTGTGAGTGCCAGCTTAGAACCTGGCACGTACGACTGCCCAAATAAGCCCCAATGGGTGCAGAGTGACTGTGTCACCATATTGATTGCATAAAATAATTATATTCAAGGCTTGTTTTTCTTGTCTTTGCTATCAGATCTTAACATACTATAGCTGTTCTATGTCTTGGAATGCAAAAAAATCATCAAAACACCAAGGTCTACTCTCGGAAATGTGGTCACTTTTGTCAAGAAAAACGTGTTTTAAAATTCTCCTCATCATTAGTTTCTAATTCTATCGCTAAGGTGAGTGTGTGTACCCAGGGGATAGCAAGATGCTCCAACTGGATGAACAGAGAACTATGATTTTTCTATGTCAATTTTCCCTCTTTTGTGTTTCACTTCTGTGTTAGTGCAGTCGGATGTATATAGAATTTATAAATAAATACGCATGTATGGGAGATACTGCTGAGTACACAACCCTTTGGAAACCGTTGTTTAGGAGCTGGCAAACTAAGGTCCATGGGTCAAATCTGGTCCGTTGCTCACTTTTATAAATAAATAAAGTTTTATTGGAACCACAGCCATACCCATTTATTTACATATTTTCAAAGGTCACTTTTGCACTACAATGGCAGAGTTGAAGAGTTGCAACAGTGACTGGATGGCCTGCACAGCCTAGAAGAATTACTAACTGACACTTTAGAGAAAATGTTTGCTAAACCCTGTTCTAGAAAAGGATTTGTATAGGAGGAGAAATAGAATGCATACCGAGACCTGGTTTTTATACCTGTTCACACGAGTACTCAGACCCACCAGCCAACTCAGAGGGTGGAAGAGGTTTCCCAGGTCCTTGCTACTCAGAGTGTGGTTCAAGGACGGGCAGCACTGGTGTCATCTGGAAGCCTGTTTGAAATATAGACTCTTTGGTCCCATCTCAGACCTATCAGAATCTGCCTTTGAACAAGACCTTCAAGAGATATGTGTGAACGTGAAAGTTTGAAAAGTATCAGTCAAATTTATGTAACTGTTAGGTGACATGTTGGTGAAATACTTCGAAATGCCAAGGCACTATAAGTGGACCTTAGTTTTCTATTTCTCATTGTACATAAATCTGCCTCTTGCATTGCACCAATGCACTGATTGGCCATATATAGAGAGCTAGGGGAGCTGGCATGGTCTGGCTCTCCTCCAGTTAATATTTATACATGGAAAGACTGAGTCAGCAGTATATAAGCTTTGCGATCTCTCTTTTTTTATGAGAAGAAAAAAAAAGTATCTTGTTCCTGAAAGTTATACCTTAGCGATGTGTTTATTGTTGGAGAAACATATACTACATTGAAGGAAAATTGATCTCTAGATTTTTGTGGCCATAATTTAAAAAAAAAAAATTCTTAACAGTTTTAAAAGAAGGTTAAAGACAGGGTTTTCATCCCCTACCTCACAAAGACGACATGCATGTAAGATTCACTTCAGGAGGGCAGTGCAGGGCAGAATGAGCTTCCGAAGCACACAGGGAGAAGCCAAGGCTCCCACTCAGGGCTGGGCACCTGGGTCTGGGAGCACCAGAGGAGCATCAGATCAGGCTTATTGTACATTTCTGGCTTGGAGCTGGCTGACCCTTTCCTTCTTGAGGTTTTGTCAAGGGGTTTCCAGTTTTCCTAATTAACTATTAATGAGGTGGGTGTAATTTATTGACTAGGGCGAGGTAAACTAGCTGTGCCTGGAGTTGAGTTATGTTTCCTGAGGGAAAAGAAAACTTATGAAATAAATCATTCTCTCTTTAATTAGCAGCTTTGGCTAGCTCACTTGAAATGACTGCGCAAAATGTGAAAAGAAGCCAGAAGTTTAGTCAGAAACCCAAACGTGGGTCTCATTTGCTGCTTACTGAGAGATTTATGCCTTTCAGAGTGAATGTGTCGGGGAACCCGGGTGAGTTGCATGAAGCACCATAATGAAATGTTCTCCTTCTGCTATGACTCTGGACAAAGCCTGAAGTGGGTCCCTTCCTTCTTTATTCCAGTGCATGCTCCAAATGAAAAATGCCAGAGGACCCCAGTAGAAGAGGGGAACTAATTAGTGTGCTTTCCAGCCTTTTAGCTTTATCTTCCTGTCAACTTATCTGCACCATTAGGTCTATGTATCATTTTTATTTTCTCAACACAGAATGCCTATTCTCTGACATTAACACTACAAGCTATTGGATATAACTGCACCCAAGCTGGAAGCAAAATGTTATGTATTGATCAGTACAGGAAAAAATATATTTGTTGTTTCAGTTCTGGTCAACACTGGGTGCCTACTAGAATGTTTCAGATACTGTACTAGGGGAATGTAAAAATCAGTCTACCCAGTAGGAGATCATAGATGATGTGAGAGGAGAAGAATCTTTGAGTGTTCCTGAAAAAAAAAAAAAAAAACCAAAAACTGATTATGGAGAAGTTTTAACTTTCTCAACAGACTAAGGGTAATTGAGATAATTTTCTTCATCTCACAATGTTGGTCATACTTAAAAGTTCAGAAGAACATTGACCCCTTGGATTCCCCCAGTTACTATCCCCACCCTAAAAACTGCACGAGGAAAATGTATTCATTCTTCTTCCTGGTATTTCTCAGTAGAGCCAATTAGACTTTTTCCAGGTAGAGCCCACTCACACCTTGAGAGTGAGTTTCAAGTTGAACCTGCCCTTTCTGTGGTTAGAATCCACCTTCTGTGGCCAAACATGATTTTCTGCCTTGAAGAAGAATGGCCCGGCAAACTTTGTGGACACCAATGGCTCACGAAACGTTTTGGTTAATGAATCAAAAACATATGGATTACGTTTTCTTGAACATACTGGTGCTTTTCGCAGAAAATGAAATTGGCCCCAAGCATTTTGTTCTCCTGAACTTTCCGTCTGGACTCCAAACCTTAGCAGGAGGCTGGACAGAGGTGTAGCTGGCCCAGTGTTTTCAGGCTGATGTGTGGATTTTATTAAAACCTGCAGCTTCTTTCCTGACTCCTTGTTTGAACGTTTTTGTGAGAGGTCCGCTGCAGACGAGCCCACTTTTAGCTTCTTGAAGTCATCCCTTTCCCCAAATGGCAACTTTTTTACTCCTTGGAAACAGAGGAAACAGGAATTCCCATGCTTTCCTAGGAAAGGCTCATTCCCCTATCCCAGACCTCTAGGAACAAAATCACCCCTACATTCTACCATTTTGAAAAGAACAGAAAAGGGTTCTGGGAGCCTTTTTCCTGCCACAGAGCTCTTATGAAAATCTAGCTCATGTTTCTATTTCGATCTCATTCACCTTTGTCAGCTAATACTTCATATTCGTTAAATCCAAACCTTGACACTCCAGTTTGTTTTCCATGCCTTGGTGTGGAAGAAAGAACCAGCTTTTCCCAGAGGCCAGCATCTTTCCTCATCCCCTTGACTAAAGCCACTCTGCCCACCTGCTGTCGAGAAAGCAGAGGCCAGTTCAAACCTGGGCATGGCCCTTGCCGAACAGGGCCTGAGAGCTCATTTGAGGAAGAACAGACCACTAATAAATCGCATGGTCATTACCCTTTATGCATACTTGTTCTAATAGGTGTCGCAGATTCCTGCCTCCTAATAAGGAAAGGAAGTAGAAAAACACATAAATTCTCTCAAGGGAGTCAGACAGCCCGAAGCCACGCTCGACAGCTGCAAACGTTACCATGAGCACAAAAGCAAAACAGGGTTTAAAAAAGTGATACATTGCCAGGGATTTTGGCAAGATTTCCTTGAATTCAGACTATGTTTTGCACTGTTTCAGTTGAAAAGAAGAACAGCACTCCTGCCTGCCACATGTGATGGAATTTGGAGATTAAATAAACAAGAGTGTTAATTGATCTAAAAGGGCTTGATTGAAAGCATCGCAACATTTCCCTTTATCCTGTTTTGTTTGTTTGCTTGCTTACATGGCTTAGTTGTCTTTCTTTCTTTCTTTCTCTCTTTCTTTCTTTTTTCTTTCTTTTAAAAAACTCTTAGCAGTTCAAGTTAGAGGTGTTTTTTTTCTTTTTTTGCCTCCAATGCCACCGCAACATTAAGTCTAACTATTGAGCATTGAAGGTTTGCTCAGGGGAAGATTCTTGCCCCCCCACCCCTTCTTCCTTTCTTCTTTTCTAGGATTTACTTTGTCTGGGATGGTCTGGAGATTTGCTAGAGATGTACTGCCTACATATGTGGTGACTGCAAAGGGGGAAATTCTTGCGCCTGTTGAAAAGGCCGTTAGCCTACTCCGTGAGAATTTAAGGGCTTATGAAGAAAATCCATCAGAATATATAAGGCCAGAGTTCAAAGGAGACCCAAAAGTCCAGAGCAGGAGATATAAATGCTGCACATTCTGATTTTGTTCAAATTTGTTTTGTTAATTAAGACTGAGTCTTTCCTATGAGCTAGAATTAATTTTCTGCAAAGAATACATTCTAGACTTTATTTCACAATTATTTCATTTCATCTAGTCTTGCTCACACTGACTTTAGGAAGTTACTTTTGAGAAGAATGCATGATTCTGAGCTGCAATTTTTTGTTGTTGTTTATTTTTAAAGTAACTTGTTTCATCTAATTTTGCACAAATGGAAGCTGAAATATTGTGTTGCTGGAGGGTCTCTTATTCACATAAGAAGCAGAACTCCACAGAATAATCAGAAAGGGCTTTCATCCATTACCTGGCATATTTTAATGCTTGTACTGAAATGCAGCATCAAATAAATGCTCTATTTCCTCCCTGATTGGGAACTATTTCCATTTTTCTAACCAGAAACTGTCTAGGAAGACAGGAAGTCAGGCCTTAGCTAAATTTACTAGCATCCAGCCAGGTATTTTTCTTTCTCTGTTTTGTATCATAGGACAATAAAGATATTTTACAGTTTCACATTTCTCAAAGGCCACATAGGCAGCCATGGTAAACAAAATAGCTAAAAATCCTAGGTCCAATGGTTTTCAAAATGTTTCAAGAAACTCAAACATTCCATAACTGTGCTTCAAGTGTAGAAAACTTCAA
Organism: Colobus angolensis palliatus; assembly: GCF_000951035.1. Taxonomy (NCBI): domain Eukaryota; kingdom Metazoa; phylum Chordata; class Mammalia; order Primates; family Cercopithecidae; genus Colobus; species Colobus angolensis. The sequence continues at coordinate 905,609 of NW_012115666.1, forward strand.
TTTCAAATTAATACCTTATGGAAAACTCTGACAATCTCTATTAAAATTAAAAATACATACTATATTTGACCTAGCACCTACACTTTGGGGGAATCCTTCCATTAGAAATAAAATGCCTCAGTACATTAGAATGGATCTATCTGTCTATCTATCTATCTATCTATCTATCTATCTATCTATCTATCTATCTATCTGTCATCTATCTCTCTCTATCTCTCATCTATCTATATCTATCATCCATCTTCTTATCCATTCATCTATCTGTCCATCTATCTGTACACACATAGGATTATTAGAACATTGTTTACTTTATTAAGGAGATGGAAACAATCTAAATAGCTAGTAATAGGATAAAGACTGAAAAAATGGTGGCCCATCCTTGCAGGATATTTCTGATGTATCATTAGGTAAGAGAATCCATAAATAAATGATACGGGTATTTAAAGACGCCAGTCATCATCCAGAATCACAGATGAAATATTCTTTTCTCCGTCAAACATCTTTATTGTCCTTATTTATGTTGACATTTAGCTTTCATGCCTTCTGCATAAAGGAGTTTTAGGTAAGATTTAGTTAAAAGAAAAAAGAAAAAGAAAAAAACCCTACCAGATAATGAGCCCTTCAGAGAGAGAGAGGAATACAGCTGGGAGGGGCCGTGGGCATCTCACCTGTATTGGTAACGTTTCATTCTTAAGGTGGATGATTACTACAAGAGTAGTCATTATGTAAGTCTCTATATTCTTTTGCATGTCTGAAACGTTTATCTTTTTTGAGACAAAGTCTCACTGTGTCACCCAGCCTGGAGTGCAGTGACGCCATCGTGGCTCACGGCAGCCTTAACCTCCTGAGCTCAAGGCATCCACCCACTTCAGTCCCCCAAGTAGCTGGGATTACAGGCACCTGTCACCAAACCTGGATAATTTTTTTGTATTTTTTTTTTGTAGAGATGGGGTTTCACCATGTTGCCCAGGCTGGTCTCAAACTCTTGAGCCCAAGGGATTCACTTGTCTCTGTCTCCCAAATTACTAGGATTACAGATATGAGCCGCTGTGCCTGGCCTCATAATTTTTAAAAAGATGGTTGAGCTTTAAAATGTGGAGAAGTTCCTAGGCTGGTATATCATAATCATCATGGGAAACACAGGATAAGAGGAGCTATCACAATAAATCCCAGGATATCACACCAACTTCCCCATCTAGGCTTTCCCACCACCCTCCAGACAAAAGACATCCCAGAGAAGCAAAATAATTTAACTTTTAGACATATTACAGTATGTTAATAATCACAGCGTAAGATATAACATTGACATTAATTAGCTAAGAGAGATTTAGCTATGATTATGGTCAAACATAGGTCACATTTCTATTTGCTGTGATGGAAACATCATAACTGCTTATCACGATAGACACATAGAACATCATCTCAGAAAAGTCTGCTGACACCTGATCATGTTCTAGTGCCCAGCGGCAGGCTGAGTAGAAATCCTATCTCCCAACTATACCGTAGTGACACAGGGAAAGCATTGAACCCACGATTCTGGAATCAGATACATGGATTAGAGAAGTAAATGACGGAAGAACTATCCGGTATAATCTCCGCCTTTTGCAGGAATTTTTGAGGGAGCAGATCCATGAGTTTGAGTGGCCTGTGGTAACTGTGGCTGACTGGAGACACAGTTTTTCTTCCAGACCTGCCTTTCTGACTTCCATTCCAGTTCCTTTCCATTATATTACACTTCACACTGTCAATCACAGGGCCTCGCTCCAGCTCACTTGAATCAAATAATCATCCTAAGAGATCAATTTGCTTAATTGTATTTAATTTCCCAAACATCCTCCTGGGGTAGGGAGCAAAATTCAACTGGGTATGGTTTTTCTCTTGTAAATATTTAGAGGAACTGTACTGAGTGTTAGAATAAGTGTCTCTTTCTAATCAGAGAAAGTTGCCTTTCAGTGGTGATGAACCAAGGTCATTTGCCATCCAGAACAAGCCAAATAGCTCTGGAACGAGCTGTAACATCTAGAATGTGCTGCTCCACTTCTTAAAGAACTCAGAGTATAACTCTACAAGTTTCTTTATGATCATGTTATCTCCCCTGCCAGGTAAGTATAAAAAGTTATTTCAAATAGAGTTTATGGCAGTCATCAAATAAGCTGTGCTGCTAACTAGATTTGCTGTATTACTTTAGTCGTCATTTATATATGATGATTTAATTTTAATTAATCTGGATGCAGTGTATTGCAAAATGTTCTGCTTCCCTACAGCAGAGTGGGAAGGGAATTATATTGCTGACTTGCATTAAAGTCAGCATTAAGAGGCAGGTTGAGTAGAAAGAACTTAGGCAGACACACAGGCCTCAGAGGAGTTCCCTACAAAAGGGGGAAGAGAAGCAGAAGGAGGAAGTTGGCCCTTAAAGAAGGAAAGAGAACAAAGGAGGGGCAAGCACAGAGAACATGATAGAAGTAGGCATAAGCAGACTGTGCAGAGAAATGAGATTTGATCAGAAAAATCGAAAAGCACATGCAGACAGCTTCTGAGTAGTAAAACTGTATTGTGTTCTGCTTTGTTTTATCACAAAGATTCGTTCTTATCAGCCAGAAATCAACAGACATAGAATACAAATACCAAGTAGTAGGTAGACAAGAGTAACCCTGGGGTCAATACAGGAAATGATACAGAATTTTGCCCTTTTATTGTTACACTTGTGTGTTGTGTAGTACTTGTTTATTTCTATTTGAAATGGATACAGTAATTAATCATATCTTCATTCCACAACTGAAACCCTCCATGCCCTCCTTTTCTGCCCTAACCCAGCACCTCCTCCTGTATTGCCTTTCCCTTTTGGGGATACCTATGCAGGGGGCCTCTCAAGGTTATGAACCATAAAATTTTATTTTAGTGCTTAATAAATTAGTTTCATTCATTCATTTATTTTTTTTCTTTTCAATTTTTATTTTAGGTTCTGGGTGTACATGTGTAAGTTTGTTACAAAAGTATATTGTGTGATGCTGAGGTTTAGAGTAGAATTGAACCTGTCCTTCAGTGGTGAGGATAGTACCCCTTAGGCATTTCTCAACTCTGGCTTCCCTTCCTCTCTCCCCTCGCTAGTAGTCCTCAGTGTCTGCTGTTTCCATCTTTATGTTCATATGTGCCCAGTGTTTAGGTCCTACTTACAAGTGAGAACATGCCATGCTGGGTTTTCTGTTTCTGTGTTAGTTTGCTCAGGACAATGGCCTCCAGCTGTTTCCATGTTGTTGCAAAGTACATGATTTTATTTGTTTTTGTTTTGTTTTGTTTTGTTTTATGGCTGTGTAGTATTTCGTGGTATATTTGTACCACATTTTTTAAAAATCCAATCCAGTATTGATGGGCACTTGGGTTGGTTCCATGTCTTTGCTATTGTGAATACCACTGCAATAAATATACAGGTGCATGTGTCTTTTTGGTAGAATGATTTATTTTCCTTTAAATATATACGTAGTAATGGGATTACTGAGCTGAACTGCTATTGAATCTGGAACTTTTAATAGAGCTATGATCCTTCTCACTTCCTAATAATACTTCCAAATTGTTCCTTAAAGCCTCCTCTAAATCTACTCCCCTTGCCCAGTTCAGGCCTTCATGATGTCTCACCTGGACCATTGAAATAGACTCGTCTCTCCTCTTCTTGTCTTTACTCTTAACCGTCTCAATGTATTTTTCACAGAGAAGCCAGAGTGCTAGATTTCTAGAAAGAAATCTCAACATGTCACTGTCTTGATAAAAACCTTTCAATTACTTCATGAACTACAAAATAAATTCACTTCCACATATAGATTATGTGAATAGATTCGTTTACCTGTGTAACTCTTGTTCCTCATGCAGCTGGAAACCATCATTCTCAGCAAACTATCGCAAGAACAGAAAACCAAACACCGCATGTTCTCACTCATAGGTGGGAATTGAACAGTGAGATCACTTGGACACGGGAAGGGGAACATCACACACCGGGGTCTATTATGGGGAGGGGGGAAGGGAGAGGGATGGCGCTGGAAGTTATACCTGATGTAAATGACGAGTTGATGGGTGCTGACAAGTTGATGGGTGCAGCACACCAACATGGCACATGTATACATATGTAATAAACCTGCACGTTGTGCACATGTACCCTAGAACTTAAAGTATAATAATAATAAAGAAAAGATTTAGTTCCTCATATAAGAGCTTAGCACAGTAGTACCTGGAATTTGATAACAGGTGAAAAAAAGGATAATTGGACAAATCTTTTTCTCATAAAAATACTATTGAGTGCTAACTGGTTTAAAATAAACCACTTTTTTCCAGGAGCAGAGCTTCCTATTTCCAAATGAAATCAACATGAAAAATAGGAGACACTAGATATCAGAAACTAGAGATGTACAATGTGCATAAAGAAGTCACAAATGTTTTAATTATGATGTTAATGTTCTTTGAAAAAGAAATGAAAACAGTGTTGATGTTCTAAGTGAAGACATGGTTGCCTCAGGAAGCAGTTCTTATTTAATATCAGCTTTATTGAGATATAATTAATATACACTATTTTAAAATACACTATTCATTGTTGTTTAATATATTCAAAAAGTTATACAGTCATCACCTATGTCTCATTGTAGGACATTTTTATCACCCTGCAAAGAAATTCTGTACCCTTTCAGAGACACTCCACAATGCCTCCTCCTCCAACCCCTGGCAACACTAATCTGCTTTTCATCTCTATGGATTTGCATATTTTTGGACTTTTCACATAAGTGTAATCATATAATGTGGCTTATTGTGTCCAGCTTCTTTCATTTAGCATAATGATTTTAAAAGTTCAGCGATGTTGTACCATGTATCAGTATTTCATTCATTTTTATGGCTAAATAATATTCCATTGTGTGTGGATAGACCACATTTTGTTTGTCCACTTGTCAGTTGAAGGACATTTGGATTGTTTCTACTTATTGACAATTATGAACAATGCTGCCATGAACACTCATTTACAAGTTTTTGTATGAACATGTGTTTTCAGTTCTCTTGGGTGTATACCAGGGAATGGAAATGCTGGATCATGTGATAACTCTATACATATTCAGCATTTTGAGAAACTTCCAAACTGTTTTCAGAGTGACTGCACTGTTTTACAATTCAAACTGCAATGTATGAGACCTCTAATTTCTTCATATCTTCATGAACACAGTTTTTAAAATTTTAGCCTTCTTCATAGTTGTGAAGTAGTGTCTGTTGGTGGTTTTGATTTACATTTCCATAGAGACTAATGGTGTTGAGCATCCTTTCATGTGCTTGTTAGTCATTTGGACATACTCTTTGAAGAAATATCAATTGAAATCCCTTGCTTATTTTAAAATTGGGTTATTCTTTTGTTGTTGGATTATAAATGTTATTTATATATTATGCATTCAAGTTCTTTATCAGAGAACATGAATATGTTTTCCCCATCCTGTGGTTTGTCTTTTCATTTTCTTGATGCTATTATTTGAATCACAGGGGTTTACATTTTGATTGAGGTTGATTTATCAACTTTTCCTCTGCTTTTGATGCCATAGTTTAGACTACTGGTATCATGTAAAGTCACAAAGATTTGCCCCTGTGTTTTTTGCTAAGTGTTTTATAATTTTTGTTGTCACATTTAGTTCTTTGATCCATTTGAGTGAATTCTTATATGTTGTGAGGTAGGGGTCCAACTTTATTCTTTTGCGTGTGGATAGGCAGTTTTCCCAGCATTATTTGTTGAAAAGACTATGCTTTCTCATTGAATTGTCTTGACATCCCTGATTTTGTAGAAAATCAGTTGGCCATAAGTGTGAGGATATTTTCTGGATTCTCAATTTTATTCCATTGGTATATATTTAGTTTTATACCAGTATCGCACTCTTTTGATTATTGTAGCTTTACAGTAAGTTTTGAAATTGAAAATTGTGATTCCTTTTTGTTCTTTTTTTCGGCACTATTTTGGATATTATGAGTCCTTTCCATTTCTGTATAATAAAGAGTGTGGCCGGCCTTTGTCCTCAATTCCTGGGAGATAACCTCTGAGCCCTTGGAATTTCTCAAGAAATAGTAGTTTCTTTGTTATTCATTGTGGGCCTTTGGACCACACCTGTTAGTTTGTGCTGGCAACGTCACTCAAAATGAGTCTTTAGATAGTTTGTGATAAGAAAATGACTCAAGATGGGGACTGTCCATGCCAGAAGGACCAAGCATATGATGAGAAGGCTGGGGCTTTGAGCCATGTTAGAGCATACCTGCTCTGGGGGAGGAGATGGGAGGTTAGAGATTGAGTTCAACCATGTGACCAATGTTTCCATCAATTATACCTATGTAAAGAAGCCTCAGTAAGAACTCTGGACACTGAAGCTTAAATAAACAATGGTGAACTTCTCTGGTTGGCAATTCATTTTGAGTGAGTAGGAGCACATTTCAATGCTTAAAGGGTGGCACATCCTAAGGAAGATGGAAGCTACACATTTGGAATCCTCTCAGACTTTTTTTCATGTTTCTCCTCCTTTGGCTGGTTCTAATTTATATATAATTAAAATACTTTATTTGTGGAAATGAAGCTGTTGTCATAAGTATAGCATTTTCCTGTGTTCTGTGAGTCATTCCAGAAAGTTATCAAAGTTTCTCAAACTCAAAGGCAGTTGTGGAAACTCTTGAATTTTAATCCAGCTTGTGAGAAGTGAGGATGGACTTGGGGACTTCTGAACTTGCAACTGCTGTCTGGTTTAGGGTAGTCTCATGGAGGACTGTGTCCTTAACCTCAAGTTTGGCTAACTCCAGGTAATCTTCATACAAATTTTAGGATGAGCTTGTCAATATCTGCAAAAAAAGAAAGCTGGAATTTTACTGAACCTGTAGATCAATTGGGGAACTTTGCCATCTTAACAGTAGTAAGTCTTCTAATCCATGAACAGGGGATTATTTTACATTTATTTAATATTCTTTCTTTTTTAAATTATATTTTATAATTTTCACTGCAGAAGTATTTCACATCCTTGGTTAAATTTGTTCTTAGTTGTTTTTTTTTTAATGCTTTTGAAAATGGAATTGCTTTCATTATTTTATTTTTAGATTGTTCATTGTTAGTGTATAAAAATACAATTGAGGACCAGGCGCCCAAGATGGCCCAATAGGAACAGCTCCAGCCTCCAGCTCCCAGCGTGAGCAACACAGAAGGCGGGTGATTTCTGCATTTTCAACTGAGGTACCGGGTTCATCTCACTGGGGCATGTTGGACAGTTGGTGCTGGTCAGTGGGTGCAGCCCAACCAGCGAGAGCTGAAGCAGGGCAAAGCATCACCTCACCTGGGAGGCACAAGGGAGAAGGGAATTCCTTTTCCTAGCCAAGGGAAACTGAGACACACAACACCTGGAAAATCGGGTAACTCCCACCCTAATACTGTGCTTTACCAAGGGTCTTAGCAAACAGCACACCAGGAGATTATATCCCACGCCTGGCCCGGAGGGTTCCATGCCCACAGAGCCTCCCTCGTTGCTAGCACAACAGTCTGAGATCTAACTGCAAGGTGGCAAACGAGGCTGGGGGAGGGGCACCCGTCATTGCTGAGGTTTAAGTAGGTAAACAAAGCTGCTGGGAAGCTCGAACTGGGTGGAGCCCACCGCAGCTCAAGAAGGCCTGCCTGCCTCTGTAGACTCCACCTCTGGGGACAGGGCACAGCTAAACAAAGAGCAGTAGAAACCTCTGCAGATGTAAATGTCCCTGTCTGACAGCTTTGAAGAGAGCAGTGGTTCTCCCAGGACGGAGACTGAGATATGAGAACAGACAGACTGCCTGCTCAAGTGGGTCCCTGACCCCCGAGTAGCATAACTGGAGAGCGTCACTGGGAGTAGCCTAACTGGAGTGGACCTCAAGCAAACTCCAACAGACCTGCAGCTGAGGGTCCTG
>NW_012115666.1:914766-915088 GCF_000951035.1 Colobus angolensis palliatus
AAAAGAGACAAAGAAGACCATTACATAATGGTAAAGATATCAATTCAACAAGAATAGCTAACAATCCTAAATATATATGCACCCAATACAGGAGCACCCAGATTCATAAAGCAAGTCATTAGAGAGTTACAAAGAGACTTAGACTCCCATACAATAACAATGGGAGACTTTAACATCCCACTGTCAACATTAGACAGATCAATGAGACAGAAAGTTAACAAAGATATCCAGGAATTGAACTCGACTCTGCACCAAGCAGACCTAATAGACATCTACAGAACTCTCCACCCCAAATCAACAGAATATACATTCTTCTCAGCAT
>NW_012115666.1:916508-917160 GCF_000951035.1 Colobus angolensis palliatus
CCTTCTGAAACTATTCCAATCAACAGAAAAAGAGGGAATCCTCCCTAACTCATTTTACGAGGCCAACATCATCCTGATACCAAAGCCTGGCAGAGATACAACAAAAACAGAGAACTTTAGACCCATATCCCTGATGAACATCAATGCAAAAATCCTCAATAAAATACTGGCAAACCGAATCCAGCAGCACACCAAAAAGCTTATCCACCATGATCAAGTGGGCTTCATCCCTGGGATACAAGGCTGGTTCAACATACACAAATCAATAAACATAATCCAGCATACAAACAGAACCAAAGACAAAAACCACATGATTATCTCAATAGATGCAGAAAAGGCCTTTGACAAAATTCAACAGCCCTTCATGCTAAAAACTCTCAATAAATTAGGTATTGATGGAACGTATCTCAAATTAATAAGAGCTATTTATGACAAACCTACAGTCAATATCATACTGAATGGGCAAAAACTGGAAGCATTCCCTTTGAAAACTGGCACAAGTCAGGGATGCCTCTCTCACCACTCCTATTCAACGTAATGTTGGAAGTTCTGGCTAAGGCAATCAGGCAAGAGAAAGAAATCAAGGATATTCAGTTAGGAAAAGAAGAAGTCAAATTGTCCCTGTTTGCAGATGACATGATTGTATATTTAG
>NW_012115666.1:922798-978387 GCF_000951035.1 Colobus angolensis palliatus
GGATGAAGCTGGAAACCATCATTCTCAGCAAACTATTGCAAGGACAGAAAACCAAACACTGCATGTTCTCACTCGTAGGTGGGAATTGAACAGTGACATCACTTGGACACAGGAAGGGGAACATTACCCACCAGGGCCTGTTGTGGGGAGTGGGGAGAGAGGAGGGATAGCATTAGGAGATATACCTAATGTAAATGATGAGTTAATGGGTGCAGCACACCAACATGGCACATGTATACATATGTAACAAACCTGCATGTTGTGCACATGTACCCTAGAACTTAAAGTATAATAAAAAATAAATAAATAAATAAAATGAAAATACAATTGATTTTTGTGGATTGATTGATACGGTTTGGATCTGTGTTCCCACCAAATCACATGTCGAATCGTAATCCCCAGTGTTGGAAGTGGGTCTAGCAGGAGGTGACTGGATCGTGGCAGTGGATTTCTCATTAATGGTTTAGCACCAGCCTCCCTTGGTACTACTCTCAGGATAGTGAGTGAGTTCTCATAAGATCTGGCTGTTAAAATGTATGCAGCAACTTCCGCTTCTCTTTCTCTTGCTACTGCTCCCACCACGTGGGATGCCTTGCTTCCCCTTTGCCTTCTGCCATGATTGGAAGCTTCCTGAGGACTCCCCAGAAGCAGAAGCCACTATGCTTTCTGTACAGCCTGGAGAACCATAAGCCAATGAAAACTCTTTTATTTAAAAATTACCCAGTCTCAGGTTGTTTTTGTTTTGTTTTGTTTTGTTTCTGTTGTTGTTTTTGAGACAGGGTCTCACTCTGTTGCCCTGGCTGGAGTGCAGTGGTGTGATCTTGGCTCACTGCAACCTTTGCCTCCTGGGCTCAAACAATTCTCCCACCGCAGCCTCCCAAGTAGCTGGCATTACAGGTGCCCACCACCATGCTAAGCTAATTTTTTTGTATTTTTAGTAGAGATGGGTTTTCACCATGTTGACCAGGCTGGTCTCGAACTCTTGACCTCAAGTGATCCACCTGCTTTGGTCTCCCAAAGTGCTGGGATTATAGGCATGAACCACCGTACCTTGCCCCAGTCTCAGGTATTTCTTTATAGCAATATGAGAATGGACGAATACATTGATCTTGTATCCAGTAAACCTGATGAATTCATTTACTAGTTCTAACAGTTTTTTAGTGGATGCCTTAGGATTTCTGTATATAAGAATATGTCATCTCAGAATAGAAATAGTTTTACTTCTTTCAGTCCAGTCTGGGTGTCTTTTATTTCTTTTTATTGCCTAATAATTCTGGATATAACTCTCAGTACAGTGTTGAATAGAAGTGTCAAGAGTAGACATCCTTGTGTTTTTCTTGATCTTAAGGGGAAAGCATTAAGTGTAATGTTGGCTGTGGGTTTTTCACAGATGGCCTTTATCAGGTTGAGGAAGTTCCCTTTTATTCCTAGTTCACTGAGTATTTTTATTAAGAAAAGGTAACTATTGTTTTGTGAAGAGCCAAGAAGAACAGCTGAATGAAATACCCTATAAAGCAACAATATGAGGCCTCTTCCATTTAGCTACTTCCTTCTTTTCCATTCCAGTTGTGAATCGTAAGAACAGAACCTCTGAATCGGAGGCAGTTGCCAATTTATAGCAAGCATGTTTACTCTGCTGTCATTGGAAACTTACAGTGAGAAACATAGCTCCCTGTTAACCTATGGGCTATAAATTTGTTCTGAGCGTACCTAGGGGAAAGAATAAAGGTAAGGGGATGTAGAGAGCAGATTACTCTTCTCAGTACATCCAGTCCCCTCCCTAAGCAACTGTGCTGGCAGATTACACACACACACACACACACACACACACACACACAATTTCACAACAGCAAATACATTTTATTCCTTGTCTGTGACTGGTCAGAACACTAAACTATTTTAATATCTCCAACTAGATTGTCCTTAACTTTGTACAAAGGTGAAGAGATACCCCCCTACCCTCTATTGACCTGCATGCAAATCATATAATCAAGAAAATATCCTGTTAAAGTGTTCCTAATTTCTGAATGTATGAGCGACAAAGAGGCCCTGAATCAGAAATAATTATTTCAAGGAAGTACTTTTACAGTTCCAAGAAAGTTCCTACTTCTTTATGAAAACAAATTGTCTCTAACTGAGATATTAACTTCCTCAAACAGGAGGTGCTTAGGAAGAAAAGACAGAGGATTGAGAATGGGAGTTCCTTTACTCCCAGTGGGGGTTAGTCAACTCTCCATACCACCCATGCATCCTCAGAAGCATGACCTTTTGTAGTCACCTGACCCCAACAACACAAGAAAGGAATTTTAAAAGGAGGTTTAGAGAGAGCAACTGTGCCAGAGACAGCAGTGACAGAATATTCACTTAGAAAAAAGTAACTCTCTGATTGTGATATTGCTGTTTGCATCATTCTAGGTATGCAGTGTAGACTCTGCTTCCTCTTGAGCATCTAGTCTGATTGATTGTAGTGACTGTCTTGTGTGACTGGGTCAGGGCCCAGGGAAACAAAGTGCAGTGATGAATTGGCAATGCCTGGCAAGACCAGAGGCAGAAGATATGTGGTCCCGCCTGACTGTTTCTCCAGGGTCATTAGCAATAAACTTCCCTATTTAGTAGAAGAAGAAAGTAACTTTGAGGGATTGAGAATTGACTTTGAATTTTAGCTGGAGTTCCACTGTTGCAAATATTCTTGGATAGAATGCAAGGAAAAATACATTTACTTTTCATGATCTGGGAAACTCATAGAGACAACTGCCTTAATTTTTTTTTTTCCTTTGTGTTGTGAATACCACTGCTGTTTCCTTCTGAACAGGTAGTAACGTGGTTTTGTTAACTCAAAGGATATAGACTTTGAGTCTCTTTCACACGTATCGAAAACCACCCCTGGGACAGCATGGTATGAAAGGAAAGCCAGTTTCTTATTTTCCTCTCTGACCATTCCATTTTGTCTTGGTTGCAAGAGATGTTGTTGTGAAGCTCAGGTTAGGAAAGAAACAGAGCAACATCTCTAAGTGGTGTTAAGATGAGCCAGAGCTCTGGGAGGTACACCAGGGCATGAACAAGTGCCATATTAATCCTCAGGAGCACTCCCAGCTGATGTGCCATGGAAGGAGGTCAGAATAGCTGAAGGAAAAAGTAAAAATTATGCATAATGATTGCCATGTAGTCCATGCACGGAAGTTTTGATGGTGTGGGTGTTCTCCAAAGACCAGCAGTCCAGGGTTCAAATCCTGGCTGTGCACCTGCGAAATTCAGAAGGCTCTGGACAATGTTTTATTTCACCATTGAATTTCCTCATCTGGAAAAAAAATAGATGGGGGGGCAGTAAGAATACCTAATTTACTGGGTAAGTGGAGGAGTAAGTGAAATGATATAAGTAATGAACATACAATAGGGTATGAGTGTGTGTATAAAATTTTGTGTATGTTTCATGCAGGTAACACTTTGGACATCAAGGATTAGAGATCCTCTGAAGTAGATTCGGTCTTCAATATTAGGTTTTCTAACTTAAATTGGAATTCAGTGTAAATAAGGGAAAATATTAAAATCAGGCTAAAGAAAAGCAACATAGACTAAAGGAGTTTGTGGAACTAGGGAGAAAAAGCTAAGAGAAACAGAAAAATGTGCTTTCTCCTCTAGCGACAAGGACATGGGCGGACATACTCCACACCCCCATGGTGCCTGGCGGAGGACACACTAGGTATGGTGTCAATGCCTACCCATCTAGGATGCAAATCTTCCATCACTGGAGGGCCCATTACAAGGCCAGGTGTGCCTGAGTCCTACAACATCATATGTGCTCCTACTGACGCAAATGACAATCACTTCATGTGTCCATTTGACATGTAACATCTTGAGCCTTCTTCAGCATTTGTGAAATTAGCTTCAGTTGCACAACTCAAAAGACAGAGGCTGGGGGCCTTATGTTCATGGTTCATAGTCTCAGGCTGCTCTAAAACCTCCCAACTTTTAGCTAGAAGGAATCTTGATTTACAATTATGCCATGATGGATTACCTGAAAACTCAACCTTCAGGCAAACTGTGATTAACTTGACCAAAGACATCTGGGAGAGCCATCGATGGCCTGAAATTATGATCTTAGTATTCTAGCCTGAAACTAGACACCACTGGAATTGCCCTTCTGCAAGACTTCAGCACAGGGGCCTTTGTTTGCTATCTCAACAGTATTTTGTTTTTTCTTGAAATGGTTCAGCAAAAAACACATCCGCAGGAACAGCCCACAAAGAAACAAAGATGACTGCCCAGCTTAGCAGAAGTTGCTTTTTAGAAAACAAACTTCATCTTGCTTGAATGCTGGGAGAAAAGCAATTAATGCCTTAATGATTAGCAACTGCCAAATAAGCAAGTTTGTCAGAGCCATGGACTAAGTATAAAATTTAGTGCTTGAAAAATCATATGCTCACAATTAGTTGGGCTTTGCTGCTGGATACTGTAAAATCACAACATGCTGTCAAGATTCATTTTCAGGGGCTGTTATAGGCAGTGAAGAAAGGTTGAAATGAAATGCAAAACAGATTTACAGGTGCTAACACGAGCAATTTATCAGTATGCAGCGGGCTCCCCTTTGTTCTCTGGACAGCCTTGGGGACTTCGGTGCCTTCTTTTGTGCTGGGGAGTTGATGATCCAGCAGCGGCCCCAGAAGTAGGACTTAGAAAGGAACTAAAGAAATTTAAAAAAATCAATAAACCCTCCCACCCAAAGGAGCCTTCCAAGGGACTATTTGGCCTTAAAAACTACAGTTGTAGAGACAAGCTACATATTTTCTTTCTGTCTATTTCCCTCCTAGTCAATACATTGCTGTCTAATCTGGGTCATTTGTTCTAAGGGAATTTGAATTTTTTTTTCTTTTTTTGTCTCCACAAAGTCTAAAACCCTATGCCAATGAGGACAAGAAGTCTACAGAGCTTATGCCCATTTGCTGTAGAGGATATGGCTTATTCATGGAAGAAAAATCAGCAAATTCATCCTTTCACTTTAAGTTTGGGAGTGCCTTAGGACCACAGCAAATGGGTGAAGCAAAAGTATCTGGGTGTATAAAATAAAGTCAGCTTTCCAAAAGGGTCAGGGACAATGAAGCAAGCAAGAAGATAAAACCAGTTGAAGATAACTGTTGTGGAGGCATTTCACATTTTGAAAGACCAAACTCATCCTTTTAAAAGAAAATCAATGTAAATTAGGGGATTCTATTTAACTCTGAATCATAAACACTAAAAATTTTACTAGAATTTAAACTTCTCCAATGAATTAGAAATATTTTCTTCCAATGAGAAACAAGTGGATGGGATTAGTAACAAATACATAAGAGTAACACATCTTGGAGGATATTTTCACATGGCGGAGAAAGAATGGAAGAAGTTGTGGGCTTCACCTTGGGGTGAAGGACCTCGGTCTGTGACGCCTGGCTCTTACCATTGCCAGTCCTGCTGTCATCAGTGTCTCTCCTTATCCCTGGACCTTTCTCCTACACTTCACCTCTTGGAAAATCCATTCTTTCAAGATTGGCTTCCATTGTAGTTTTCATCAGCCATTCATTCTCTGTTTAGTTGGCTTCCACTGATGAACAGGGGTGATGGTGGTGAGAAGGGAAAGAAAGTAAAGGAGGTGAGAGGCGAAGTAGTGTGCAGAGTAGTCAAAACTAGGCCTTACAAGAACCAAAAATAGAGCCCTTGAAATCATAAATATCGTAGAGATCACTTCAAATAGTATGTCTCCTTCTTAGTCTTCAGGCACACCCTGAAGCCTCCATTCTAGCAGGTCAAGGTCCTGCTTTTGACCTTGCGTTAGGTCAAAAGCAGGTTTCATGACGGGATAATGGAGAGGAAAAACATCTATACTTAAAATAAAGATTTGCTTTCCCATTGAACTGTGAAAACTTTTATATAAACAGCTCAATGTAGGACTTTCACTTTGGACCCTTGGAGGTGTCAATAGTTTACATGGAATGCCCCTAAAGAAAAATCACTGTTGACATTAAAAATCTGCCATGGTTCCCCTTATACTTGCATTACAGAGAGGACATGTCCGGATGAACTTCAAGTTCAAGACAAAATTTTAAGATATATTTCCCTAAATAGATTTGCAATCTCCCTAGGCATTAAAGGAATCAATGTATTTTCATTAGACATGTTTCTCAAGTCAATGAGATGTTTCTTCCTGTTTCCTGGGTCTAAGGGGAGATGAGTCTTTTTCACTTGAAGGCCAGCAAGGAAAAGGGGAAAGGGGAAAAGCAAGAGAAGCAGGGAGGTGCCCTTGCCTGCAGCTGCAGGTAGTCATGCTGCAACACTCTCTTGCTCTCCCTTCGAATTCCTCCTGAATGGGTCAGGAAACAATGAGAGACATGGGAAATTAATATATTTCGTTTGCAGGGAGCAAAGGTGGCACTGGACTTGCATTCCTGCTCATGACGCTCACAGATAGACGGGTGCTCTTTCAAGGATAAGAGGAGAACCTGGAATGGAGTTATAATGAGGACATGGGAAAGCTGGGGAGCTTTTTACAGATTACCTCTTTATTTGTTTCTGTTTCATGATAAAAATATGTTATAATCTTAGATCATTGGTATAGTTGGAACTACCATTAATAGGTATGAAATATTCTTAGAAAGCTAATGATCCATTACTTTTGAAAACAGTAAAGTCCAGCAGAGAGTATTGAATCAAGGCTAACACTGATGGAGTCCAGCAGCCCATCTGGTTTTGACTCTACTTTGAGCCTTAACTCTACCTTGCAGAGTTCTCCATGTAGCAGAGCTCAACAAATGTTTGCTGTTGAATTAAGTGACTAGAATTGAATATAGGTGAAGGCCACATTGTAAAGTTGTGGGAAACAATGGATTTTTTTTTTTTTCAGAAAATAATGTTGGCTAACCATTAGAAGAAAATACTAATTTTCATATGATTTAAAAAAGAATTTTCAGATGAATGAAAAGGCCAAATGTAAAGACCAAATTTGTGAATGTAGAAGAAAATAAAGGAGACTCTCTTTACAAGCTTGATATGGGGACAGTCTTCCACAAGAAGATAGAACACTCAGAATCCATAATGGAAAAGAAAATCAGATATAATGACCTTAAGGAAATTATTTTGAGGAATGAAAGGCACCATAAACAGCATTAAAACACACACACACACACACACATGCACACACACACGCAAAACACAAAACAGTCTGAGAAAAAATATTTGTGAAATATTTAACTGTTAAAGGAAGGACAACAGACAAACCACACAATAGAACAAGGGTCAAAGGATATGAGTAGTTAATCCACAGAAGAAAATTCAGATAATCAACAAACACTTGAAAAGATATTCAACCTCACCAACAATCAGGAAAACACAGAGAAAAAGAAAGACTATTTCTGCTGCCCACGTGACTGGAAAAAATGAAAACTATTATGAGTCAAGTGTTGGCATACTGAAGACTCCCTTGCAGCATGCTGCTAGGAGTGTACATTGGTAAATTTGTATAGGTAAATACTGAAATGTAAAACTTGTGAATTACTTCACATCTGTAGACAAACACCTTATGCGTTTATTTCAGTAGAGTTGGCAAGACACAGGGGAACAAAAAGATCCAGAACCAGATTATTTTTGTAGGGGCTGAGCAAAAGTCAGGAAGTAGTGTAGGGTGAATTGGGTAGTGTAGTGTAGGCAATGAATGGGTTAAAGAAAGGGCTGTGGGAAAGGGGAAGGGAGGAGTTAGAGTTAGAGGGAGGAGCCTTCCAAAGACCAAGAGAGAGTCTTCATGGTACTGCTCCCATGGCCCAAGCCATTGGCCAAGAAGTGGTTCCTGGGCTGCAATCCACTCACAGACGTTTTGTTTATTGGGCTTACATTTTCTCATAGCAGCCATCACCTGCAACTCTTTGTTTTGCCACAGTCAGCACCACTTACTCCCCATTGTTTCCATCTGGCCAGGGTCATTCATTTATGTTTTTGAGCCGGCCTCTGTCAAAATTTTCAAGTATTTTTGTCCCATGCCCTCTGGATTAAGCCTGCATTGTTTGTAGTGCAAGAAAATAAGATAGTGAGACCTGGAGTGCAACCTGATCTCATCCCTCATCCTCTATCCCTCTCCTGAACTTTTACATGTTTGGGAAAGTACCTGGATTCCCATGGAGTCCAAAGGGTAAAACATATCCAGAACAGATAAGAAGTAACCCATCCCCATGCCATCCATAGGTCATCACTAAGACTCTAAGGGGAATGATGAGGGCCCAGAAACATCTACCCTCAGGTGCCAACCTAGATGGCAGGCCCCAGAGTGGAGTTTGAGATGTTCCCTATGGAATGGGAAAGGCTCAAGCTCCCTATAGGTTGCAGATAAATGAGGGGGAATATTCAACTTTATGTTTAGACATCATTTTTATTGTTTCTTGATTCTGTGATGTTTACAGAACACAGGGCATGTCCTTGTCTTTCAGAAGTTTACCCCTGAGTCCCAGAAACAAAAGCATACAAACTCAGTTGATAGAAACTCCACTTTTCCCTTTACCCTTGGACTATCTCATTTTTGTCCCCTCCCTTTCTCTCACATCCCATCTTGAATCCCTCAGCAAACTCTGTTAGTGCCACCTTTAGAGTAGATCCAGGGTCTGACCACTTCTCACCACTTTCCCTGCTACTGCTTTGGTCTAAGTAAATCCTCTTCCTACCTGGTCTCTGCTTCCACCCTTGCCTGGCCTCAGTCTAGTCTCAACATGGCAGCTAGAGTGACCTTCAAAAGTCAGGGGCCACCAGTTCTTCATTTAAATCCTGCAACAGCTCCCTCTTCAACCAGAGTAAGTCAAGATCTTCATAATGGCCCAGGAGACCCTATGTAATCTGTACTCCTCCACCCCGTGACCTCTCTGACCTCACCTCTCACTGGGCCCCCATCCCTCTCACAGCTGCACTGCTGTTCCTCCACCTCTCCCCTCCCACTTGTTCTCTCCCTCTTCAGGATTCCTGCACCATTCATTCTGCCTGCCTAGGCTGCTCCCTTTGCATGGCTAACCCACTTTTCTTTTGCAAGCCTTTGGAAGTCACCTTCTCAGTGAGACTGACACAGAACCATCCCCAACTAAAATTGCAGTCTGCTCTCTCCATATCTCCCACCATGTTGCATGCTTTCCAAAGGGCTTAAAATACCATGTATTTTACTTATTTATTATGTTTATTCTCCACCTAGTAGAATTTTAGCACCCCAAGACCAGAGATTTTTTTTTAACTTGTTTTGTTCCCTGGTATATGTAATCCAGAGGGCTGTGAATGAATGAATGAATGAATGAATTTATGAACGAAATTGTCATTAACTGATATGGATGGCTATGTCCCCACCCAAATCTCATTTTGAATGGTAGTTCCCATAATCCCCACATGTGGTGGGAGGGACTTGGTGGGAGGTAATTTAATCATAAGGGGATTACCCTCATGCTCTTCTCATGATAGGGAGTGAGTTCTTATGAGATCTGATGGTTTTATGTGGGGCTTTTTCCCATTTTGCTCAGCACTTCTCCGTGCTGCTGCCATGTGAAGAAGGATGTGCTTCCCTTTCCGCCATAATTCCAAGTTTCCTGAGGCTTCCCCAGCCATGCAGAACTTGAGTCAATTAAACCTCTTTCCTTTCTAAATTACCCAGTCACTGGTATGTCTTTATTAGCAGTGTGAGAACAGACTAGTACATTAACAAAAACTTCATTTGTTAAATATCTAGCAAGAAGCACAGATTAGTGCTAAAAATTTAATGAAATGGAGATGTCAGGTTTTCGTAAATAAAGATGTATCACCAAAGTGCAAAAGGCCTTAATTTGAGGAATGCTTTGTCCTTTCAGGTTGAATTTGTACAGTTTAAGGATAGTACTGTGCAATTTAAAGACAGTGTGATTCAAAAATAAAGACAACTTCCAACTTTTTAACCCTCTCCTGAACTTTGGTATTTGTTTATCCAAGCACTGGATTGACTCATTAGAACTAGGTATTTGGAATTATATTTCAGGAATTCATAACTGCTTTTAATTACTGTAGCAAATATCTAAGCACAAGAAAATAAACTGCAAAAAGATTAACAGGTATTAAGTACTATTTGACAGTGGATTCAAATGCTGTCAGATCTAAAAACTCAAGTCATACATTTTCCAGCTGTTTTAAGTCTCAGAGCAGAGTTGAATGTCCTGAAAACTTATGTGTCTACAGAGAAGATTATTAGCACCAACTGGGAATCGTCAGGTTGGCTCCAAACTGGCTAATCTCAGAGCCAGTTAAAAAAACTTTTTTCTCATAATTACAGGAGATTGCAACCACGGAAAAATAAAAGGCAGAAGAAATGGAGAAGTAGATACTCTGGAAATGTAATCTTGGTTAAAGAGAGAGAAACCACCTGACACAGAGAAAACAAAAAGCTATGTTTCCTCAGCTATGCACACCATTTAGTCCTGCTATTCTATTCTGTGAATATCTGAAAGTGAGATAGTCATAGCTCATATTTTTAATGTAAATAGAATTACCTTTTGTGACTGTTGGCAAACTAGATTTGCTTAGAGTTTCTAGATATGAGTGTGAACTTATTTAAAAGAATTTTATTGTATTCAGGTTTTCTGTGCCTGTTTTAACATTGCATATTTTTTTCTTGTTTAAAAAATGCTCCTTTTAGAGAATTCACACTACAGAGTACAAAGAAAAAAAATAAAATCACCTCTAACATCACCATATCATTAACATTCTGACATTATTTCTTTTCCGTCTTTTTCCTCTGCTTGTATGACTCCAGACCTCCATCTAAATTTTCAACAGGTTGTCTTTCATGTCTACCATGTCTACCCAGTGACCTCCAAACATTTTTGGTATGATTGAGGGGTCAACCCCCTTTCTTATCATCACTTTGTGGAGAAAATACCAGGACTTTTAACTATTGGCTAAAATGCTCCATTCTGGGGACTGTTGCCTTTACTGCTGACAGACTCAGGAAGGCTGCAGCAAGGCCATTTCAATGCAGGACCCTGGAGGGAGGGTCTTCAGTAGAACAAGAGTCTGGGGATGTAAATCATTCACCACTACATGAAACACAAGTCTCACTGCCAGGTCACTGGTAAAAGTTTCTCTGGAGGAGGAGGCTCAAAGGCAAAAGGAAAGTCCTCCCTGCATTGCTGCTCAGGTCATGCAACTAGCAACTAACACCCTGGATTGCTCTTTGTATTTGCCCACTCAGGAGATACACTGGGTTTGTGTCAAGGCTCTTCTGCTGGGGTGTCTGGTCAGGAGGAGGTTAACGTTAGCCGTACATTGTGCCTCAATCCAGCCTCTCCCTAGAACAACTTCAACCCTGGTTTTGGGCTCAATACCAACTATCAACCAATCTAAATTCAACCTTGTCATCACCAAGCAGAATATTAGTGGAGCTCTATAATGGGAATATTGGAGAGGTTGCCTCATCACCTTCCCAAGAAGGTAACCCACTGACCATGCAGTGGGTTAATAGGGGTGGGTGCGTGCTTTATTTATCCATCTCATAAATACCACTGATTCCTATTTTTTTTATCATACTGTGGTGTCAGCCAATCTCTTCTGTCCTCTATCTTCTCTGAAATGATTCAAAGCACATTGCTGCAAGTGAGTTATTGTAAATCGTCTCTTATTTATTAAAACAGCAGTGAATACAATTCTATAATTAGACAGCAATTTTTAAAAGCAAAAAAAAAAACCAGGCAATGAGTGAATATCATTGTCAGCTCCATTGCTTCATTATCAAATGATTTTCAGTCACAGTTTAGTCATGATGGTGTAGACACTGTTTTGAATATAAATAAATTATATTTGGGTATCACAGTATAAAAATCTTGAATATGTTTTGAAATATACACAAAAATATAAAACAAAGGATGGTATTATGATAGATACATGTGTATATTCATATATACATGTATATTTATGTTCATTCATGTACATTTCTATGTGTGTATATAAATAGGAGTATATTTTCATATATATACATAAATGTATGAGCACCAATATTTTCTCTCTGTCTCTCAAGGAACATTCCTATATACCTATTTTTAAAAAATCCGAGTTAAAGAATATATTTTCTAGTTTGCAATGTGTTACCATTGAAAGTGGGCATTGTTAACAAAATAGAAGAGAATAATTCCACAGAGAACATCTAAACCATTCACACAAACAGCAGCTACTACCCATGAATGAACAAACAAATAAAATATGTACACTATTTATGTATGACGGTTGATTTCATACTTAGAGGCTCTGTATAAGAAAAAGGACAGGAAGAAAAAGGCTTTGCATATTCAGGAACATCTTGATACTTCGAGAAATATGTGAAGGAAACAGAGGAAGGGGTGGGCCAAACATCACTGGGATGAAATTTCTGGCATGAAAGAGTGTGGGTGAAGACGTGATGTTGTGAGTGGAAAAACACATGAAAGTATAATGCAAACACCAGATGGCTTGACAGAGAGACAGAGAGAGAGAGATTTCATACATCCTAGGAAGAGATGGGACATTTACAGGATACTGACAGCTCATCATCTTTCTAGAATATTGAGAAAAATTCAAGTTTTAACCTATATTTGCTCTTTATAGAGTCCCTTTACATAATTCTGCTTTAAACCAGTTCTTCCAGAAGGAATAAATGCAATTTATTTGCTATCCAATAGAGCTACAGGAATTTCCATCAGTGACTTCTTCCTTTGAGAATAATTATCTTGGGAGTTAAAGAGCACAGACATCAGGGCATGTGAAGATGCCTCAATGGCTCTGCAGGAAAAGCAAGTTTGCACAACAGCAACAGACAGCATCAGAAGAGGCCCTTTGAAACAGGAACAGGATTGGGAATTCCAAATCAAATTTTTCTGCTCCTAAACCTTATAAACCTTTTTCTCTGTGCTATTTGCTCCCCATCTTTGGTCCCCAGTGAAGATGTCCATCCTTTTACCCTAAGATATTCTTGAAATTTATTTTTGGAAGCAGCCTTCCTTCTCTCTGGTTCTAATCCTTTCTCTTTCTTCCCTATTAGAGTCCAACTAGGATGACGACTTGACTGGGTTTTACAGTTCCATTGACACGCATGAGCTCTATCAAACTTCTGGGAGTTTTTCTGAAATGTTTACAAGGAAGGCACCTGGAGCCCATTGAATTTCCCTCTTCAGATGTTTAAGTTGTTTTCTTTTGTCTTAGTGGCTACTGTCTCCTCCTCACTTTCTGCCTTAGGTCAAGATAAATGAGTTTTCCACCAAGAAACCCATATGGATCTCTGAGGTTTTGAACTCTAACCAATGCTATCTTGTTAATTGCCTTTGGGTTTCAGGGTCTTATTTTACCTCAACCTCAGCCTCTCTCTTCTGCAGTTCCATATCCACATGAGCTGCAAGAGTCCCAAGAAGGCCCCTTCCTCTGCTAATAGCTGCCTTATTGCACTGCTTCAGTATTCACTTCAGAGATAGAGGATCAAATGGTAGAAACTTTTGGCAAACTTTTGACCAAACAGGGAATGGCTTACATGGGAATTAATTATGCACTTGTTCATTTTACTCTATAGAACAATCCCATCTGTACTGGATCTCTATGTTTCATCTCCCATGCAAAAGAAGCCCTCTACAAAGATACCTTCAGTCCTGGTGCAGTGGCTCACACCTGTAATCCGAGCACTTTGGAAGCCTGAGCGGGGAGGATTAGTTTGAGCTCAGGAGTTCAAGACCAGTCTGGGCAACAAAGAGAGACCCTGTTTCTAAAAAAATAACAAAAAACAAAGATATCATCAGAGCCCATTCAGTCTTTGGTCCTGGCTTAGATATAGATATACAGAGAGAGCTATTTGAGTAATCAATTCCCAATATGGATGATTTGAGCATTTGGAGAGGTCTTCTGTACATATCATAGTCCTTAGATTATTACAAATAAATATTTTTCTTTTGGGGTTAATATTATAGTAATAATATATTTTGAATCTAAAATTTGGATAGAGACACAGGACACAGAGTATATAATGCTCAAAAAATGTAATGCTCAATGAAATGAATGTCTCTGTCATATTCTTTGTTGTTGTTGTTGTTGTTATATAGGTGAGGGCTTCCTGTGGTGTCCAGGTTGGCCTTGAACACCTAGCTTTGCCTCCTTATGTGCCAGAACAACAGGCCTGAACTACTGAGCCTCCCAATATATTACTAAAATATAAACAAATTACTTGAAGTGGTACCCCTCAAAATAATACGCCATTTTCACTTTAATGTAAATTAGTCTTACTATAAAATCACTTTCCTGCCTGCTTTCAACAAGTTGCAATGTAAGACAGGACATTTTCTGAAATGGAAAGAAGATAAATATGAAGTAAGAAGCTTTGTCCCCAGCAGGCTTTTCCTGGCAGAAAATATGGACATCTGGGTGGTGTCATAGTCAGGAGGCCAGGAGAAAGGATTTGTCAAAATGGGTAAAGTGGGCGGTGCGTGAAAACTGGTGCCTTTGCTCCTGTGGGCCATCATCCTGTTGATAGTGAGATACCAAGAGAGGTGCTGAAGGTAAAGCCCCGTGTCCTCCCCATCCATGATCTTGGCCAAAAGCATTAACCTCCGAAGAGTCTCGGTGCTTTTAGAGACTTCCTGGTCTGAAGTGACTGCCTGTTGTGGACAAAGCTGAAAACAAACAATATAAAAACAAACTAAAAAGGTCAGTTACTCAAGGATCTAGACAACTAGCCAACACCTCCACAAGCAAATGGGAGCTTAACAGACTTTGCAAAATTACTTCTTCTCTTTTTTCCAGTTTTTTTTTTCTTTTTTGTTTTTGTTTGTTTGTTTGTTTTGCTTATTTAATAAAGTTGAAAACACAATGCAGTTCTGCAAGGCATTTTTTTTTTCTTTCATTGTGTCATTTACTGCTTTGCTTAAGGGGGAAAAGTCTTTTATACTCTTGCCAAAAAAGAAGCAGGGGAGGACTAAGAAGGAATGTTTTATTTGGGATTCCTGTCTGTATCCGTCAAAATGAAAGAATTGGCAAAATGATATTGAAATAATGGTGGATGGTCTTGCTGGCCTCATTTTGGACACTTTCTTGAAAAGGCTGTTTATTAGATTATGCAAGGCTCTTAAAAATTCAAAGAACTCTTACTTTGACAAAACATTTTTCCATCATCTGGTTAGAATTTCTGGGCCAGTTAGCTCAGATCTACTATTTCCTCCCCATGTGTTCTGCAAACCATGAGGGGAGAGGGTCATTATTTTGCAGAAGTCAGGAATGAGATGCAATTATGGGGCCTGTGGACAGGAGAGATGATATCTTCTCCCAAGCTCACTAGCATAGAAGGCCACTTGTCTACATTCAGGAGCCGCTGATTGAATTTGGCCTGGTATATCCTACAAGTGCCTTATCGGCCAACTCTCCTCTTCTGTTTATTTAGAAAGAAATCATTGTGTGATGTGGTTATTCTTACGAGGCCTGCAGAACAAGTGCTGCCTTTGACATGCTGAGTGTGCAGTGTACACATATGCCCTCATCTCTTAGTTCACATGCGCACACACACATGCACACAGCCCCAAAGGCCCTCCTGCCTGGTATGAGGGGGAAAGCCTCAGATGGGGGCCCGCATCTCTGTAATTCAAGCAGATGGATTTGGAGCTGGCCAGAGGGTTTGCTCACCTCAGTCTCTCCCTTAATATCTTGGGGGTTAGTTTATATTCAGAAATCCAGTGTCTAGGAACACTGGAATAGCTGCAATTTGGAGTAATTTGCCTACGTTTGCATTTGTGCTTTCTTCGCCTTAATCTGCTTACTTGAGACCTGAACGCAGGCTGACTGCCAGCATTCACAGAGCATGTGGGCACCAGACTGATTGACCTCTATTTCTGTTAACTGAAAATGCCATCCCTCCCACTCCTTTAGCCTCTCACCCCAGGAAAAGTCATATATTGAACCTACTTGCCTAAAAATAAATTAAAATTTTCAGTAAATAAAGAGAGAAAGTAAATGTACCCATTTTCACACTTACTCTCCAAAGATGGAAACGTGTTAACAAAAGAAATGTGTCATCTAAAAGGGAAATCAATACTGGGGAAAAGTGGGTTCTTATTTACCAGAAGAGAGTTCACTTAGAAACATTCAGACATGCATTGATACATCTACTGAGCAGCTCCCATCCTCAAGCAGCCTTGGGAATTCCAGACAAAGTTCCCTGGACCTTATTTAACTCCAGAAAGGAAGAGGGATGCTTGTGCAGTGGATTCTCATACAAGACAGCATGAAAGGACATAGATTTATTTTAGAGATAAAAGCAATCTGTAGAGAGAGGGAATTAATTTTGCTCTGTGAGCTGGGGAAGGAAGGTTCATGGAGGAGTCCCCTTCCAAACTGAAACTTTCTCCTATCAGGAACATACTGTGCACAGACACGGAATAGCTAAATGGGAGCACTATTTTCACTTTCCAGGTGTGAACTGAAATATACCACATGCACACACACGTATGTGTATAAATATATATGTATGTGGTATATGTGTACATGTGTATACATATTTCTATGTGTGGTATATATGTGAATGTACATATATAGGGAGTGAGAAATTGTTGGGTTTTTTTAATGCTATCTTTAAAGTGGTATCTCTTTTAAATTGTTGAAGCTTTGTGATAAATTTAGGAGAAATTAAACAATACTTAATTTATGGAGATATAGGCATATATGCCATTATTGGTCAGGTTTATATCTACTTACTGAGAGAATAGACATAATTTTCCACAGTGCTTATAGCTATATGTGATAAAAAAAAAGACTGTTGTCTTTCTATTAATTTCAGCATTTTTTCTTTCAGCGACGCTACAACAGAGGTGCTCTACCTTACCTTCAAATAATATGGCTGGAAACACCTGTGGGCTTTCTGGTAGACAATAGCTATATCTGAAGTTCATAGGTGGCAGCTGCACAACCAGCCCAGTGCAGCCTGCGGTGGTAGAGCATGACTTTCCTCATTCGAATCCTGGCTCTACCCTGTTCACTCTGCCTGATCCTGTAGTTACTTTAAGCTTTAATTTTCTTCTCTATAAAATAAAGATCATGACTAGGCCTACCTCTTGGGACTGTTGCAAGTCTTTAGTGGGATGATAAAGTCAGCCCAACATACCTGTGGGTTCTGTATCCAAGAATTAAACTGTCTGGGGATGGAAAATATTTGGAAAAAAATAACAGTACAACAACAGTAAATAATATAAATAAAATACCAATATAGTGTAACAGTTAATTATATTGCATTTACATTATATTGGGTATTATAAATAATCTAGAAATTATTTAAAACATACAGGAGGATATGCATAGGTTATACCCAAATTTATTCATTTTATATCAGGGACTGGAGCTTTAGCAGATTTTGGTACTTTGGAGGTGTGTGGAGGGTGGGGGAGTGAGGAAGTAGTCCTGGAACCAATCCCCCATGGCTACTGACGGATAATGGTATATACTAAATATATTGCACAATCCTTGGTACAGAGAAAGCATTCTATAAATGTTATCTATCATCATATACACAGTGTAATAAATACTTGGATACACAGTACACAACTTAGATAACATAGTATGATTTCCTTAGAATTGTTTCATTTTACTTTCCTAACCTGAAAGTATAATTAAATTACTAGAATATCATAGAGAAAGCAATTGACCAACACTTTCTTTTATGTGTATAGTATTGACTTTATTTCCAACTCTGCTGTGATTCAAGTCCTGCTAATTCAAGGTCAGGGAGATTGGTAAAGGCTGGGCAGAGGGGTCTTTCTCAATTGCTGCAGTTCATCAAGACAGATTTGATATCAATGAGAACAGTATTCTGAGAGTCTTATTATCCACAGTGCTTCTATCTAATGAATCACAGGAGACAGTCTCCATAACTTACATTATTAACAGAGCATTCATGTAAATTCAATGAAAACAAGTCATTATTGGATGTTTTGACTTGTAAAGCTCCTCCACTAACTCCTGAGTTCCTTGAAGTTAGCCATATTCATCACAGTCCTTCCCACAGTCCATGGCAGCACGTTGGGCTCTGCCTAGGACTTTTGCCATGAAGAAGGCATGAAACAAGCACAGCTCCCTATAGTTGGGTGCAGGTCACATGATGTATGACTTGGTCAGCTTGAGTCAATGACACAGAGTTATGTGGCCTTTGCCTGCCCACGAACCTTCAATAGCTCTCTCTGACCAAGAAATAAAGCCCAAAATCTTTAATCTGTGTAGAAAAAGGATGATATTTTCAGTCTTTCTGCAAGGCAGTAGGTTAGGCTCTGAGAATACAACCACGAGTGACTTAGTCTTTGTGTCAGGGAGCAGTGCTTGTGCCAGAGGGCCTAGGAATATTAGCTATTAGAGATTGATGGGAAAGAACCCAGATCATCTGGGTTTTTCATCTGAGAAAAAAAAATCATAAATGCTCACAACAGTGTGATATGGACTATTTTCTTAAGTATTTCCAAGGAAACTCAAATATTCAGTTAACAAACTTTCCATCCAACATGGAGGTAGAGAGTGGAAAGATAGACAACGGGGACTGGAAAGAGTGAGTAGGGGCAGGGGTAAGATGAAGAGAAGTGGATTAAAATAAACAAACATAGTATAAGATAGAAGAAATAAATTCAATGTTTAATAGCAGAATAGGGCATCTGTACTTAACAAAAATGTATTGTACTTGGGTGGTAGACACCCTAAACACCCTGACTTGATCACTATGCCTTACATACATGTAACAAAACTTTTCATGTACCCCTAAGAAATTAACAACAAACAAAACAAAACAACTCAGAGGTTCCAACTAGTTTTATAATTCCAAGATATTTCCACTCACATTGTGAAGACTTTCTTGGTCACCCTGCCTTCTCATAGTCTAGTTCTTTACCTTTAAAATTTCTAGAACAATGGTCATCTGTGTGCCTTTACTGGCATAGGACACAGTAAAGTGGTAGGGTTCCTTATGTTTTCTGTATAAATGCACCAGTTTCCAATCTTGATTCTAAGCTTGGTCAAGCCCTAGATTCTTCTCCTGTGATGAAACATGACTCGGTCCCAACATAAACACCTGTAAACACCTTGCCACCTCACAGTCCCTTGTCAAGTGAGTACTTCATTCTTAGTAAGCCTTTTGGGACTTAAACCAGTCAATATGTGAAGTTTCCATGTTTCTTGGTTTCTGCAGTGGTGATAATGTTTGGTTAGCAATATCCCAGTGTACTTTATTGCTCTACAAGAAATTCCCTCAGGCATGTAGAAGAACATCCTTATGCTGTATGTCAGACAAGAGTTATTTTAGTTACCTGAACTGAGATACCACTGTCTGCTGAGTAAACATTTGGTTCAGGGGTTAATGTGTTCTCTTTGAACCACTGGTCCAGGAGTTTGGAAGATGGATAACTAGACTATCAGAAGGTAGGGTGATCAAGAAAGTCTTTGTGATGTGGGTGGCAATATTTTGAAATCATAGAATTAAATTGAACCTTTGGATTTGGGGAGGGTTTTGGGAGTTTTTTATTTGTGCAAATGTATGAGGTACATGAAATTTTTGTTACATTTCTATACTGGGTGAGAGTCTCTCCAGTTTATGTTTTATGTTGTATGTGAAGCTACTGCAACAAGCAGAAAGAAGGAAATAATGGATTTGAGTAGAAAATAACAACAAAGAAAATGAATGTACAAATAACACATTTACAAATAAACAAGTACATATAAAGAGACTTGAGAATACCAAATGTCAGTTATTGGAAAAGGAAAATAAAATTGACAAACCTCAGGTATGACAGAACAAAAATAATGGTCTAAAAAATAGACTGAACCTTCAGTCTTTGCAAAAATGGAAGATCAGGAACAAGATCTCAGTATTAACCTGAAGCAAACAAAACAGAAAAAAAATATGTGAAATAATGATTTTCAATACATTGGACATCAGCAATGAAACACAATGATCTATGAGAGAAAAGGAAATAAATCAGGTTAGGCAGGATCGTTTCACAGTTCTGCTTTCCAAGAGATTCCAGGCCATGCCTGGGGTTGGAGATCATAGCAGGGTCACCAAGTTGAGAGGTCAAAGCCAAAAATATGAATAGATAAAAGTGGCTGGAGTTTACTGGGAAGCATACTAGAGAGGGCAGTTGCACACAGAGAGAACTCAAGAGAGCTGTAGAGATTTCCCTTTATTTATTCAACAGAGCGATAATCAGAGCATATTTGTGAAGAAACTACTCAAAGTTGGGGAAAGAACTTCCCTAAAGACTTGGAAGGAGCAGTGCCTGGAACTCACATAAGGCAGATAATGGTGCCTGTACTCATCATCAAACTAATAAAAAATGTAATTCACCTAGTATTGGGTTGAGTATTTAGAAGGGATTTATCTCAGTAGTTTGAATAATTAGCACTAGACTAAACACTGTTCTGGTCCTTTTTAACAAATCTTAAAATCCAGACCTAAAAGGATCAAACTGTCTCCAGATAACACAATTGTATCCCAGAAAAAAAGCTCAAGATATTCAAAAGAAAGCAAAAAGTATCCAGAGCTCAACAAGATAAAATCCACAATGTCTAGCATCCAATAAAAATTATCAGGCATTTAAAGAAGCAGGAAAATATAAACCATAGTGAGAAGGAAAAAAAATCAAACAATCAAAAGACTAAACATTGCAAAAGGAAAGGTTGGTGAGTTAAAGACATCACAAGATAAACTATCTGAAGTAAAACTCAGAAGAAAAAAAGACTCAAAACAAGAGAAAATAACAAAAACAACAGAGCATCATTGATGTGTGGGACATCAAATGACCTAATATACCTGTAATTGAAGTTTTCAAAGGGGAAAGATGAGACAATGACTTTTTAAAGAAATAATGGCTAAACCTTTTTCAAGTAGATAAAAAACTATAAATTCACAGATTGAAGAATCTTGATGAACTTCAAGCAGAAGGAACAGGAAGAAAACCACAGCAAAGTATAATGTAGTAAAATTAACTCAAAGTCTGTAAAAACAGAAAATCTTAAAGATTTTTCTTCCTCTGGAAATAATGGCAGCAAGAAGATAATGGAATAACATTCTTAAAATACTGGAAGAAAAAGAAAGTCAACATAGAATTTCATACCTAACAAAAAATATTTTCAAAAATAAAAGAAGTTTTTTAAATATACAAAAGCTGAAAAAATTCATCACCAGCACCTGCAGGCAGAAAGAAAATGATATCAGGTGGAAGTACGGATCTACACAAAGAAATGAACAACACTAGAAATTATAACTATGTGCTTAGTATATTTTTTATTATTTATTATTAAGTTTAACTAAAATATTGTTTAAACAAAAATGTTACAAAATCATGTCGAGTTTATAACATGTAGAAGCAAAATGGATGACAAGAATAGCACAATTACTGGAGGAAAATGAAAGTATACTACAAGAAAGTTTTTATACTATGTGTAAAATAATACAATATGACTAGAACATAGACTGTGATAAGTTGAAGATGTTTACTATAAACCCTAAAGCAACCACTAAATTAGCAAAATGAAGTTATAGCTAATAAGCAAACAAAGAAGATGAAATAGAATTTTAAAACAGTCAATACAAAAGAAGGTAAAAAAAGTTTTTTTTGAAACAAAGAACAAATGGAACAATTATTCAATACCAAAGTGGTAGATTTGAACTTAATACACATTAATAATCACAGTAAATGTAAATGATCTAAATACATTAATTAAAAAGCAAAGATCATCAGATTGGATTAAAAAAATCCAAATAAATGCTGTGTACAAGATATAGTAACATAATATAATATAAATTATATAGGTAATGTCAATATAAAGATAACACTGGTTAAAAGAAGAAGGATGGAAAATGACATAGCAAGCTAACACTAACTGAAAGTGGAAAGAGATAATTTCAGCTAGAAATTTCCAACTGAAAGTAAAAGTAGGCAAATCCATGATTATAACTGAAAATATTGACACCTTTCTTTAATTGATAGAGTGAGTAGAAAGAAAATCAGTCATAGTATAAATGACTTGAGCAACACTGTCAACTAACTTGACCTAATTGACAGTTACAGAACATTCCACTAAACAATAGTGGAAACCATATTATTTTTAAGTGTGCCAGGAATGATTACCAAGATAGACCATACTCTGTGCCTTATAACAAGTCTCAATATACATAAAAGAATGCAAGTTATACAAAGTATTATCTCTGACAGCAATGGAATTAAATTTAAAACAGATAACAGAAAAATATCTGGGGGAAAAAAAGGATAGAAAGGGGGAACATAACTTCACATTCTGCTGAGATTTAAATAATAAGGGGTTATTAATACAACTTTAATCTGACTTGAAGATGTAAATGAAAAGTAGAAGTTTCTGGAAAAAATAAGCTGTATTACAAAAATAAAATAATGATTTAAAAAAATCAGTATTTTATCTTCCTCCAAAAGGTCTGGAATTAAGTACCTTTATAGTGAATTTTGCCAAGTACTTAAGGAACAATTAATTTCAATAATACATAAATTATTCCAGCTGGTGAAAAGAGGAAACTGTCTTCAACTCACTTTATAAGTATTATATAATCCTTGTACCAACCAGGCAAGGACAGTACAGGAAAGCAAAGGTATCAGCCAATCATACTAAATTCATTAGTGTTTATAAAAGATATCATGACCAAGTTAACTCAGAAGTGTAAGGTTGGCTTAACACTCAGAAAAATCAAAGTAAAGGAAAGACTACAGTAACAAAAAGCAGATCCATGGTTTCCTGGGGCTGGAGAGAAGGTGAGTATTAACTGCAAAGGGTCCTGAGAAACTTTTTGTGGTGATGGAAAAGTTCTAAACCTGTTTATTGTGTTATTTGCATACATGTACCAAAACTTACAGGACTGTACACTCTAATAGGGCAAATTTTTATTGTGTATAAATTATGCCTCAATAAACCTGATTTTTAAATATCAAAATAATAAATCTTTATAATAAATTTTAATAATCATGTGATCATCTCAGTAGAAATGTAATGGAGAAAATTTGATAAAATTTAATCTTGATTTATAATAAAATCTCAATAAACTAGAAATAAAGGCAAATTTCTTAACCTCATAAAGATTATCTACTGAAAACTTACAACAAACATACCCAATTCTGAAAGGCTGATGCCAGAGCAAAGACCAAAGGCCAGAGAAGTGCAAATACTGTAAATCATAAAGAGTGCAGCAAGGCACAGAAAAAAATTACATCTGTAAAGATTGTGGAAGAGAAATAAAATTATCTTTATGATAAGTTATAATACAATTGCATAGAAAATCCAATAGAATAGACTGGGCATGGTGGCTCATGCCTGTAAGGCCAGCACTTTGGGAGGCCAAGGCAGTCAGATCACCTGACATCAGGAGTTTGAGACCAGCCTGGCCAACATGGTGAAACCCTGTCTGTACTAAAAATACCAAAAATTAGCTGGGCATGGTGGTGGGCACCCGTAATCCCAGCTACTCAGGAGGCTGAGACAGGAGAATTGCTTGAACCAGGGAGCCGGAAGTTGCAGTGAGCTGAGATCATGCCACTGCACTCCAGCCTGGGCAACAAGAGCGAAACTCTGTCTCCAGAAAAGAAAAAAGAAAATCAAATTGTATAAATACATAAACTCTTAGAAATTCTAAAAGATTTTAACAGATTTACTGAATACAAATCTACATTTTAAAAATCCATTAAAGTTTTCTATGTGAAATAAAAATGTACATATTTTTTAAAATACCATTTATAACAGCATCAAAAATATTAAATACCTAGACATGAATCTAAACAAAGGATACACAAGGCCTCTAAAAAGAGAATTATGAAATGTTATTGGAAGAAGACAAATTGGTGAAAAAATTGATCATATTCATAGACTGGAAGCTATAATACAAGAAAAAACTGCAAACTTGCCCAAACTGATTTAAGGATAAAAAATTTTGCCCTTTATTTTTTCATACATGACAAGTTAACCGAAAAATATAGGTAGAAGCACAAATGAACAAGAATATCCAAAACACCTCCGGATTTAAAAACAAAAGAAATAGGGTGGGAAGTGGATATTTGCCTAATCAGATATCAAGAATTACTACAAAATTATATAATTAAGACAGTTGAGTATCATTAGAGAAAAAAATGCATATCAATCAAATGCATATAATTTTTATATCATAAATCAAATTATGACAGAGCTAGCATTATAGTTCCATGAAAGAGAGAATAGGCTTTTCAACAAATCATGTTAAAACAATTGGTTCAATTTTTATGGAGAAAAGTTAAGTCGGACTGTCCTTCAGAATATGCACAAAACTCAATTCCAGGTATATTACAACCTAATTTTGAAAGGCAAAACTTTGATAATTTTAGAAGGCAATATAAGAAAAATATCATCATAACTTTGGGACAGAAAATGATTACTTAAAATGAAAGTTTTATAGACATACAGAAAAAATTGATATATTATATTACATATATATATATATTTTACACTTTAAGTTTTGGGGTACATGTACAGAACGTGCAGGTTTGTTATATAGGCATACACGTGCCATGGTGGTTTGCTGCACCCATTAACCATGATCTA
The DNA here is from genome assembly GCF_000951035.1 of Colobus angolensis palliatus. Taxonomy (NCBI): domain Eukaryota; kingdom Metazoa; phylum Chordata; class Mammalia; order Primates; family Cercopithecidae; genus Colobus; species Colobus angolensis. The sequence goes on from NW_012115666.1 coordinate 947,378, forward strand.
CATTACATATCTCTTCTAATGCTATCCCTCCCCTAGCCCACCACCCCCCCACAGACCCCAGTGTGTGATGTTCCCCTCTCTGTGTCCATTTGTTCTCTTCATTCAACTCCCATTCATGAGTGATAACATGCGGTGTTTGGTTCTCTGTTCTTGTGGTAGTTTGCTGAGAATGATGTTTTCCAGCTTCGCCCGTGTCCCTGCAAAGGACATGAACTCATCCTTTTTTATGGCTGCATAATATTCCATGGTGTATATGTGCCACATTTTCTTTATCCAGTCTATCATTGATGGACATTTGGGTTGGTTCTAAGTTTTTGCTATTCTGAACAATGCCACAATAAACATAAGAGTGCATGTGTCTTTATAGTAGAATGATTTATAATCCTTTGGGTATGTACCCAGTAATGGGACTGCTGGGTCAAATGATACTTTTAGTTCTAGATCCTTGAGGAATCACCACACTATTTTCCACAATGGCTGACCTAATTTACACTCCCACCGACAGTGTAAAAGTGTTCCTATTTCTCCCCATCCTCTCCAGTATCTGTTGTTTCCTGACTTTTTAATGATCGCCACTCTAACTAGTGTGAGATGGTATCTCATTGTGGTTTGATTTGCATTTCTCTAATGACCAGTGATGATGAGCTTTTTTTTTCATATGTCTGTTGGCTGCATAAATGTCTTCTTTTGAGAAGTGTCTGTTCATATCCTTTGCCCAATTTTTGATGGAGTTGTTTGTTTTTTTCTTGTAAATTTGTTTAAGTTATTTGTAGATTCTGGATATTAGCCCTTTGTCAGATGGGTAGATTGCAAAAATTTTCTCCCATTCTGTAGGTTCCCTCTGATGGTAGTTTCTTTGACTGTGCAGAAGCTCTTTAGTTTATAGATTACATATATTTTTAAAAGTCTGTCAATCAAAACATGACCACAAGAAAATGGCAACAGAAGTCAAAACTGGAAAAGGACACACATCACACAAGTTATTGACAACACTCTTATATCCAGAATGTAAAACAAATTTACATAAATTAGTAATAGGCAAAAACAGAGAAATGGGAAAAGACATAAAGAGCTATTTCACAGAAAAAGAAACATGAGTGGCTCATAAACAGAAAGTGGCAGATTATATTCCTAAGGGAAACAAACACTAAAATCTAATGAGATATCATTTCTCACATACCAGATTGGCAAACATTTAGAAAGTCAGACAGCAAGTGTTGGTGAGGTTATAGAGTTAGAGAAACTCTCATACAATGCAGGGGAGAATATACTTTGGTTCAACCACTTGGAAAATAGTTCAGATAGGGCATTCACATTGGGTATATAAATATGCACATCCTCTTTCACTCAGCAATTCCAGTAAGTATGCTAGTGAATATTGTGTACACGTTCACCAGAGGTCATACTAAGAATGTTTCCATAGCTTTATTCAAAATAGCAGAAAACTAGAAACAGCAAAAATAACCATCAAACAATAGACTGAATGAACAGAGATAGTCTCATGTAATAGACTATCAAACAGCAATAAAAGCCAATGAACTTCAGCCACATACATCAAATGGATGAATCTCAAAAACATAAAGAACAAATTGCCCATAATTTTATTTATATTAGAATCAAATATGTGAAACAAAACAATTAATTTTCTTAAAAGGAAAGATTGGTACAGAATATAGGGGAGTGGCTGCCCCTGGCGATGGAAGAGGGAATGGGATCGAGAAGAGGTATCTAGGGCAGAAGTCTGCAAATGCTTTCTGTAAAGGGCCAGGCAGTATCTATTTTTGGCTTTGTGGGCCATGCGGTCTCTGTTGGAACTACTCAATTTTACTGTTGTAACAAAAAAGCAAGATAAATAATATGTAAATAAATGGCCATGGTTGAGTCACAATAAAGTTTTATTTACAAAAACAGGCCAGGGGCTGGATGTGGCCTGAGGCCCATAAATCTGCCAACCCTTGATCCAACATACTAATAATGAATTTATGGGTGTTCAATAATTATTATTTAAAGAGTATATACACACATTACACACATTCATGTGCATTCACTTCTTGTTTTTTTTGTGTGTGTGTGTGACGGAGTCTCGCTCTGTCATCCAGGCTAGAGTGCAGTGGTGCCATCTTGGCTCACTGCAAGCTCCGCCTCCCAGGTTCACACCATTCTCCTGCCTCAGTCTCCCGAGTAGCTGGAACTACAGGCGCCCGCCACCACGCCCGGCTAATTTTTTTTTTTTTTTTTGTATATTTTTAGTAGAGATGGGGTTTCACCGTGTTAGCCAGGATGGTCTCAATCTTCTGACCTCGTGATCCGCCCGTCTTGGCCTCCCAAAGTGCTGGGATTACAGGCTTGAGCCACTGCGCCCGGCCATCCTAAATCTTAATAGCCATTCTTCCATTGAGTTTTTTAGTTCCACACTCTTTGCTTCACCTCTGTAGATGGTACCTGTCTTCCTTCTGAGAAGGGGTATCCCAGGTGTTACCCCACACCTGGGATACCTTTGCATAGGATCTGAAGCGGGATTATTTGGGCTCAATTTGTAGTTCTACCACCTAGCAATGTGTTGCCTTGAACAAATTACTTAAATTCTTGGGGGTCTCAGTTTCTTCTTGTATAAAATAAGGGTAATAATAGTATTTGTCTCAGGATTATAATGAGGGTTAAATAAGTTAATACTTGTGTAGTGCTTACAACAGTGTCTGGTACACAGTAAGCTATATGTAGATTTTAGTTTTTATCACTATTATCAACAAATTGATTAACTTCATTAATATACGATTTTAATATTATGTCTCATCACTCTAGAGATAGTCTCCCTTAGAAATGGAGAACTGTATGACAGGTTTTTTTCTTGTGTACTACTGCGTATCTGGATTCTTAAAAATGCAAAGATATAACATAGAATAATTGATTTGAGCTTTGTTTTCACGAGTTTTACTTCTCTCTCTGCTCCCTTCATTTCTAATTGTTTTATTATTGTTCAGCACAAGTATGATAAAAATTATCCACATCTGTTATTTATCTTTCCATCCTGGGGCAAGGCAAATGTGTATAGTTCCCCTCAGGATAACACGAACCATATGGAGCCTATGGAATTATATGTATTATCAGTTTATAAATTCAGACTTTGCCAAAGACGGTCCATAGCAGCCCAGGGTTCTTGGGTGCAAGAGTTTGCACTGGGATGTTTATATTCAGCAAACATATTGGTGTAAAACATGCTTGCAGCTGGTGCCTCCTTAGAGAGAGGGGGCTTGACAATGCTTTGCTGCACATTAGGATCGCCTCAGACACTTTAAAAATATCAGTACTCAGGTCATACTCCATACCAATTAAAATAGAATCTGTTGGGTAGAATCTGTGGCATCAGTATTTTTGGTTTTCCAAACTTTCCAGGTGATTCCATTGTGCAGACAAGCTTGAGAACCACCAAGAGCTTTAGAAAAGAAGATTTTGCATCTTTTTGGCCTCTATAGGAAAATGCCTAGGAATGCAAACACACCCTCATTTGGAACCATTTCTTTTGTCATCCCAATTATACGACGCGCATGTCTGGGTAGAAATTTCATCCTGTTCAAATCCGAATTAGCATCCCTGAAGTACTATACCTCAAGAATATCCTTCTTAAAAACAGCAAGCACTGATTTGACTAGACTAAAGATGGTTTAATCTAGCCCTATTGAGAGGGAGAAAGAAAAGAGAGAGTAAAGAAACGCAGTCCATCCATCCATCCAATTTTCAAGTCAATTGCTATTCATTCAACAAATTACATCCTGGGCTTAACCCAAACTCTGTATCTGTTACCCATAATCACATGCAGTTGGTCCTCAAACAGAGACCAGACGGTGACAACCAAGGTAAGCTCCATACATTAGCTGGCTCCAATTCAGTATCCTGGAAAGAGTCATGCAGAATTGCAGGTCACTTTTCAGAGGACGGTCCACTGGATGCCACTCTTAGGACAATTTGCTTTGCTTTCCTATGAGCGTTTTTACCCTCATGAAAATCTTTGGGTCCTGCAATTCCTTATGATGGTCTCAGTGCCTAATCCTTTCCTAAGTTTTCCTCTTGTTGCAGAGAAACAATGAGGCATTTAAGTTACTAGCAAGAGCTGTGTTGCCATCAAGAATTGGATTCCTCATCTTGTTTTCTTAAATACTAAACAGAAGTAATATTTCAGCTGGGTGTGGTGTGTTATGCCTGTAATCCCAGCACTTTGGGAGGCCGAGGCAGGCGCATCACCTGAGGTCAGGAGTTTGAGACCAGCCTGGCCAACATGGTGAAACTCTGTCTCTACCAAAAATACAAAAATTAGCTGAGCATGGGGGCAGGCACTTGTAATCCCAGCTACTGGGGAGGCTGAGGCAGGAGTATTGCTTGAACCCAGGAGGCGGAGCTTGCAGTGAGCTGAGATCGTGTCACTGCACTCTAGCCTGGGTGACAAAAGTGAAACTCCATCTCAAAAAAAAAAAAAAATAGAAAAAATATTTCAAACAATAATTTTCCTTAGTATGTTAAGTTGCTTTGCTGTATAGAACCTGCTCCTCATTTCTTTAGGTAAACGATTTTAGTGATTACAGATTATCTGTAAAATGAGGAATTATTTAATAACATAATCTCCAAGGCTGTTTCTAGTCCATAAATCTAAAATGATCTGAATGTGAGCATTTAGAATTTGAGCATTTAGAGGTGGTAGTGTAGTTGAAAGACAGACAAAAGTTCAAGTACCAATTTCACTACATATTGTGGGCAAGTTACTTATTTTTTCTGGGCCTCAATTCCTACACCTCTAAAAACGGAGCCAATTATGGTATTTGCCTCCTACGTCTGGAGAGTAAGGTAGCAAAGCATGGGTTCTAGAGTCCGGCTGCATGGCCTGAACCACAGTCCAAGCAGACTCGGCTATGTCACTTTGAACAAGGTATGTAACATCCTTCTACTTCATTTCCTTCACCTGCAAAATTGGAATATGACAAGGAATATTTCATAAGGTAATCGTAAAATTATGTAAGTTAATGGACATTAAATTTAGCACAAAACCTGTGTTAAATAACCAACATTTAAAAATAACTATCGCTATCATCACCATGTCATCGGTGTAAAGCAAGATTGCACAGATAAAGTACAGATGCTAGAGACGTGCACACTGTCATCCTCCTTGTCTTCCTCTCCCCTTATTTCCATAAGATTCTCCAGCTGCAACTTCTTCCTAACATCTGAGATTAAACCTGTGGGATCCCTGCGGATATGGAAAATTGGCTCACTTTTCGCTCTCTAATGCTATTCCCTGTACTCAATAAACACTCAGGGAATGAATAAATGAATGAATAAAAAGTTTGTGAATTAAGTGAGAGATGTGATAAATTGGGAAGTGATGATGAAGTGATTATACAGAGGGAGGAGGGGAAAAATTAATGGATAATAACAAAACTTCTTAAGGAGCATGTGAGAAATAAATTAAACTTCCCCATCTATGAATATGCGTAATGGAGTCAAAAGTTATCTGTAGCATTAAGCCCATCCTCATACTTCACCAGCAGTGTGGCTATCGGGGGACTTTCTGTGGGAGATCAAAGCTGCCTTCCATGATGCCAATACGGAAGCTTAAATGTTCACCTTATATATTTGTGACTAAATAATACACATCTAGATAGAGGAAAACTAAGAAAGTCACTATGGGTTCTAAGTGACAAGTGTAGAAAGCACACATCTATCCTTCACTTTCAGATCCCCTTTGAACTGCCACACCAAAACAAAAACAAAGAAGAAATACCTGTGCAAGGGGCTATTTAAGAATGTCATATGTATATTAAAAATCTTGAGGAATTTCTGTGAGACGTCTGAAAACGGGGCAGATTGAGGAAAAACTCTGCCAGTCACAATTCACTGCATGAGAAGGTGCCATTTTCTCGGCAGAATCTCACCAATTTCTAAGCGCCAGAGCTAAGGTCAGTCCATAACACAGCATTTGTAGGAGAAGTTTGATCCTAGCAGGCACTGAAGGTCACTTGGAGTGAGGATCCCATGAACACACTCACTCCCACCTATCCTGATGTTTGAAAGTAGGATCAGACAATAGCCAGGGACTATGAAGAGGCAGTTAAGCCAGGGGGAGGTGGGAGTGTCAGAACCAGCTGAGAAACCAGTGACCAACAGGAAGAAGGAACTCTTCAGAACCCAGGTGACACTGCCTCTAGCTCTGATTCCTTCCTTATTTCTTTCTATTTTCTGAAATTTTGTGTTAGTGAAATAAAATTGCAGAAAATCTAATCTTTTCCCTTCTCTCTTTACCTACACCCCTCAATGCCTTAAAAATATTTCTTAGTTTTCCAAAAAGGTAAAATACAAAATTTTCTTTCTGCAGGAATGAGCAAATAGACACAAAGTGCCAGGCACAGAAATTAAAAATGTCTTCTAAAGGTTTTAAGGAATCAGAAACAACATCCTCTCAAGAAACAGAATCATTATGTGAAATATGCCTGGAAATAAACTTAAGAAAGTCTGGAATTAATCTGCTTGGTAGGATTTAGAAAACTATTAAATAAGCAGTCAGACAAGAGGGAAATGCAACTTGAGATAAGAATATAATTGTGTAATTTGAAACCCTAGTAATGGCAGGGAGAGGCTGAGAACATCCTGCAGCAAAAAGAAACAGTGATGCCCAAGTTAACTTTCAGAAAAAGAAAAATACATGTTATATTTGCTTTTACTTGCATGAAAAAAAACTGTGGAAGGTACACAAAATACAATAAAGATAATTAAATATTGTTGGTAGTCACAGTGGTAATGGGCAGATGGGAGTGGAATGGGAGAGAGACTTCCACCCAGAAAAGAAGCTTGTGTAAAAGAACCTTATATGTCTGATCTCTGCTGTAAGTTTACTATTTTAAATTACTGATATTAGTGGGATCATAGAATATTTGTTCTTCTGTGTCTGGCTTATTTTGTTTGACATAATGTCTCTCAGCTTCATCCATGTTGTGGCAAATGACAGGATTTCTTTCTTTTTTAGCATTAAATCACTCCCCCCACCTTTTTAAGGCTGAATAATATTCCATTGTATGTGTGTATCACATTTTCTTTGTCCATTTAACTGTTTCATGGACATTTAAGTTGTTTCTGTGTCTTTGCTATTGTAAATAACGCCATAATGAATGTGAGTGTGTAGATAGCTCTTTGAGAATTTGGTTTCTGTTTTGCAGAGTATATACCAGGAAGTGGGATTGCTGGATCATCTGGTAATTCTTTTTTTAAGTTTTTGAGGAACTGCTATACTGCTTTCCACAGTGGCTATACCAATTTATATTTCCAGAAAAAGGTGTACAAGGGTTTCCTTTTCCCTGCATCCTACTCAACACTTATTTTCTATTGTTTTATAATAGCCGTCCTAAAAGGTGTGAGGTATTACTTCATTGTAGTTTTAATTTGCATTTCTCTTATAATTAATGATATTGAGTACTTTTTCATATACCTGTTTATGATTATTTATGTTTTTTTAAGAAGTGTCTATTCAGGTCTTCTGCCCATTTTAAAAGTCAGATTGTTCTTCTGCCGTTGAGTTGTAGAACAAACTCATGTATTTCAGATATTAACTTTTAATCAGATGTATGATTTGCAAATATTTTCTCCTGTTCCATAGGTTGCCTCTTCGTTTTGTTGTTTCCTTTGCTATGCAGCAGCTTTTTTAGGTTGATGTAGTCCCGTTTGTTTATTTTTGCTTTTGTTGCCTGTGCTTTTGGTGTCATATCCAGGAAATTATTACAAAGGTCAATACGAAGAATCTAGAAATTTGTATTCATTTAACTTTTGAACAAAGTTAATGTGTTACATATCCAAAAAATAAAAAATCATGAAAATTTCTATTTCAAAACATGTTATTTAAAAAGGTAATGCCAGAAGAAAAGATAATACTTTAAAGTGACTTCGGAAGAGAATAAATACAAGTAATATATGAGATACTGCCATTTTTTTCAAAAGCTTATAGCTCTCGACTTGTGAAACTGTGCATATGTATTTTTATATCAAAAAGACAAAATTAAAAACCTTCTCCAAGAAATTAGAAGAAAAAAGATTACAGATTTAGTGAGAACGAGAGCTATAGATATTACCAGAAGGAGAAAACAAAACAGAGTGAGAACATAATCCTTTGATTAATAGATATAATAGAAAAAAAAGTGTATTGAACTTTTTTCAAGCAGAGGTGTCCAATCTTTTGGCTTCCCTGGGCCATACTGGAAGAAGAATTGTCTTGGGCCATACATAAAATACACTAATACTGATGACGGCTGATGAAGTTTTTGCAAAATGCCAAAAAATCATTCGTGATGGGCAACATTCGAAGCTGTCCTGTGGGCCGCAGGTTGGACAAGCTTGAACTAAAGCATTTGTGTTGTTAAAGCAAATAGGCTCACTGGATATGAGGCAAAATAGATAAACAAAGACAGACATGGAGACAAATCCTTTGGAAACATTTATATTTTTGAGAGGATATGGCAAAAGATTCTCCTCTACAATACTAAATCATAGCTACTGCTTTTTCCTGTTTCCATCTTCAGCACCAGCAATATCTTTTTTTTCTTTTCTTTTCTTTTTTTTTTGGGGGGGACGGAGTCTTGCTCTGTTTCTCAGGCTGGAGTTTAGTGCCACACTCTCAGCTCACTGCAACCTCCACCTCCTGGGTTCAAGCAATTCTCCTGCCTCAGCCTCCCAAGTAGCTGGGACTAAAGGCATGTGCCACCATGCCCGGCTAATTTTTTTGTATTTTTAGTACAGACTGGGTTTCACCACGTTGGTCAGGCTGGTCTCGAACTCCTGACCTCAAACGATCTGCCCACCTCAGCCTCCCAAAGTGCTGGGATTAAAGACTTGAGCCACCGCACCCGGCCAGCGCCAGCAATATCTTAATGGTCAGCATTTATCGTTTCTAAGATCCAGGCACTGTGCTTAGGGTTTGCGTGTGCTTTTTCCTTGAATATTCAGGACAATGCCATGAAATGGGAATTTAAGTATCAGACATGCTAAATAACTTACTCAAGGGCACAAAGCCAAGAGCTGAACTGATACATTCTGAGTAGATGATCAATGGTCCTTATCACTGAACTCTATAGGAATGAAAAAATAAGATTGCAGTTTACAACCCTAACTGCACATTAGAATCTCCTAGAAAGCTTTTTAAAATCCTGCTTCACTAATGGTGAGTCTGGCTTTACTTGTCTGAGGAAAGAGTGTGGATATTAGATTTATCTAATAACATTCAGATTCTAGTGTGAAGCCAAATTTGATAGCCATTACATCAGAGCAAAACCTAGGGAGTTTTGAGCATAAAAAATGTCCTCTAAGCAGGACTAAAGCAAGGTGAATGAGGTCCTGAGGTGCAAAATTTTAGTGAACACCCAAATAGTAAATTTTAAATTGGGGAGATCTGATGTTGCACTTGTATGACTCACCTCACCCTAATCTTGCCTTGTCAAACTCTGTTTCAAATTTTTACATGATGTCCATCATAGATTTTTGCATAATTTTTATTTTTAAAAATACTTCATTAAAGTATTCTGTCTCTTGATATTTAGGTTTTTGTTTGTTTGATTTTGGTTTTCTGACATGAAGAACAGGGAAAAGTACATCCACTCCATCTTTCTGGGTGTCCTAAGAGTTTTATATCTAATAAAACAGTCAAGTGAAAGCAACTGAAAGTCATCCTCAGAAATTAAAGTCTTCAAATAGAGTTTCACATATATACTCTTCTTTCAAACATTGCTCAAAGGGCCAGGCGTGGTGACTCACACCTGTAATCTAATCTCAGCACTTTGGGAGTCCAACGTGAGCGGATCACTTGAGGTAAGGTGTTCGAGACTAGCCCAGCCAACATGGTGAAAGCCTGTCTACTAAAAATACAAAAATCTGCCAGGTATGGTGGTGTGTGCCTATAATCTCAGCTACTTGGGAGACTGAGGCAGGAGAATCGGTTGAACCTGGGAGGCAGAAGTTTCAGTGAGCCAAGATCATGCCACTGCATCCCAGTCTGGGTGTTAGAGTGAGACTCTGTCTCAAAGAAACAAAACAAAACAGAAAAACAAAAAAAAATTGTTCAAAGAAATGCTATAACATATTCAAGAATGAGGAAGGCACAGTATTTTCATCAAAGATGAACAATGAAATCAGAAAACTACAAATAAGTCTAAATAATTATTGTTAATGTGAATATTAAGCATAATGCAAATATCAACAATAAGTCTTAAAATAGAAGACATATACTATAAAAATTGATATGTATCTAAAATTCTAATATATAAAAAACTGGAAAGAAATGTAGAAAGAGCAGAAATAAAATTATATTAAATGTATTACCTTTCAGAGAGGAAATGAAGTGATTCTGCTTTGTTCTTTACAATTTGCTTTTTTCAAGTGAAACTCACATAATGTAAAATTAACCATCTTACAGTGACCAATTCAGTGGCATTTAGTACATTCACAATATTGTGCAACCACCACTTCTATCTAATTCTAAGACATTTCATCACCCCAAAAGGAAACCCTACACCATTAAGCAATTGTCCTATTTTCCTTTCTCCCAGCCCTTGGTAACCATCAATCTGAATTCTATTTCTATGGATTTACTTGTTCTGAACATTTCATGTAAATGGAATTATGCCATACTTTTGTGTCTGGCTTCCTTTACTTAGCAGAATGTTTTCAAGGTTCGTCATATTGTAGCACACATCAGTACAACATTATTTTTATGATTGAATAATATTCCATTGTATGCATAACCACATTTTATTTATTTATCCATTCATTGATGGACAATTGGGCTGTTTTTACCCTTTGAGTATTGTTAATAGTGCTGCTATGAGTCTCCATTTTCACATCTTAGAATAAAACATAGGGATCTTGGATTTAACAATGATTCTTAGATATGACACCAAAAGCGCAAGCAAAAAAAGAAGAAGATGAATAAAGGGACTTAATAAAAAACAAAAACTTCTGTGCATCAAAGGACATGGTCAAGAAAGTGAAAAGACAACCTACAGAATGGGAGAAAATATTTGCAAATTATGATTTGATAAGGGTCTAGTATCCAAAATATATACAGAACTCTTACAACTCAACAGCAAAAACAAAACAAAACAAAACAAAAACCAATTTTTAAAATGGCAAATGACTTGAAGAGACACTTCTTCAAATAAGCTATACAAGCAGCCAACAAGCACTTGAAAAGATGCTCGACATCATTAGTCATTAAGGAAATACAAATCAAAACCACAATGAGGTACCCCTTCACACTCTCTAGGATAGCTATTAACAAAAAAGGAAAATAACAAGTGTTGATGAAGATGTGGAGAAACTAGAATCCTCATATATTGCTGGTTGGAATGCAGAATGGTTCAGGCACTTTGGAACAGTTTGGCGTTCCTCAAAAAAATAAACGTATTAAGTTTGTATCCTAGCAACATCCCCTTTCAAGGTACCAGTTTCTGTATTAGGTATGACCAGCTAAGTTACGATGAGAAAAGGTTGTTGTGCTAATACAGATGAAATAGCATGGTGTCTTAGACTAGAGTCTTAGCAACAGAAATGACAGGACACCGTCAAATTCCAGATGGAACTTAGACATAGAATCAATAGGACAGACTGATAATGGGATATGGGGGGACTGGGAAAATTGGTAAATACTTTCCAGGCTTTTGGTCTGCATAACTGGGTGAGTTGGTGGGGGGTAGTGAGGGACACATTTTCTGAAATAGGAACATTTGACATTTGACCTTAATGAAATATAAAAGACGTAAAGTACCCAACCAAGCAAGTATTTCTGGGAAGAATATAGGAAAAATAAGAAACAGTAAGTGCAGAGACTTGAGGAATGAAATTAGCTTGGCTAATTTGTGGAACAAAAAGAAGATTAATGTGGCTATGCTGAGAGTTGGGAGTTTTCTTGCCACTGAAAAAAAGTCACTTCAGTTTGCCCTCATTAAAACAAGAATTACTTATCGTTTTAATTAAGTACAGCACTAATTACTGTACTTGGTATACCCAAAACAGCATGAGATATTATCAGCTTTAAAACTTGCTGAAATTGATTTGTAATTAAAAAAAAAACATACCTTTAGTTATGAGATAGATGATTTTAAATTATTTTCTGAAAAGCCCAACAGTTCTAAATCATTTTGTGTACATTTTTCATGTCTTCAAACAAGGCAGGCAAACACTGTTTTTAAAAAACAAGTATACACTTCAAAAAAATTGGTATACACTTTCAAAAAGTTCAAAGAAGTATTAAATTCAAGGCCTTATTTACTAGAAACAGAATCTTCACAAAGTAATATTATTCAAGTAATTAAAGATTGATAATATTAATATTTAATATTTGAATAATTCAAAAGTCAGCAAAATCTTATTTTACTTCTTATATTTCAATGTTGTCCAGGCCTTAGCTTGGTTAAAATACTTACTTGTTAGAACTGTATGGCAAAACTCGATAGCGCAAGTGGAGTGCTAAAAGTTAGACTACTGAGCCTAAGGCCACAGAACAAGGCAGAGGCTGGATAAGGAGGGTCTCACAGACCAAATCAGGTTGTGGGGGATCTGGTTGGCAAGAATTATAGCCACCAAATCTTCATATCACATGTTCTGCTTTGTTAGTTTAGACACTGCCTAAGTAGGTTTCTATCATACTGAATTATTTTTGGCACGAACACCCACTTTCATATGCTAACTAAATATGTTCAAACTTCTCTCCTTCTCTTTGAATATAATGTTTCCTTGGTCTAATGTAGACAATCACAATATTTTGTATTCATAGAAAACTTTTTATGATGAGATTTCAAGTATGTGCTTTGGCAAAATAAACAGCTCTACTAGTTTTCCCAGGTCCCTGGTGTCCCAGTTGCATTGGAACTTGCAGTTTTCCTGGCAGGGGCAGGGAGAGGGCCACTGGGCCAATTCAGATGCCATTCTGCCTCTAGCCTCCCCACACCTTCATATTAGATAATATGCTAAAGAACTGCACATCATACACTTTCTTCTGAGAAGTTTTTCTCCAGGCAGTTGAGCTTCCACGGAGGGTCACCTCATTTAAAGACCTTCTGTACTCTTCCTCCTACTTCCCCCACGCCTAACTTCCACTCCCTGCCCTAGTACCCCCAGCAAAATTAACTCCTTCCTCCTTTTCAAGCTCCACTTTAGCCTGTTGGAATCTCTACCATGGCTTGATTGTCAGGATTATGAGCTTTGCAATTAGAAAGACCTAGATGTGAATTCTAGCTACTCCATTAACTAGCTGTGTGCATTTGGGTCTCAGAGGTTCACCTCTAACGCAGGCATGACAATTGGACTGACCACAAAGAATTGTTATAAATGTCATAAGAGACGGTATTTACGAAGTACTTAGGACAGTACCTGGGGCAGGGGAGGTGTTTGATGACCGGTGGTCAATAACAGTAGTAATCCCAGTAGTGTTTCGTCATTGTTATCACTATTTTGGCAATTACCATAGCTTTTTGTGTATACAGTTGCCCCCTCCCCCCACTCCCATTTGTGGGTTCCACATATGTAGATTCAATAAACCTCGAATAAAAAATATTTGGAAAAAAATTTCATCTGTGTTAAGAATGTACAGACTTTTTCTTGTTATTGTCCCTTAAACAATACAGTATAACAACTATTTACATGGCATTTACATTGTGTTAGATGACTTAGAGTATAAGGGAGGATGTGCATAAGTTATATGCAAATACTATGCCATTTAATATAAAGGACTTGAGAATCCACAGATTTTAGTACCCACAGGAGGTCCTGACATCAATCCCCAGTGGATACTGAGGGACGATTGGACTTGTTCACATATCTTTCTCTTCTGAGTTGTGGCATACCTTTCTCTACTGAGTTGTCACTAAGCCCTGTAATGACAGGGCACTAACTTATTTGACCTTGTTTTCCCAGCACCTAATTGAGGACCAAATGAACTCCTTTTGCTCATAGCTAGCGTTTTCAGTCTTTTTTCTACTTTCTAGACAACTTATAATCCTCAAATAAGCAACAAATGACTCAGTTACAACCTCCTTTCCCTGCAAGTTGTTTATCCAATCAGTGACACTGACAGATTTGACATTCAGCTCAGGCCAAAAAGATAAGTCAAGTAGGCTCACAGCCAACAGGAGAGAATGGAATCACTTGGAAAGCCTTAAGAAAAAATCATTCAGTCTTTAGTAATGAGAACTATTTGGTTTTTACTATTTCTTTATGTCTGAATTACCCATCTTCAAGATAATTAATTTTACAATATTATGCTATATTACAATATTGGCTTTTTCCCACCATTCCTTCCATCATTATTAGCATATTTGTATTCATCCTTGTGTGGTCAGCTCATAGGGTCAGGATGGCTGCCAGTTCTCTAGGCATTACATCCACCGTCAACAACCGAGTGGAAAGTAGTGGACAAAAGGTTTTTTCCTCTTGGGGCTTCATCTTAAAACTTCCATTTTTATTTCTTTGGCTAAAAGTGGTTATCATTTATACTCACCCTAGAGCACTCATTGGTAAAGAAGAATGGAGCTAGTATCATTACATTAGATCAACCAGAATTTGTCCACTGGGTCTGGGTCTTCCCTCATGTTGAGACACCTCTGCTGGCTACATGGACCCAAAATCTAGGTCCTTTGTGCAGAGAAGAAGGTATTAAATGCTTGTTTGGTTGGAAACGAACTGCATCACAGTTATTATCAAGAACTTATAAATAAGCACATAGAGGCTCAGAGAAGTTAAACAATACCTTCAGCAGTACACAGCTCATGAATAAAATACAAGATTTCAATCATCAATGCCACCACCAAATTAAGCAGTTCTTAAAATATATAAGGCTTTCAAAAAAAGAAGGGAACCCCCTGGAATTAGGGCATTCCTGAAGAAGCAAATGAGTAGAAGAGTAAAGAGAAAAGGAAAAGTTTTACTTCGCTGTCTACTACAAGCCAGGTAGTATTTTATTTACATTGTCTCAATATGATTATGTTTTACCTAGCTGTCTACTATGAGCCAGGTAGTATGTTATTTACACTGCTTCCAGACTCAGAACAATAGATTTTACAAAGAAGGGCCCAGAGAAGTTAGGTAACTAGCCGAAGGTCATGCAGTTGGTTAATGTGGCACAGTGATTGAAAAGCAGGTATTCTTATTTCACAGCCCCTGATCTTTGCATGCCATTGCCCTGTCCTTTTGTGTAAGCACACAAAATGGGTGTCTGGAATCAAAACTTACACCATGAGCGGGAAAGTCCAAAATCGAGCCAAGGGACTGCTAGGAGAAGGAAGGTAGAGAGTTGATGGCCGCCCAGGAATCTTTGTGTTCCTAATATTGCCTGATGCTGTGTTTTCAGATAGGATTCACTGTCCTGCTGCCCATTGAACTGGTCCCTTAGAAACAACTCTGCTTCTGACATTTTCCCATGAAGCTGTCACAATCCAAATTCTTACTTATTTAAAACCAGTCATTTGTTTAAAGCCACATGAACACCTTGGTGGCTGTGGGTGGCTGGGGGCCAGCAGAGTGATCCAAATGGCCTAAATTATATGGGACTCTCATTTTCTATCCTGACAGCCTGCCTCTGAGATAGAGTCTGGGTCCAAGAGTGGAAATCAGTTTTGAGCTGAGGTGTGTTAATAATTACTTCTGTAAAGCTCTTGCTGCCATATCTAATTCTCTCTGCGGGAGTTCTCTGTGATGAGGGATTAGATGAGAGATAAGAAGTTGAAAAGAGCAAACATCAAAGTATCTTTCTAGAAGTTTCTGTTGGGGGTAAGAATGGGGCTCTGTGGATAAGGAAAGCTTCAGAGGCAGGCAGTCTTGGTTTGCAATGCCAGCTTTGCCATGTACTGGCTTAAGATTGTCAAGCTATTAAATTTCTCCATGAACTTCATTGGTAAAAGCAAGACTGACAAAATTGACCCTTTGAATGCCTGTGGGCATAGCGTAAAGTAAAGCTCAGCCCATTGCCTGGTACACAGCAGGTGCTGTTTACTGTCACATCTACCCAGGAGCTCCCTTCTCAACTGGCTCTCTTCCACCCACTTGGATCAGGACTGAAAAACTGTTTAGATACCTGCTCCAAGGCCAGGTATCTAATGCCCAGTTGTAGAGTCATGCAAAGTGGGCTGACGGCATCCTGAACATTTGGTAGTCATCAGATAAACGAGACCCTGATGCCATAGGTCACATTCTGACATTACAGCGAAGGGAAGCCAGTTGCCTAGAAATGGAGAAACTGGCTGGCAATTAAGCAAATTTATAGATATTTCTAAAATTCCTAGAAGCCTAGATTTAGGGGGGAAGGAGGGGTAGAAGTCGTGGTGTGTATTTTTCCAAAAGTTCAAATAAATCGAAATCCAACTAGAATCATTGCTCAGAGATGTAAAAAGAGAAGAAAACAATGAAAGGGCAGAACAAGAATATGTTTCAAAGGTTTTCTAGTTGGGACAGCAGGCACACACACACTCTGTTTCTTTTCTCTGTCTTCTCAGGCTGGCCCCACAGTCAGAGGAAGAACCATCCTCCTCTGGTTTGTTTTTATTCACAGCCTCCAAAGGAAAGATTTGGGAGAACTTGTTTTATTGGTTGTTTTTTGTTTTGTTTTCTGTTTGTTTTTGCCAATTTGGATGGTGTCTCGCGCTCTAATCTAGAAAGTGAATTTTTTTTTCCCAGGCTTGGAAATCAATGCCATTTTATTAATTAATTAATTTATTTATTTATTTCTGTAGAAATTTTGCACAATTTAAATATGTGGTTCTACCCAGTGGATTTTCACATTGGCTTCGTTTTTCTTGTCTTTGCATAGATTTCCAACTTAATCAGGAATGGCTGGATACTGTAACTTTTTTGGTACAAATAGCAGAAAGAAAGGGGGGTTAGAGTGGGGGGGGAGTTCTTTTCTAGGACCGAACTGTTTGTACTCTTTGTTTTGATGGTGCCACCTGACCCCCCTGGGAAGGGTTGAGTTTCTCCACATCCATCACGCCTACAGAGGGCCGTGTCAAAAGCCCGGCCAGGCCTCCCCCTTGCGCATCTATGGCTGATTATTCACTGCATTGTGTTCTGAAGACGCACAGGCTGTCACGGAAAAGGTGCATTCCTGCTTAGCCGCTCAGGACATTGACCCTTTTGTGAGCCGACTTTCCTCTCTTATTCCCGTATCTATGACCTCCCCTCACTGTTCAGAGCCATTTCAAGTGTAAGCTTGCAAGGTATCGTTTTTCCAAAAATGTTGGCCCATAACCATCGGCATTCAGATATGAGTAAAAAGATATGCCGGTAATAAAGCCAAACATAACAATTAATGCGTCAGGATTCCAAAGCACATTTTGCAATACCAGCTCATGTTGCAGCTGATGTCAGAACGTACATGCTGTTAATCTAATGAAAGGGAACAAGGATTTCTCTAAGCCCTGCACATATGAAGACGCTGTCAGATCATCTGACTTTTTGTTTGAGCACATTGTGTACCACATTGAAAGTATTCCAGCTTGATTTCTATCCCTCTAAAAATTCTCTCCTTATCTCCTGAAGTCAGATTTGGATATATTCGCAAGGGAGTAAAAGATTTAGCTGATCAGAATTGGAGTCATTAAGCAGGCCTGGAAATTCCCTGTCAGGCACCCACGCCAGTATTTCTTGGTGCTGCGTAGGTTAAGAATTTGGAAGGAATGGGGCAATGGGTCAAACAATTTCATCTCTGAGTTTGGTTTTGTTGTTTATTTTTTCTGAAATTGATGAAGGCACCATTTGCAATCACACAGGATGAAACATTGCAACTAACCAGATTGCCTTTAGTACCTTACCCTAATTAAGCCAGTACTGAAACTGTATATAAGCAGTGTACCAGGAATTGCAAACTCCAGAGGACCACATAGGACAGTCGGAGGGGATGTGAGACAGTACAGTAGTGGGGACAGTGACTATCAGAGAGAGCATTCTTTTTCTAGAGGGACATTCACCACTCTTTCATCCTGAAAATGCAAGTATGGTAAGATTTTCTATTTTTTTTTTTTTCCAAGAAAAGTCAGAAATCTTGATGTTTGGGATAAATTTTTAAATCTTGGCTACCAATTCAACTAAAAAAACAATCCATGCAAGTAAAAGAGTCTGACTGCTGAATTTGACCCAGATGATATTAGCTTTTAATCTCTACAACGGACTAGAACTTGGAAATTTGTCTCTACCCAAACAATGTGAAGCTCAATGAGTTGAGAGTTATAGTGGCCTTTTCCCCATGACTTCTTGAAGAGTCTGTCACTCAGTCCTGCACAAAGAATGATTGAAGATAAGGGCTTCTTACCCATAGGCATCCCGGGGTCCTTCACTACAGTTAACACACATTGGGTGTTGATTCAATGATGCTGCTCTTTGTTTTCTATGACGCTAGCACAAAGTATCACAACCTTGGTGGCTTACAACAACACTAATTTGTTTCTGGACAGTTCCGTTGGCTGGAATTCTGACACAGTTCTCACTGGGCTAAAATCAAGGGATGGGCAGAGTTGCATTCCTTTCTGGAGACTCTGGGCGAGAATCCATCTCCTTGCCTTTTCCAGCTTCTTGACACTTCCTGCATTCCTTCCCCTTTCTCCATCTTCAAGGCCAGCAGTGGCAGGCAGAGTCCTCACATGGCGTCCATTCTACCTTGCTTCCATCACCACGTCCCCTCAGACTTTGGTTCTTCTGCCTCTCCCTCCACTTTTCAGGCTGTTTCTGATTACATTGAGCCCTCCTGGATGATCTCCCTATTTTAAAGTCAGCCAATTAGCAACCTTATTGCCCTTTGCCATGTAGCCTAACATATTTTCAGGAAGGGCTGTTGAGATGTGGATGGCAGAACCTGAGGTTGAAGCTTTAAAGTGAGACCAGTGAGCCACTGGCTTTTAACTTAAGGAACCCATGTTCCATTGACTCTTTGGGAACCTTCCCATAAATGACAGGATATTCCTGGTGACTTACTACCTGGTTGCCTGTCTAACATGAGGGCTGTAGACGGCCTTTGCTTCTTGTCATCATTTCTCCCCTTGTTGAGTTTGGGAATCACTGGCCATTCCAGAGTAACCAAAACCAGAGTGCAAACAGCGTTATGTAGGGCAAGGAGATCAGCAAAGGATAAACATAGAACCAAGTGCTCTCAATGCCTGCTTTAAATGCCTGAGTTTCTGGAAGGTGTACAATGGTCTTACCACTAACCATTTTTGTATGTCATATGATATTTCAGTATGCCATTCATTCCATTATTTTTGCACTGAATCAAAGGAAGTTTTCTTCAACTGCGCTTTTCTTCCCTAATCTTTGGAGGCTTATACTATCCCCTCCAATTAGCTGCTCAGCTCCTCTGCCTGAAAAAGATAAAAAGATTCAGGTAGCAAATGCTATTTCCTGTCTACTCACTTAAAATCCCTAAAACTAAGAACTTTGTTTTATTTCTTTTTCTTTGCATTTTTGTTTTTCAATTTGCTAAACATTTATTGAATGGCTTCACTGTCTGTAACACTCCATTAGGGTTGCGATGGGGAGACTAATTTTCTAAAATAAATTAAATGTCCTCTATTCCTCGATCTCTTATTGAGTATACAACTGGGTAAAAGTGGACACAGAGGAGAAAATGAGTGAATGTTGGAGAGCAGAGAATACTGCCTAGGGACTAAGAATAGATCTAATGAGCTTCAAAATATCAACTGGAATGTTGCTATTACAATGTGGTTTTCTGCCTTATATATTATTTCATGCTACAATTGAAAGGAGAGAATATTCCACGTTGGGTGAAAAAGTTGAAAATAACGCAACATGGCAGGTCGGAGTCAGGGTCAGTGCTGCGGTGTGAATGCTGGGGCAATTGAGAATGGGTCTACCTTAGATTCCATCCCATTTTTTACAGTTTTTGGACAATGCCTTGATCAGAACTTCTTCTTTTCCTGGTCATAAACATGTGTCAACTTGTGAAATTCAGGAGACAAAAGTACTCTATCAAAATAAAACCACAAAATTCTGAATGTTGGTTATTGATGTTGTATGTAGCCGATTTTATTGCAATTTATTTAAAAATAAGCCCGTCTTCCCCTTGAGGCTGAGGTGTTGAGGAAGCAATGGGTCCTGACTTAACTTGTCCTTCCAAGCTTGAGTCGTACTTAGCACCTGCTAGGTGCTTAATGAAAATGTGATTTGGATTCTGCCCTTCACTCCTCTGAATTCCATTCTCCCACCAGCTTATGATATCACAAAAACATGGTGCTAGGCAGGATTTTGGCCCCCATGACTTTCACCCCTTGTTTTATGCCTGTGATTATGTTATGTAATTAAGGTTGATAATTGACCTTCAAATAGGGAGATTATCCTGGATAAACAGGGTGAGCTCTGGGTAATCACAGGGTGCTTAGAGTGGAAATGGAAGGTAGACAGATGAGTCAGAAGAGATGTGCAGCATGAGAAGATCTGCACCACTTCTGATCCTGAACTGTGGGGATTGGATCATGTGCGAGATGTGGAGAGAGGTCTTTGAGAGCTGAAGCTGACCCCAGCTGACAGCCGAAAAGGAAATGGGAATCCCAGTTCCACAACCACATGGAACTGAATTCTGCCAACAATCCAAATAATCCTGGAAGCAGATTGCCTCCAAAGCCTCCAGAAGGAATGAAGTCTTGCCAATGCCTTGATTCTAGTCCGGTGAGACCATGTCAAACTCTGACCTACAGAACTGGAAGGTAATAAATTTTGTATTGTGCTAAGCTAATAAGTTTGCAGTAATTTGTTACAATAGCAATAGATAAGGATTTTTAAAAAATTATTTGTAGATCCCTAAAAGTCCTTCTTGTAGACCCTTTATATCTGGTCTCTCCAAAGAGAAATGTCCCCTCCCTCCTCTTAACCACAGAGCACCTGCTATGCATTTGACACTTGCAGCATAAGACTTACCATAACATTAGCTCAATTTTCTTGTACTTTATTTGATGCAATTGACTGTAAGTTCCTTGAAAGTAAGGACCAGGTATTAGTCATGTTTATCTCTTTTTGCATAAGTCTTAAGGGAAGCCATTTATTTCTGAGAAGAAGGAGTCCAGAACTCATTTGGGAGAGAGGTGGTAGCAGGCTTGACTATGGGAATTGTTTCACAGGCTGGGGTCTACAACGGTTGGAAGTGTTCAGCTCTAGTCCACCAGGAGGGGCACTGCCAAACCTGAAGGAGAACCAAGTCAGATACAGCAGCTACCATAGGAACTCAGATATCTGAAGCCAGGAAATGAAAGCAAGTACATGCATGTTGGGAGCAGTGGGGAAAAACCTGGAAGATTACATAAAACCTCTGCTGAGTTGAAAGATTTGCCTTTGGAGCCCACTAGGATATGGTTGACCTGACCTAAAGGGCCCAGGACCTCATGGGTGTCCAGGGATAGCCATTTTCCTAGCTGGCAAGCTATAGGCATCTCCCTGTCACCAGACCACCATCAAGATAATAGCTTTCAAGCGATGTATTATCTCTAGTAACCTAGAGATAATACTCCCCACAAAGAATTCTAGAGTCCGAATTTATAGCTAACTAACCTTGAGTGGGTCTTGCACCATTTCACTTGATTCCATAATCTGAGTCTAAAGCTTCAAAAATAAGATCTGTTTCCCTACCTCCCCTCCACCCACTACCACACACACGTTCCCACTTGGCAGCCTGGAAAGTTCAACTGTAGAGACTACCTTCCATTTGGATCTCAGTCAACCCTAGGCGCTCTCGTGGTTGTCTCAGAAGTACAGATCATCCCCAAATCAGACTTTTCAGCTCACCAATCCCAAGTGGTAGCCTCTCCAGCCAAGTCACCCCTGGAAACATATTTTCAACTCTTTTAGCAGAGAAAAATATTTGGATCTCTGCCTATTTTGCAAAGGCTTAGCATCAAATTACATACTCAGGGCTTCTGTTTTTTTAATATTATGTGTCTGTACTATTTAAACATACATGGAAAGTAGTATTTTTTTCCTAACAAACTAAAGCTTGCTGGCGCCAGAGTTGCGTTGGTGACTGTGACCGTTGTGTGAGTCGTGTCACTGGGATGCAGTTAAAGGCCTCAGCAAAGTGGTCTGAATGCTCAGGATGGAGCCAGCCGGATTGGGACAGGGAACGTGGCCCTTCCCTTTGCTTTTCTGGAAAGTGTGATCATCACTGCTCCTACAACGACTTTCCGTTAATTACTCAAATGTCACATCCTGTGTCTCCTGGCCGACTACAGTAAGCCTTTGGATATTGAAATATTATTCTCCTTTTATTTGTGGATACTCTTTTCATTAAATATTTTTCCTGTCTATAATCTTTTTTTTTTTTTTTCAGTTTAGAAAACATTCTTAGCCTAGGTATCTAGGCTATGTAAGCACACGTGCTTTGTAACACTACATATTTCAAGAGGAAAAGAAAGAGTTTTTTTTAATGTATTTTCCAAGTCTCAGCTGATTAAGAATCTATTTTATCTTCTATGTCTGTGAATTGTTCCCCAATGATACGGCCCAAGTCTTTTACCCCTAAATATCATACAGCGTCATTAGTGCAGACTACCCTTGGGAATTAAGGAACATTTGAACAGCAGCTGCACTGAAGCTTGTGGTCCCACAGTTCAGGGAGGAAAAGTTAGCTGAATAAATTAACAATATAAATAATACTTCAGAGGTTTTTTAAAACCAGTTAAGAAAACAAGCTATTTCCAATCTCTCCATATGAATTATTAACATTCTAAATTCTAATACTAAATTTGCTATTTTGTTTTATTAAGCCAGGCATTTTCATTTTCCCTGCTAGGAAGGCCCTTATTAACATAGCTTAAGTTATTATATCTACCTGAAATAAGTAAAACTATATATCTTTAAAAATGAATACTTTTTAAACATTTTCAACTGGAATTTTGCCCCATTTAATGATGTTTGACTCCAGCTTTAATTACATAATAAGCTGTTTGGCTGTTCCCTTCCTTTCTTTCCCTTAAGAACTTCATTTTGACTTTGGACAGCTTTCTTTTTGCTTGACAAGTGTTGCAAAGTCCTCGCTTAATTTACCTGGACCTCCAGTGCTGCCTGATGAACAAGGTGTGTTTCCTAGTAAGCTGTGATGGTAAAGTGGACTCACAGAATCTGTGCCATCCCGCTTCGCCATGCCCTCATCAAACAGAACTCACTCTCCTGTAGGTCTGCCACAAGTCGAGGCAGGAGCTCACATTTTTGGTTCACCTA
The DNA here is from genome assembly GCF_000951035.1 of Colobus angolensis palliatus. Classification (NCBI taxonomy): domain Eukaryota; kingdom Metazoa; phylum Chordata; class Mammalia; order Primates; family Cercopithecidae; genus Colobus; species Colobus angolensis. The sequence goes on from NW_012115666.1 coordinate 970,604, forward strand.
CTATGTGCCACATGGTGCAAATCACTATAAATGCCTTACCATATTTCATCCTCCCAGGACACCTAAGACAAAAGTGCCATTGTTCTGATAATTTCCTACTCTACTCAGAAGAACAGGGTTTTAGGCTAAGGACCAACTGATCCCAAGGATCATATGAGTATATGTAAATAAATTGGTCCCTTAAGTCCAATAAAAGATCCAGTAAATTACAACATCCTTTAAAGAAAAGCAGAAACAATTTCACAAGTCAACCACTTCAGTGGAACTAAATATTTTGTTGAATTTAAGGAAAGAATTGTCTTACATGTAGTACTTTAAATTGTAATAAAGAGTTTTGAGTAAAACAATGACAGGCCTGAAAATTCTTATAAAGTGAATATTTTGGAGGTGATTCAGATAAAGATTAAGGCAGGAGGTTGTTTCTTCTTTTGCTTTTCAGAGTTATTTTCGGACTTTCCCCTGATTAGGGTGAGATAAAATTTTTTGATTTCCCCTCAAACCTGTAAGTCTTGTCATAGCAATGAGAGAAAAGCATGGCATGGCTGAATCATCTTTAGAACATGCAAAGTCAGGCATGTCATCTCCTTGTTCTAAATGCTTTAAGGACTCCCTGATGTCCACAGTAGAATAATCTAAGCTCCTTGGCAGAGCAAACAAAGGCTACAGAATCCCACTGTGACTTGCTGTGCAGCCTCTCCCCTGGCACTCTACTCCTGCATTCAGTAACAGAGACACCGCTCCAGGCCCTCATAGTCTGGACGCCATTCTGTCTGCCCAGGGAGGCCATCTCCACTCTACTTCAAGCATCATAAGCTACTGCCCTCCTCACTTGTTTCTGTCTTCCTACCCAACTCCATCCCTGCCTCTACAGGGCATCTGCCTTTGGGCATTGTAATCCCGGGGCTGTGTGTTGATTTCTCACTAGATGTCAAGCCTTCTGAGGACAGACACTGTGTCTTTTCAGCTCAGCATTCCCACAGTTTTACTAAGTCACTTTGCCTATTGTGGAATGAACAACTTTCCTTTGAACCCACTCTGAGGTCTATAAGCCCAGGTTGAAGCAATAGAAGTTAAAGACAAAATGGCAAAATAAGAAAACTGACCTTTTTACATTGGGTGGTCTATGAAATTCTAGACGAAATTTTGTATGTCTGAGCATCAGTTTCCTCATCTATAAAATGTAAGAGTCCACATAATTAGCTCTAAATGATGTCACCCACAGCTAGAAAGAGCTAGAGTCAAAGACTGACCTTCCATCTCCAGATCCTCGTCTATTTTCCTTTTATCACAAGTCCTGTTTATCACAGGTCTAGTCTTGACGCTGTAGCCAAAATCTTAGCAATGGGAATTCCTTTAGGGCCGTTGAGCCCTAAATCTCCAGTTTCAACATTTTTAAAGTGATTTTGTTTGAAAGCAATAAGCACTGGGCACATTACAATTCAGGGACAGCTCGATGATGAAAACTACAGATCATGTGGTACTGGAAATAACACAAGGAAAACCTTTTCTTTTTCTTTCTTTCTTTATAAAATGTATAAACTGTGGCTGTCTATGCAGCAAAATATTCTTGAGGTACAAGATATCAGTAAATAGATATTCATAATATCCTGAAATATACAACTTTCAAAATCAAAAAAAATTTAAAGGAAATATGTAATACTAAGAGGACTGGAGATGGTTAATAGTTAATTGTTTAGAGGAGGAGTTAATAGTTATCGATAGTTATATTCACTATGTTGTCTTCTAAGTAAAAGAATACATGGAGTCGACTTAGGAATTTAGTTACAAAGAACAATAAAATGCATTTCAAAAGCAAAATTATTGGATCCAGATAAAAAAAATTTCAGGCCCAATTGTGTGCTACAAATAAAGAAAGAAAATTGTAACCTCAAATAGTTCATAACCAATTCAAAAGAAAGACTTCCTTCAAAGTAAAATCATAGTATTTTACAAATTAGAAGATATTTTCACTATCTGAACTTCAGGCACATGGAGAAACTATATACAGTACACAGCTGTCTTTACATTGCCCTTTTTGTTACTATAAAGTACAGTAAAAAGAGACCAATCCCTGTAGAAATGGGATATGTTCTTTTTTGTCAAAAAGAGTTGCACTTTCATGATTTCCCACAAAACAGCTGCAAAAATACCTACAGTAGGGCATCTGGAATTCTTAAAAGTGACTTGAGGATTTGTGGCTAATGAAACATTGTGAAATAACACTCACCATGCTGTAAAAACTACCCTTAACCATTTATTGGTATTTTTTAAGACAAAAATGAAAGGTGCCCTAAGCATATTAGCCTAGCTTGATTAGAAGAAAAGACTAAAGTGACAAAGAAATAGTGTAAATAAATGCCTTGCCAGAAACAGATCTTGACACAGTAGACATTTAAGTCTCTTTTGAAAGTTATGAAGAACAGTGTGCTAAAATCATAATGTGACGGCTGTCGCTTAAGTGTTTGATCAGATTGTGGGACATCATCAGTAATAACTTTCATGCTCTTAAAAAATGTGGTTTCCTATTGAGAGTGAGCATTGTTCCCAGGGAAAAAAAAAAGATGGAATTCTCTTAAAGATGTTTTTCATTTTTACCTCTCGCAAAGCAGGACTATCAAAATGAAAGCAATGGCCTTTTCATGAGAACTTGGGTCAAATAAACCACATATTGTTCTATCTTAAAATGAAACATCTGGTTGATTTAAGAAGAAAACGAGCTTAATTATTCTTGAGCATCTAACAGAGAAAGGTTAACTTCAAAATCTATATGTCTTTCCAAGCTAAACATGGAGGGGAAAAAAAAACTATGAAGTTATTTTTGACTCAGGAAAGTAGATCTGGAGGTAATTTACTGAACACAAATTACCATTGACAAGGGAAGAAATAATTTATTCTCCTGGTGAGTCTTTTTTATATGAGTGGCCAGTGTGGAGCTGTCAGCAGAGAAAAGGCATTTGGATGGATTTAAAATAATTGAAACCCAAGTCCAAAATCCTATAAGATATCCAGGGTATCATACATAGTTGTGATACTCCTTGGAGAAGTTTAATTTCTAAACTGAAGAATGCGGATGAAGCCATGAGATATAAATTTAGGTAGAGGAGAGTTCACAACTTGGAGATAAACAGGTTGGAGGGATAGCCAAACTGAAGTATTTCTTAACACATCCTTTTCTTTTAGCCTCACTTTCCATTTTTTCCTTGGGTTGTCAACCTAAAGGTCTCTTCTCACTTGAGTATTTATGGATGGCTTCTTGGAAGTCCTGTCTCAGCTCAAGTGCTCCTCCCTATGGCCCCTTCCTTGAAGGTGGACCTTGACTCACTGTTGATGGTCATTACCAAACATAATCCGCTTGGAAGGGTATTGTCCTTTCCCAGCTGGAACCATAAGGCATGAGTGGGATGAGGCATTGATTTGGTACCTGGCCAAGCTTCTCTCAATGTCCTGTTTCCTCTTCTTCACTTGTGTGTCACTGAAGACTAAAGAGATGATCAGATTTTCCTGAAGGTGTGGAGTAACTTCAAGGCAACTACATTTTAAGAGAAAAAAACTTGTAAAAAACTTACAATTATACTTTAAAACTGTCTTCTCTCACAGTTCTGGGGGAAAGTGCTGACAGTTGAAGGGAAAAATGCCTTCATAAGGGATTTCCTCCAGGTCACACTCAAGTTATTCACCTTGATCTTGATCACCTGGCCTGTACCTCCCTCCACCATTTCTTCTTCTAATCTCCATGGTATGAAACTCCGCAGGATTTTTGGCCCTCATCACGGGCTCAACTCAGAATCTGTCCTTTTCTCTGCTTAGCTCTATATTTCCTCCAGTTTAGAAGACTTTCTCTCTGAGAGGAACAGCAGACTAAAAGGAATTGTGATTGCTGGCAATTAGCCTTTTAAGTCAATGAACAAACTATCTGCTTCCTTTACATGATGGAGAGACTGTTGAACACACATACTTACATATCTCACAGAGACAAACTTTAAATCTCAGAGAGTATCAACTAAACTTGGAGGGAGAGGAGTAATTACCTGACTGCACCATAATTTGCAAAACTGCCTCTCTCCCAGTGGAGTTGTACTTCACCGTGTTACACAGAGCTCTGTTAATGCAATCCCCGAAACCCCAACAATGCTCTCATTCTCTCTTTACCATCTATAAGGAATAACCGTATAGCTTTGGTTAGAACACTCTTTTAACTACACAAATACTCCTCTGACATTTTGAGGTTGCCAAATACATCAAATTCTTATCTGAGGGTCATCGTAGTCTTTTTCTGGGGTGAGGAAGTTATAGTGACACCTGAAATTATTTTATTGATGAAGATTTCATAGCTGGTCATATAATCAAATGCAACGTGGGTAGTCACACGGATAATTTCAAATAATTTATGCTCAAAATAATCTTAATCTAATGGTTTATGTATATTGGAAGTGAGATATGTTAAAAATTTGAAAATATACTATAACTCAGAGAACAGTGAAGCCCTACTTTAAATACCAAATGCAAGAGACCCTGAAGACTAGCAGCATATTTGCAACGACTCTTCAATGCCACATCCATGTTCGTGGGGATTGAAGTGATCTACCTCATCATTAGGAATATTCTGGAACTCAGGCAAGTCCTATCTCTCTCCAGCTCTGTGATTCTCAAACTCTTTCTTAAGGGAGAAAGAAAGAGTGTGTGTGAGGAGAAGGAAGAGGAGCAGTAGCAGCAATGTGTGTGTATGTGAGGGGAAGAGGGAGATGAAACATAGGGAAGGGCTACCAAATGCTTTTCATGGCAAAGATGGCTCAGGAAAGTCAAGTTTCATGAAGAATCAGGAATGGCTATAGAAGCTCTATATATTCAGGACCCACCTTAAGCAAAACTGTCAATTTGGTTAGCTATACTTTGTAAGACTAGCTTACCAGGAGTTAGGTTGTATGACAAATCATTTGCTCAATGAATCCCACAAAATAGGGGAAGCAGAACATCCCTCATATTACCTATACTTTTCCTCAATGTAATTTTTTGGTTTCAGGCTTCTGCCTTTATTGTTTAAATTGGTGTGGGAAGGGAAGGGCGAGAGAGAGAGCAAGAGGGGAGAGAGAAAGATCGTTTGCTGGGGAGGATCTGAGTCCTGGGAGAGGGGAGAGGAGTTTTAGGCAAGGCTCACCAGAGAGGAAGCTTGGAATAAGCAGCTTGAGGCCCCATTTCTAGCACAGTTGCCTACGCATTGTGGGATCTACCATGTTTATACCAGGGAAAAGAATTGAATCTATGTTGGTAGGTTGGTTCTGTGTGTGTTTAATGCCCCATGTAAGAGAAATGAAGATTATCTCTACTTTAAAAAGAAATTAATAATAAATTCAGCCACTAGAGTTCATTTTCAATTGCATTATGAAAGATTAATAATGTAACTAAAACAAAGACATTTGGCTTTATTTCTAAAGGTGATATTAACTTAGGAATTCAAAACACTGACTAAGATGACTGCAGAGTGATCAGGTGACTTGAATATTATGCTGATCGGCAAATCTCAAAAATGAGTGCTACCAATAGGTCTTTTTTTTTAAAAGATAATAACACTGATTCCCAGCCATGGTTTGGAGTTGTTAGGATAGCTTTCTGATCATCCAAGGACTCTTTAAAAATTTGCCATTTTAAGTCCTTTGAAAAAAATACAGATATTTGTTACCCACTATTTGATTATTTCAGTGGGGGGCTTAGAAGGTTAGGGGGAGTCAGGAAATAAGGCCAAATTTAATGTTGCAACTTACCCAATAAAATTAAATCCAGGATACACAAGTCACTGAGTTGGGAGAGAACTTTCTGGAAAAGGTTACAATTAAAGTAAGAGGGCTTCTCATCAAGACAGGGCCTTAGGACTTTGGCACTGAGGCATAGTCTTGTTTCCAGGGAAAGAAAAGAAGCTTTACACATTCTTTGAACTTATCTTCACTGCTTTAAAAAAGAGAACAATATGGAGAGCTAAAGCCAGAGAAAGAAAGGGAGGAAGAGAATGTTAAGGAAACTATGACGCATAAGGGATAAAAAGAAGGAACATTTGCAGGATAGTTAGCAAATTCCTTCACAAACAGAACCTTTAAATCTTTAAACTTTTAAATCTTTCAACACCAACTAGGCTGCATTGTTTTCAAAATACTGTTTACTATTATTTTCTATTCTAAATTCGGGAACTTTTTAAAAGAGGAGCATGGGGAGACAGAGAGGGAAGAACCACCTTCTTATGGAACTACCATTTTAAATCTCAACCTATCATGAATATTTGGTCTTTTGTTTCCACTGAGAGGGGAAAATAGCTTTAAATATAACTTCCAGGCCTGCTAGATATTCAATTTTGCCCATGCTTTAAACCCAATTAATGTGATATCCAAAGGCACCACTTTTTAACAAACCAAACAGATGGTGTATTTCACCTCCTTCGATTGCTAAGGAGAGTTAAGGGATGAATTGGACTTTTCATGGGGAAACATAAAAAGGAACTTCAAATGATTGTGTGTCAGATCTAGCTGGGAGAATGGCGAACCGACGAACAATTAGCTTACAAGATTGACTGGGTTTCAAGAAGAAAAATGGAGGTGAGATCGGTTTTTATACTTAAAAATTTAAGAATAAAAGTATACTTTAAGTATAAAAGAATAAGAGAGGTAAGTTAAGGAAATGAAGCTTGACTCCTATCTGGGTAAGAAAATGAAAACAAATCGAAAGCCCCACGAGCCATCCCTACTGGGCTAATGCAGTCCCCATCCCTAAGGCAACAGGACAAACAGGTAGTAGCTCAGACAGCAGCATCTGTAATGACCATGGCCTTATCCATCACTCTTCCTTAACTCCTTGTCACCCTTCCCTCCTCCCCTCCTCTTCTCTTTCTCCTCCACCCCTTTCTTCTTTTCATGTTATCAGAGGATATTCTGATACTAACTTAGGGCTACTACACCTCCACTGAGCCCACAACTGGAATTTAACAACCTCTAACACAGGAGGCAGTTTGACAGGAAAGCAAGAGTTTGGCAGTATCAGGGAAGAGCGGTAAAAGATACTTGTTATTCCAAACTCTGACGTTCACCTCTAAGAGGCATTAGATGATTTCAGTTAGTGAAAATGATCAATTTCTTGGCATCCCTCAAAATACCATGATTTGTAACATCGATAAGAATTTGCATACATGTCCTTTAGTAAGAATATGCACAACTCTTCAGTCACCACAGGCCATTTGTGATGAACCTAGCCAGTAGCTTATTTGCTCACAGAAAGTATCAGCTACATCACGAAAAATCACAAAATGCTGCTCTCACAGCTCCCGTCTTCTGTGTCTTCCTCATCATTCCTAGGGAATTGGTTATCAGTGTGTGGACCTCACAGGTCTCATAGGTCAATGCCTGATACTATAGAAAAGGTCTTAATCAGCCGGATGTGGTAACTCACGCTTGTAACCCCAGCACTTTGGGAGGCTGAGGCGGGCAGATCACGAGGTCAGGAGATTGAGACCATCCTGGCTAACATGGTGAAACCCAATTTCTACTAAAAATACAAAAAAATTAGCCGGGGCTGGTGGCGGGCACCTGTAGTCCCAGCTACTTGGGAGGCTGAGGGAGGAGAATGGCGTGAACTCAGAGGCGGACCTTGCAGTGAGCCAAGATGGCACCAGTGCACTCCAACCTGGGGGACAGAGCAAGACTCTGTCAAGAAAAGAAAGAAAGAAAGAGAGAGAGAGAGAGAGAAAGAAGAGGAAGGGAGGGAGAGAGGGAAGGAAAGCAGGAAGGAAGGAAGGAAAGAAGGAA
>NW_012115666.1:978494-982027 GCF_000951035.1 Colobus angolensis palliatus
GAAGGAAGGAAGGAAGGAAGGAAGGAAGGAAGGAAGGAAGGAAGGAAGGAAGTGAGGGAAGGAAGGACTTAATCACTCACTTAGCTCAACACCAGACTGCCTATATCAAGGGCAGGAGGAAACATGGCTCATGTTCCACTCTTCTGAATATGATCCCAACTTTTCCTGCCAAATGAATCAGTTGAAATAATAATAACAATAATTTATTTGGATGAAATTTTTGGTGCTCTGTGAGAATATGTACCAGCAGGCGATTCGATGGCACCCCCCTATAACAAGCCTTGACATTAACACTGCTCAAACAAGAACATTAATAAATGTTTCTGTCTCCTAATATCTCTCATTAAGTGCAGGCAATAAATCAGTTGTGCCGATTACATTCCACTGACCTGAAAAGAACGTTCTTCAGATCATCTCATCCTTTTTAGGTCCTGGCTGTGTAACAATCCATAACTATTCACCTACAAACTTGTGTTGTGCATAGCAGGTACCCACTGAATGTTTGGTGAATTGAAAGAAAGACCCCTAAACTATATCTTACCAAAATCTCTCAAAGGCAATTCATAGGCATCTGAAACATTCTTGAGTGTGACAAAAACTAGCATAATTATATTTATCAGGATCCACCTAGGAAGGCAGAAACCACTGTGGCTACCTCAAAGAGAGAGAATTAAATTTCTTACATAGATAATAGATGCTAAGAAGCTGAACCAGGCACAGTGGTGTAACCCAGAGATCTGCACGAGCAGGGAGCTGTCACGTCTCCAAGGCTAGAAGGACAGAGAGAAAGACCATAGTTACCAGAGCCCAAGGGTCAGGTCACAGGAACCAGTGAGAACTATGGCAGCCAAGTGGGTAATGGAGGTGTGGAGTTGGGGGACGCTGGTTGAGGCCAAGAGGGACAGGAAAAACATCCTGGATTCTCCCTTCCTTCTTTCTCCTTTGTCTCTCACCAGTGCCTCCCCTCAGCCAAACCCTGCTGAAAAACAGCTTACAAGGAAGCCTGAGAAAGTCAGCCAGCAGGGTGAAGCTCTCAGAGATGCAGAAGAGGGGAGAGAAGGGGAAGGACAGGGACTGGATCCAGAGCCAATGGCTCAAGGATGGCACAATGGTGGAGTGTCAGCTTAGTTAACACTAAGTGGCTAAATACATTCAGAAAAGAGAGAGGCACTGTTGTCCCTGACACATTATAATGTATGTGCTCAAAACAGCTTATGTCACATATACATTGAGCTATGCACACAAATATCAGAATGACTCAAAGAAGTCACCAAGAAGCTCATACACAAAATGGAGAATAGGAACATTTGAAACGACATCAAATAATTTTAGACACACTTCTCTCCAGTGTTGCCTAAACAATCAAAAGGGATCACTCTGCACATGTGTAGTGTGAAATCGGCATCCTGAATCCAAGGCAGCTAACTACTTAATCTTCCTTCTCTTTAGGAAAGCAAAGTTGGCAACCTTGGGAAGCTGGCTGCCCATGGAATGCACATTTCCCACCAATCTGTTTCACCCAGGCTTTTTACCAGTTCTTGGAGCCTATGGTGTCTGGCTTGTGGCTAGACCACAATTCTGACAGCAATTGTGAGTGGGGGCCACGCCAGGCTGACTTCACCGTGATGATATCAGAGCTGAGGCTGGGTTGCCAGTCTTGACATGCTGATGTCAAAGCCAGCCCACTCCTCCAACCTGCTTGGTTTGTTGGCTAAAATAATTGGCCAACATTAAACCAGGGGCTAAAGACCAAATGATTGTTTAAGGCCCCAGTAGACCAGTTTCCCAGCAGCTGCTCAAAGTAAGCACTTGATAGCACATCATGTACAGTGAGCCAAGTGAGGCAAGATGTTGGAGTCAGAGAGATCTAGCTCCAAATCACAGTTGCTTGCTAGCACTGTGGCACTGGGCATCTCAAGTCATACATCTGCAAATAGGCAGAATGAAGTTAGGATTAAGGGCATGGTGCACATATAAGCCTAGTACACTCTAGCGTAGAATATGTGTTCAGCCCACAACATCTCCTGAAAGTATGAATGCTCAATAAAAATTATTCATCAATGGCCAGGCGCGGCGGCTCACGCCTGTAATCCCAGCACTTTGGGAGGCTGAGGTGGGTGGATCACTTGGTCAGGAGGTCAAGACCAACCTGGTTAACATGGTGAAACCCCATCTCCACTGAAAATACAAAAAATTAGCTGGGCATGGTGGTGGGCACCTGTAGTCCCAGCTACTTGGGAGGCTGAGGCAGGAGAATGGCTTGAACCCAGGAGGTGGAGGTTGCGGTGAGCTGAGATCATGCCACTGCACTCCAACCTGGACGACAGAGCAAGACTCTGTCTCAAAATAAATAAATAAAGATAATCCATGAAGGAGATAGTTTTGCAAGGTGGAATATTGGGCTAACCACTAAAATAAAATTGCAATGTAAATGGCAAAATCAGTTGCCCATGTGTATTAGTCTGTTCTTACCCTGCTATAAAGAAATACCTGAGACCAGGTAATTTATAAAGAAAAGAGGTGTAATTGGCTCGTGGTTCCACAGACTATACAGGAACATGGTGGTGGCATCTGCTCAGCTTCTAGAGAGTCCTCAAGAAACTTACAAACAGGGCAGAAGGCAAAGTGGGAGAGAGCACTTCAAATGGCCAGAGCAGGAGGAAGGGGGAGCAGGGATGTGCCTTACACTTTTAAACAACCAGATCTCTCGTAAGAACTCACCCACTATACAGTACCAAGGATGGGTGGTGCTAAACCATTCATGAGAACACTGCCGCCATGATGCAATCACCTCCCACCAGACCCTACCTCCAACATTAGGGATTAAAATTGGACATGAGATTTGAGCAGAGACACAAATTTAAACCACATCACCATGTGTGTTTAATAAATATGTCCTTCCCTTGTTTAAGACACAAGGGTTCCCCAGGTTGTTTATTTGGCCACTGACCCTCCCAACCACGCTTCCCACACTCTCAGATAATAATCCTGATTCATAAAGTCAACAGCCCCTAGAAAGGAACTTTCTACCCTGGGTCAATACATAGGAAATCATTAGTAACACTGTTACCTCCCTGATTTCACTGTTACTGAGAAAAAACAGTCCTAAATATGTTTCACTTTGAGTATGAGGACTGTGCCTTACTGGCTATATATGACATTGAAGCATTGATATTTGCTGTAGTAAAAATTCAGAGACTAGGCTGAGCGCTGTGATGCAAGCCTGTAATCCCAGCAGTTTGGGAGGCTGAGGTGAGTGGACCACCTGAGGTCAGGAGTTCCAGACCCGGCTGGCCAAAATGGCGAAACCCTGTCTCTACTAAAAATACAAAAATTAGCCAGGCATGGTGGCACACACCCGTAATCCCAGCTACTCAGGAGGCTGAGGCAGGAGAATTGCTTGAGCCCGGGAGGCACAGGTAGCAGTGAATCAAGATCATGCCACTGCACTACAGCCTGGATGACAGAGCGAGACTCTATCTCAAAAAAAAAAAAAAAAAAAAAAAAGAATTCAGAGACTACAAACTTCAAAC
>NW_012115666.1:982077-1001048 GCF_000951035.1 Colobus angolensis palliatus
GCGGGAGGATAGATTTGCACCATAGAGGTGAGGCTACAGTGAGCTGTGATGGTGCCACTGCACTCCAGTCCGGGCAATAGAGTGAGACCCTGTCTCAAAAAAAAAAAAAAAAAAAAAAAGAATTCAGAGACTACAAACTTCAAACGAGATTAATATTTCCTAAGGCAGCATTCTCAAACAATTACATCTAAACATTGCTTGCTTTTCCCTTTCTTCTTTAGCTTCCCTGCCCTCCTATTTTTTTCCTTCTTGCCCTATGTAGCTGTACCATGAAAATAGACACATGAAATTATTTGTAGCAAAGTTAGACACATGAAATTATTTGCAGCAAAGTATCTAACAGGCCATCTAAAAAATGTGAGTCACATCCAAGTAATTATTTTAAGGATTTTGTTATTTCAAAATTTGAGAAATCTGCACATAAGAAGAGTCCAAAAGCTAGGCAACTGCTTTTCTTTCAAAGGGTATGTTGACATATTCAGCAAATAATTTCCAAAACACCATGATATGTTTGAAGTTGTTTTTCTCTCTAGACAATTGTGTCACTAGAAAATCACATTTGTGTGGTATATTTTCTTAGATTGGCTTGCCAGGTGACTGGAAATAAAAGGCAGGTTCTTAAAAATTACCTCCTCCAAGGCCTATCTCCCCCAGTTAAGGGGGTTCAGTGCATTCCAACTGTACATTTTTTGCTTTAACGCCCTGTGTGGCCTTGCTCAGTTTAGATTTGAACCCAGTTCAAAAAAGCACGAGTCCAGGAAAAGATTATGCAAGACTTCCGTGTTTACGCTGCGCTGTACATTCTTAGCAATACTAGCCATGTCATCCATAAACTTCAATCTAAATCTTATAAGATTACCAATCAACTTCTCGGCAAATAGGGCAAATTTCAAGGCAAGATTGGAGAAAATTATTGAAAAACAATGTTTTCCAAGAAGTTTATAGACGATAATGAACACGAGTGCATTTATGAAATCAGTGAAGCAAACGTTTGTGGAGTGTCTCCTTTAGGCCTCACACCATCGCTACATGCTCAGAGAAACACACCGGTGAGTGAGACCTAACTCTAATACTTACATTCATATACTCTAATATTTAATACTCTAATACTGTACTCATAGATATAATACAATATTATTCCACTTAATGGTATAAAAGAACAGCCATTTTACTATGCTCACAGATTATCTGGATCAGTAAATTGGACATAGGAAATCAGATGGGAGTGATCTGTTTCTACTCTACAACATCTGAGGTCTTAGCTCCAAAGACCTGAACAGCTGCAGGTGAGCTGACCAACTGAGCAGCTGCAGGGGGATGGAATCATCTGGGTGATTCTTTCTACACATCTGACATTGGCTTGGGATGATTTGAAGGCGGGACTCAGTTGGAACTGCAGACTGGAGTACCTGCTTATTGCCTCGCCATGTAGTTTGAGGATCCCCCCAACATGGCAGCCTCAAAGTACTTGTACGTCTTACGTGGTAGCTCTGAACTCCAAGGCCAAGGGTTCCTGCGAGTAAGGCAGAAGCTAGATCACCTTGTGTACCTAGCCTTGGAAGCATTACTTCTGTTGTATTCTGCTGATCAAAGCAGTCGCAAGCCTGCTCAGAGTTAGGGGTGGGGGGAACACAGACCTTACTCTCCACGGAAGCGTGTTAAAGAATGTGTAGCTATGTTTAAAATGGCTGCAGAGGGTTCTTATTAATACCTGCATTCTACAGATAAGAAAACTGAGGCATGGAGATGCAAAGTAACTTGTGCAAGATTACTTATTAAGTAAGAAGTAGAGCCAAGTTACAAACCCAGCCCACCTGGCTCAAGAGTCCACGTTCTTTCCTAGTAGCTACATTGCCTCTTAATTCAGTCTCGCCATTTATTCAACGAATGTTTGTGAGGGTTTAGGTACTGGTCTCTGTTCAAGGCTCGGGGAATCTAGCACTAAATAAACTATATAAATGCTCTTCTCTTAGCATTTTACATTCTATTTTTGGGTGACAGATAATAGAAAAGTAAGTATATAATATACCAAGAGATAAGGGCAAATTTAAAAACTAAGCAGAACAAGGCAGGTAGAGAGTCACAGCTAGTTACTTGATTAATGTTGTTCCATGTAGGAAGGTCATGAAAGGCCTCTGTGAAGATGACACAGTGACATTATTGGAATAATAATAATAGTCCATCATGTGGATTTCTGGAAGGATTATATATAAGGCAAGGAATACTACCTCCAAAACCTTGATGGAGAGGGAAGGACGGAGGAAGTTTAGGTCCACCAACGGCAGAGTGAATGGCAGGAACAAAGGACCAGATTTAGGAGCCGGCTTGCCAAATATAAGTGACAACACAGCCACCCAAAGGTCTCCAGCAGATTGCTTGTGGGGCAGCGAGAAGAGGTGAGGTCAGGGAGGTGCTGGGGGATGGGATCATGTAGGATCCTGTGGGCCACTGTAAGGACTTTGGCTTTGACCTGGAATGAATTGGGGGAATCATTAAAGGGATCTGAGCAGAGAAGTGACATGGTCTGAATAGTTTATGAAGAACAAGGGTAGAAGCAGGGACAAGTTAGGAAGCTGTTGTCATAGTTCAGGCCAAGGGTAATGTTGGTTGGGCCACAATGGTCAAGTTGGAGGCAATGAAAACTAGAAAGATTGTTGATTGGTTTTGAAAGTATAGCTGAAGGATTTGGTTATGGGACTATGGAAGAAATGGGAGTTCAAAAATCACCTCAGAGTCTTGTCCTGAGTTGTAAGTTGCTGAGATGGGGAAGAGGCTGGGGGAGAAGTGGGTTTGGGGAAAATGGAAATTCGGGCTTGTGCTTTTGATGTGCTCCATTGACCGTGACTATTGAACTTCTGAGTAGAGATGTTGAGGAGGCAGAAAAACAAATCTGAAACTAAGGGGAGTAGCCTCCTTGAATGAAACCTTGGAGTCATCCTCCCTTCTATTACAACGGGTAGCCAGTCAGGCATGAGCAGAGCAGCAGAGGGCTCCCCACCCAGAAGTGTCAGGTCACCGTCAGGAGATGGTCAGGCAGTTGTTACAGGTTCTCTAAAATAATAATTGGTCATAGCCAGAATCAGGGACAGGCAGTCTCCTAATAGATAGAAAAAAAAAACAAAACCCTGAAACTGGTGATCAGCAGCTTCCTGAAAAGATCTCAGGAGCTGGGGGTGTGTGCTCAAGCATATGCATTAAGAAGAGGCAAAATGGTGGAGTTTATGTGGTATATGACCTTCTAGGAACATTCGACTGGTAAGGGAAGAATGCCTCAAGTGAGCACACTTACAATTCCAGTAGACACAGTAGGCATGTGGCCCCTCCCAAGTGCCAGCAGTAGACACACTGCACATGTGCACAACCTACCCCAAGGGAGGAATCAGGGGAGAATCGGGGGAGAAGGAGTACAACCCTCCAGAAGCATGCCAACGTATAAAACCCTGAGTCAAAGGTCAAACGTACACTTGATCTCTCAAGTCGCCCACTTGGCCCTCTTCCAAATGTACTTTACTTGCTTTCGTTCCTGCTCTGAAGCTTTTTAATAAAGTTTAACTCCTGCTCTAAAACTTGCCTCAGTCTCTCACTCTGCCTTACGTCCCTCAGTCTAATTCTTTCTTCTGAGAAGGCAAGAATGGAGGTTGCTGCAGACCCATTCAGATTTGCCTTCACTAACTTACTTTGGTGCCACGCGATGCGTCCCGCTGCTAACACCTCCTTTATTTATTATTTCCACTCAGTTACTAAACACTGTCATTTTTTGCCTTGAAAACAATCTTTCTTGTCTGCTCTTCTTTTTATATTCACTGCTCCTCCTTGTGCCTAAGCACTCTTTTCACCCTGGTTGATGGCAATCTCATCTTAATTAGTACTGCTGCCTCTCTTCCCTCCAATCAGTTCTAACAGGCTAATCTTTGTGGTAGTAGAGGGATCTTCTTGCTTCAGGTTAGCTGGTGAGTCTATGAAGGACAGGTACTGTCTCACATTCACTTAGAGCAGCACAGCACCAGGATACGGCAGATGGGCAGTAAAAAGTCATATATACAGAACTGCATGAGTTTCTTTTAAAGAGCCAGTAGGTGTGTGCTCATAGATATTAGACAAAGAAAGCATCTCATCTGTGGTTTGATTTAAGTTAGCCAATATATGTATCATGCTAGGTACTCAACTCTTCAGTTAATAATTTCATGCTCTGAACTTCCTTTTACAGGTTAAGAAATTTGAGTCTCAGTGAGTTTAACTGATTCCTATAAGGCTGAGATTCAAACCCTGGCTGTTCCTAGCATCTGTGCTGATAACCAACCACCTCCCCTGGGGAAGTCCCCAATGAGTAACTCTCTCATTTCTATTAAAAATCCTGGAAAAAAGTTGCTTTTACTCACTTTTTCCAATATCTCCTCATGTTCTCTTCCCAATTCATTATAATCAGACTTTATCTCATCGTTTTATCTCAAGATATTTATCTCATGTCAAGGTCACTAATGATCAAAATCTTGCTTTACCCAATGCAATGGTCATTTCTCAGTCCTCAGCTTATGTGACCTATCCACAGCATTGGACATGACCAATCACCCCCTTCTTTCCAAAGTGCTTTTTGATAGTTTCAATCTTAGTCTTTCTCTTATCTCCATATATATACACACACACATACACACACACTCATTTATACATACACACTCATTTGGTTGTTCAAAAAACATCTCGAACTTATCCTGCCCTAAGAGCACTTCTAATTTCCCACCCCCAAAGCGTAGTTAGATTTGAATCAGAGAAGTCAGAATACGGCACCTAGCACTCAAAAGTAATGGGAAAGAGAAGAGGTTCAGCCCACCAACATTGTCCTTTGCCATTGATGAGGTATTGTACAAGCCAGTTAGGCACCAATGGCACCCTGAACCTTTTGCTCTATGTAGTAGCTCCATGACTCACTCCACAAAGCTCAAGTTCTCATTAAGCTTGTTACATTATGCCTAAGAGACTTCCCTACACATGAGATAGACATTTTATTCACAATCATCGTTTTAAAACTGATGCCATGGCCAGAGAAAAGGAGGGCACTGAGGAGAGAGCAGAATCAAAAGGGACTAGCTAGGTGACCCCAAAGCCTAATCTTGCCCTATTATCTGCTGACGCAAATGTAATATGGGGCATATCCAAAGTCAGTCTCATGGTCGTAGCAACTGAAACAGAGACTGGTTCCTTAGAAATAGAACTAGACCACGGACAGGCAGTGGGGCGCCTCTCTCCTTACTTCAGGGAAGCATATGGTTACCAGTTGCCTCACACTTAACTGCTTTGGACCACTGGGTCTTCCTCAGCTGTTTCTCTCTGCTCCTCTCTCCAGCTAAGCTTGCTCTGTTTGCACATGGCCTGCCCTGTCAGCCAGCTCCCAATCTATGCCACATTTCAAGCCAGTCTCCATGTCTCTTGGTTCAAATCCCAAAGAGAGGAATCAGATTGGTTGCTAGACAGCGGGTTGACCGACCTGGAGTCAGACGCCATAACTGTGGCCATTAAAAGTTGGGCTGTGTTTTTCAAACGTGAACATTTGGGCTTATGAGATCCACGAGTCTGTGCATTTCTCACCAAAAGGAACTATTTTATAGTAAAGTCCAATGGTATGGATTGTGTAATGATAAATGGCAAAGCAAGATCATGTTTTCCTGATAAATTCTTCTTGAGAGTAAACTTTACTTATAATGATTAGTGAAAATTACAGAAGTAGGAATCAAATGCACCGTAAAGAAAGCACTGACGTTTAAAAAGGAGAAAGACTGATTTGAAAAGGGCAGGTGAAAATGAAGAGGGAAAGAACATGATTCACTAAGTGCAATGTCTCCCTGAGTATGCGTATACATGTGAGACTCTAGATCAGCAGCGAAGGAATGTACCAATTTTTAGAGAAACAAAAATGCCAAGGGGGAAAAAATAAGAAAATATTGGTTGGATGATAGCCAGTTTCTCAGCTCCAGACATCTGGAGACAAGACACGGAAAGGTGAGGAGCTGCCCTTGCTGCAGTTCTTGACTCCGTGTGGCTGGTTACTGGGGATATTTACATTAAATTAATGTGGCTGGCTACGGCTGTGTTCAGCACTTGGATACGCGGTTAAATAATCAGTGTGGTTTGGCTGCTGGTTTCTTTACTGTGGTTAAATAATTGGTGTTGTCTTGGTTGCTAGCTACTTTAAAAATGTATATGTGCACTCGTTTCTCTCTCTTTTTCCCTCCCTCTTGAGCAATTTTGACAAGCCCTTGGTAGAAAAGTGGCTGATCAGCTTTTAAAGGGAGGCTTTTCTTCCACCTTGTTTATGCTTCCCCCAGATGTTTCTCAGCGATTTGAGAGTCGCATAGACTTTTCCTCCAGGACCTAGAAGGTCCTAGGAAGGAATTCACTTCACTTCTTTTGTTTGTAGAACAGAGATAAGGTTAAGCCTGAGGGCATCTGCATTTTCCAGAAATTCCAGAAACGGACTCTGCTTTTGTAATGATGGGTCACTCAGTTCTCAGATTTACCATGAAAATGGGGAAAGAAAATGATGACAGCCATTGGATAAAATGACCTACAAGCAGGCACTTCCTCCTGTTAGTTATTGCTAGACCTCTAGAACACAGACCAGCTTCTGACACAAACTGCTGTGCAATATTTGTTCGATGAATAAAGAATAATAACAGCAAAAATGCATAATTCAAGATTGACATAACGTCTGTTCCAGAAAGTTGGTTCGTTTGGTCACTTCGTTAATGTGTTTAATAATTGTTAAACTACCACAAACTGCTCTGCTCTGGGACCACAGGAAGCCTTCTCGTTTCCATGTGGCTCTGTCTCTTCCCTTCCCTCCAAACCAAGGGTCAAGAGTGGGTTTGAGGGTACAAGAAGGGACACTTAACCCTCTTAGAGCAGCAAACTGTCTGTGACAGTGAGGCAGTAGACAGCTCAGGTTCAGAGACAAGCCTCTACTTGACAAACACAACAAATACAAATGAAAGCAAAGTCTTCACTGGCTGCTCAGAAAGCACAAGATTCTCAGGGTTCCATAGTGTATGGAAACTCAGTGCTCTGAATTTGGTCAGATACAGAATGGAAACAGGTGTTTCAGAGCAGGAAGTTAGGGAGGAAAGAGCAAAGCTTTGTTTCTCAACTATGTCCCATCAATAATAGGATAATTTCATCTCAAACAGAAGTCCAGATATTTTATGTCAGTCATTCAGTGATTATCCAGATAAAAAATGTTGATTTTTTTTTTTCTAGTATGTCTCTAGTGAGAGGGAAGGGAGTTCCTAAAATTTTAAAGGAAATCTGGGAGGATTCTTCAGAATTAACTGATTTTGCCATTTTAATAAGAAATCCTATTCCTCTTCATAAAAAGGAATAATTTTTTGACAATTACTGATCAAGTGGAGGAAAATGCAAACCTGTAACCAAGCCTGTTGGCTCTGTGCTGTATACTACGGTCAGGGAGGTGGGGGATGACAGAGGACAGGGGCTTGGGAGAGCACTTTCTGGGTGTCCTCACTTATGAGCTGGATGATGTTGGATCACTTAACCTCCTTGTACTTAAATGTATTCAATCTTTACCTTATTAATTTCCTGAGGACTTAAATAATAACGTATGACTTACATATAATAAGAGAAATTAAAATTAAAGCTAAAATGGCATAACTGTTCACTTATCAGATTGGCAAAGATCCAAAAGCTTAATAACATGTAATGTTGGTGATGATATTAGGAAACACTCTCGCACACTGGCACGACTTCTACAGAGAATAATGGACCTATCAGAGATATAGAGATAGAATAATTGATCTAGCACAGTTTAAAATGTACCTCCTTTTTGACTGAGTAATTCCACTTCTACAAACGTCATCTATGGCTGCATTAAAATATTTATGAGATGACAAATGTGCAAGAATATTCACTGCCACACTGGAAGAACAAAGAATTTGAATTTAAATATTCAACAATAAGGGGTTAAGAGACTGCTTAAATTATGGAACACTCAAAAGTGGAATGCTATGTACTGATCGAAAAGGATAAGCAAGGAATATATCAGCTTTTTACAAAGTGACATGAAACAATGCCCAAAATATATTGTTAAGTAAAAAACAAGGCAAAGATTGTTGTTTTTAAAAAGATTCTTATATACGTGTACACATGTAATTTCTCTGGAAATGCATGCCAGAAATTGATAACAGTGGCTAAGGGAAGTGGCAGTCTCAGTGCAAAGGTAAGTGGAAGCTTGCTAAAATTATACAATTAAAAATAAAAACCTTTTGCATTTCATACTATATATGTGTAAAGGACTTTGATAATTAAATGCATGTCTATGCATGAAACAAAGATATGTAACATAAGGTCACCTATCACAAATTTCACTAATCAGGAGAAAAACAGACCAGAATGCTTGGCCCAGGGCAGGTACTCAAGAAATATTTCCGGATAATAACTGAATTATAAGAAGTACTATTTCAACATAAATAGTTAATCATTTGAGGAGATGGGTACCACCGAGAGACCAACTTTTAAATTCAAATGGCATGCCAAATCTTACCTCCTTTTTTTTTTTTTAATAATGGACAAAAAAGAAATACTAAATCCAGAAGCTTAAAGAGGTGAAGCTGTAAACGAAAAAAATTGATTTAAGGTCCCTTGTAGGTTAATACAGAATGCTTCCAGGGAATTTAGGGAAGTGAAACTCTACATGATATTCAAATGGTGAATACATGACATTATACATTTGTCAAAATGCATAGAATGAAGAACACTAAGAAGGAACTAATGTAAATTGAAGACTTTAATAATATAATATCAGTATTGGTTCATCAATTGTAACGAGTGTACCACAATAATGTAATACAGAATGTAAATAATAGAGGAAACAGTTGCCAGGAGGAGGAATTGTGTGGAAAACCTCTGTACTTTCCAATCAATTTTTCTTTTTTTTTTTCAGATGGAGTCTCACTCTGTCGCCCAGGCTGGAGTGCAGTGGCTCAATCTTGGCTCACTACAAGCTCCACCTCCTGGGTTCACACCATTCTCCTGCCTCAGCCTCCCGAGTAGCTGGGACTGCAGGCGCCCGCCACCTCGCCCGGCTAGTTTTTTGTATTTTTAGTAGAGACGGGGTTTCACCGTGTTAGCCAGGATGGTCTCAAACTCCTGACCTCATGATCCGCCTGCCTCGGCCTCCCAAAGTGCTGGGATTACAAGCATGAGCCACCACACCCGGCCTCCAATCAATTTTTCTAAAATTACCTTAAAACTAGAAGTGCTTAAAAAAAAAGTCAATAATAAAGAAAGAAAAGAGGAACAGAGTTGGAAGACTTGAAAACAAAAAAAATTATCCACCTTTCCTAGAACATACAGTGGGAACTCCGGAAACATCTGTCGCATTCACCCCGTTCAGTGAGACGTGGGCAGGCCAAGTGCGCGTGCGGGTTTGAAATTTAGGAGAAGTGTGAACTCATCAATGAGGTGTTTGATGAAGCCCTAGGGTATCTATTTCATTAAAATGAATTAGATGGCTTGCAATCCTTATCAATAAGATTATAGATTTTTCCCAAGACATGTATGACAATTACAGATCTCCAGCAATAAATATGTAAGCAATTGTGGTATTTTTCTCCAATTATTTAGAGAAGCATTAACCTGAAACTTACAAATTTTGTACAAGCTTGTTGCCAGACTTTTTTTTCCCTGTGGATAGGTTTTTTTGGGATGTCTATTGTCTTTATATAAATCCTCACAAGATAAAAAGCAGACTTCTGAGGCATTTGCTAAGTTCTCTTATAAACTATGTTATTTTTATTTAGAAAACAGTTTATCTAGATTTATGAAAGAGTTATTTAAAAGTTTCTTTTTTTTTTTTTTTTTTGAGACAGAGTCTCACTCTATTACCAGGCTGGATGGAGTGCAGTGGCTTGATCTTAGTTCACTGCAACTTCAGACTCCCTGGTTCAAGTGCTTCTCCTGCTTCAGCCTCAGTAGCTGGGATTACAGGCATGCACCACCACGCCCAGCTAATTTTTGTATTTTTAGTAGAGATGGGGTTTCACCATGTTGGCCAGGATGGTGTCGATCTCCTGACTTCGTGACCCATGTACCTCAGCCACCCAAAGTGCTGGGATTACATGCATGAGCCACTGCGCCCAGCCAAAATATTCTTCTTAATTTTAGTCTTGACTTCAGTAGTGAGAAGCTAGATTTGGAAATAAGGCCTAGCATGGCTTTGAAACATACTAACTACGCATATTGTAGAATCGGCCACAATTATTGGAGAATTTAGTAGGTAATGCCCAAATGTGCCCAAAGTGCTCTCTTGGGGGAAAAAATGCTCTTGGTAGAAATATGATCGTACTGCTAACTGCAATCCACTGAGGTTGAAGTGTGTTGTGCCTCAAATGTTCTATGTTGTATCTTGCCATTGGGTTTAAGTCTCTGTTTCATTAATATCTCTTTTCAAAAAGTATGAAAGTCAAGTTTCCTGATAATTGGAGCTCCTTCTAATTTTGTGGGTATTTCCTTGTGTTATTACATATTGAAACTGAGCCAGGATCTTGATCTCCCCAGTCCCAAAGCAATGATGTGGGGATGTGTTTTTGCCCCAAAGAGAACAGTAGGCTGATGGTGTTAAACAGCTGCTCTCTGTTGATACACTTATCAGTGAAAGCGGGATCGTGTTGTCATTCTGCATCTTGGAGTTGCTATCCATGTTCCTTGAAGAATTCGAAGTTTATTCCTTCCATAGCCTTTACACAGCACCAAATCCTTATGTTCCTGTACCAAACTACTTATTTACCTTTAAAACCAAAGAAAATAACCAGTATCCATTTCTTTTTTGTATTTTAATGTGTATATTTCACAGTGCTTCTCAAACTGTCTGTTCTGAAACTGCAGAACTTTTTTTGTCTATCACAGATACTTTGTAAAACAAAATTTTTAAGTTACTAGAGAAAAGAGTGCCTACAAAATAGAGCCTCAAATTTTATTTCTAGCTTCAACTGACATCATACCACTCTATGAGATTGCTATGAAAGTATTCAAATGCCTGCTCTTATGATCTGAGTGGTCTGTCTCATCATGAACCACTACAAAGCACTGGATCACATTTGTGGAGCCCTGGTGTAGTGGCTGATTTTTCTCATCATGACAGCATTGGTTTTCCTTCAGGAAGCGCGTTCTCTCTCTCTCTCTCTTTCACTAAGGTACATGGGCACATAGCCCAGATCAATTGAGGTTCCAAAACTTTTGCTAAAACTTTTGGAGGAAAAAAGTAATTATTTCTATTGAGATTGCTAGAATGTAGATAGTGTCCTTCCTTATCAGTATTTATTATTATTGGAAAGATTCTCAGGATTGGGCCAATTAGTATTTGTATTTTACATTTTAAAGGCATTGCCAAAAAAGAATCCAACATTTCACATTTACACCAGCAACATTTGAAGGTATCTTTGTAAGAACTGGCTGTCAAAGTGCTTTCACATCTTAGTTGGTCTATGGAGTGTTAAAGGGACATCTTATTGTTTTCTAATTTCCTTTCATCTAACTACTCGTTAATTTAAACATTTTTTCACTTGTTTGCTGACAATTTGGATTTATGCTTCTGTGAATTGTCTATTTATATCTTTTACCTATTTTTCCCTTGGTCTGTCCTTTTCCTGTAAGTTTTTTGTTTTTTTTTTTGAGACTGAGTCTTGCTCTATCACCCAGGCTGGAGCGCAGTGGCGCAATCTTGGCTTACTACAACCTCCACCTCCTGGGTTCAAGCAATTCTCCTGCCTCAGCCTCCTGAGTAGCTGGGACTACAGGCGCCTGCCACCATGCCCGACTACTTTTCGTATTTTTTTTCTTTTTTTAGTAAAGATGGGGTTTCGCCATGTTGGCCAGGCTGGTCTCGAACTCCTGACCTCAAGTGATCCACCTGCCTCAGCCTCCCACAGTAGTCCGATTCTAGGCGTGAGTCACTGTCCCTGGTCCTTTTCCTGTAAATTTCTAAGAGCCCTTTGTTTACTAGAAAAATGTGTCTTTTTCATCCACTCTCTTAGTTTGGGCTGCTATAACAGAATATCATAGACTGGGTGGCTTAAGCAACAAACATTGATTTCTCAGCTGTTGACTAGTTACAAAGAGTATGTGCACATAGAAAGGGGGCGGTGAGACTTTATATGTATTATCCAGGAGGAGAGCGTCAAAAGGGAGACTTTCTCTCGCAATCCCTTAAAGCTGGGGGACAGAAGCATTTCTCTGCTAAAGAGGCCAACATAACAAAGTCCACGGAGAGACAGATAAAGGGCAGGATGGAGATGCCATGGTGGATACTCAGAAGAGAAATTCCACTTTATGTGTATGTGTGTGCATGAGTATGTGTGAGTGCATGCATGTGTATATGCTACGCCTGTGCGTGTGTGCCTGCATGAGTGTACAGATGCATACATCCATATATGTATGTGAGTACATGCGTCATATGTGAGTGCATGTGTGTGTGTGCATGTGTGTGTGCATGTATGTTTGTGTCTGGGGGCACAGGCAAAAATAGATGGGGTTAAATATTTGGAATGGGTCTTTCAAACTGCTTTTTTTTTTTTCTTTTTTTGAGACAGGGTCTTGCTCTGTTATCCAGGCTGGAGTGCAGTGGCGATCATAGCTCACTGTAGCCTTAACCTCCTGGGCTCAAGTGATCCTCCCTTCCCAGCCTCCTGAGTAGCTAGAATTATAGGCACGCATCACCATGTCTGGCTAATTTTTGTGGGTGTTTTTTGGTAGAGATGGGGTCACACAATGTTGCCTAGGCTGGTCTCAAACTCCTGGCTCTAGTGATCTTCTTGCCTAGGCATCTCAAAGTTCTGGGATTACAGGAATGAGCCACTGACTAGGCCTCAAACTGTTATAACAATGGTAGTGACCCTGGACATTTTCCTGAGGAGTCACTGTAAATTTTTAAGTGGAGTAGTGATTTCATCTGACTCATTTAACATTAGCATGGAGGATTGCATTAGAGTAGTAATTCCAAAATGCTGTCTGAAGATGCGAAAGTTTCTGAAGAAGTTTCCCCTGTGTAGTAAATTTAGTTAAAATAATATGGTAAAATTTAGTTAAAAAAAAAAAAATGGACAATATAGTAAACCCTTTAAATATCTAAATCTATTCAACTTGCCTGAATTCTCTAGTTATTCCTTCTCTGCTTTCGGGGTTTCAAATCCTTTTTATTTAATTAGACACTGGTGTTAATAGATGGTAGTAATAGGTTTGTTGGTTTGTTTGTTAATGCTTGATAAAATAAAAAGTTGGCATCTTTTTTTTAAAGATATTCCAGATTTTTTTGAAAATAAACGGATCTTTGATATCTCAAAGTCTGGGAGCCACTGGCAAGGTTATATAAGCAGAAATATGCCTTTGTGTGTGTGTTTTTTCATAGTACACATTCCTTGGCCCCTGGGGAAGAATTCAAGTGTAATGAAGTCGGTACAGGCATATGTATTTTGAAAAAGCTCCTAAATCCTTTAGAGATGCTTCTCTGGCTTACAATCCCTGGTTTGGAGGAGAGCTGGGAAAGGCCTGGTGTTCATCAATGAAGAAAACCTTGAAGAAACCAGGACATGAGAAGACAGGAAGGGTGAATGCGAACAACATTTTTCTTAGATGGAATGAATAGGACTCAAGGATGCGAAGATGGTCCTTGTGGATGATATAAGCAAAGCTGGGGTTCAGGAGGAGGCTCCAGATCGTCAGCTGGGAGAATGACCCTGCTTTACTGTGCATGAAAGGGATTTCCTTCAACATGAGGTTCCCATCCTTCTATCTTGTTCCTAAGAATTAATTCTTCTTAAGAAGGCAACAGACAAAGAGAAGACTTTTGTGAAGAATGAGGTCAACATTCAGGATACAAGTCTAATGTAGAATTCTAGAGTAGATGGTGCTTGGTTTCCATGGAGTATCTGCCACAAACTGAAGTGTTACTATTTTCTGGTTTTAAGAATGCAGGTTAAAAAAGAAAACAAGAGCGTGGGCGCGATACGGTTTGGCTCTGTGTCCCCACCTAAATCTCACGTTGAATTGTAATCTTCGGTGTTGGGGGAGGAACCTGGCGGGAGGTGACTGGATCATGGGGGAGGGATGTAGGGATTTCCCCTGTACTGTTCTTGTGAGAGTGAGTTCTCAAAAGGTCTGGCTGTTTGAAAGTGCCTAACACCCCTCTCCTTTGCTCTCTCTGTCCTGCCAGCCATGTGAAGAAGTGCTTGCTTCTCCTTGCCTTCAGCCATGATTGTAAGCTTCCTGAGGCCCTCCCAGAGGCGGAAGCCTATAAAGCCTTCTGAACCATGAGCTGATTAAACCACTTTTTAAAATAAATTACCCAGGCTTTATAGTAGTGTGAGAACACACTAATACAGGGTGTCTGTCACTTAAGACTTCTGCTAAGTGGTCAGAGACTTTGACAACTCCAAATGGTCAAGTGACATATTGTTGAGTCCTCTGAGGGCAGGAGTCTATCTCCTCCTACTTTATCCTGGCTATGTTGCTAAAGCACCAAAAGGTAATTGGTACTTGTTGATTGAGGTTTTTGTTCTTTTACCGAACCAGTGAACCCTTTTGGAAATATAGTTTTATATTTTAAAACTTCAGAACTATTCTGTGTTCTTTAATCTCTCACAGTCTCTATTACTGTTCTCTGTAATAGAAATGATTTGTATTAGTTCTGAGTTGGCTGATTTAGAAGACAAGAAATAAGTGCTGATTCTTCATTCGTTCAACTTATTAAATATTTTATTGACACCTATGATGAACCACTAATTGGATGTGGAATGTGAAGGAAAGGGAAGAATTCAGGTGGATACTAGCATCTTTCAGTTAAGCAACTGGACAGGATGAAAAGTTCTAATGATCTATTGTTGCCTAACAAACCATCTCAAAACTGAGCAGCTTAAAAGAACATTTTTTTGTTGTTTTTATTTCTCAGGATTATTTGGGTTGACTGAGCTAAGCTCTGCTGTTCTTGCTTGAGGCAAAACCAGAACTACAGAAAGGTGAGTGTAGTGCCTAAAGTACAAAATTTAAGGGGACACTCACTCTTGGAGTCTTTGGAGCCCAATTATGAAGCTCAATGCCTCCTTAAATTTTGCACCAAAATGACTCACTTGCTTCACCCTGATCTTGACCCTGGCTTGGGGTCTCTCTCATGTGCCTTAAGTAGGATGGCAGCTAGAGCTGGAGCCATCTGAAGGTTCAACTGGGCTGGACATCCAAGATAGTGTCTCCACTCACAAGTCTGGTGGCTTCTTCACTCACATGGCTGAAATAGCAGGGAGCTGGCCAGAGATCTTCTTCCCTCTCCATGTATCCTCTACACATAGTAAGCATGGGCTTCCTCATAGCATGCCAGTCTGAAGGTCGTCCAGATGTCTTCATGGTGCCTGGCTTCTCCAGAGCAAGCATTCCAAGAGGCCTGATAAGGTTTGGCTCTGTGTTCCCAGCCAAATCTCATCTTGTAGCTCCCATAATTCCCACATATTTGGGAGGGACCCCGTGGGAGATGATTGAATCATGGGGGTGTGTCTTTTCCATGCTGTTTTCATGATAGTGAATGGGTCTCATGAGGTCTGATGGTTTTAAAAACAGGAGTTTCTCTGCTCAAGCCCTCTCACTGCCTGCTGCCATTCATGTAAGATGTGATTTGCTCCTCCTGGCCTTCCGCCATAATTGTGAGGCCTCCCCAGCCATGTGGAACTGTAAGTCCAATAAACCTGTTTCTTTCATAAATTGCTCAGTTTTGGGTATGGTCTTTATCAGCAGTGTGAAAACGGACTAATAGAAGGCCTGAATAGAAGCTGCAAGTCTTCTTGTGATTCAGCCTTGGAGGCCCCAGAATGTCAGTCACTTTCACTATATCCTATTGGTCAAAGTCAGTAAGGCCTACCCAAGATCAAGGGGAAGAGGATTGGACTCTACCTTTTGGTCTGAGCAGTAAGGATTTAAAGGCAGGGGGAAAACTGATGGAGAATAATTTTGGAGGGTATCCACCACAGAAAGCCCAGTAAACAAATAGGTTTTGGGGATGGAAAATTAGAAGTGCTCTTGGGGAAGCTTAAGTTTGAGATGTTCTTGGAACCAAGTGAATATATACATATGGAGATCAGAGAAAGACTGAAATTGAAAACATCAAATTAGGAGATGCAATTTAAAATCAAGGCAATAGATGTGGTTACCTAAGGAGTCAAGAGAGAGAAGGAGCCACCAGGCAGTAAAATGAGAAAACAGGGGAGTGTGGAGTTTCAGCAGCCAAAATTTTAAAAAGAGCTTTGAAAAGAAGGAGGTGATCAGTCATAGCCAATGCTGCTGAAATGTCAAATAAGCTGAGGACTGAGAAGTGACCATCGGGTAGAGTAAGGTTTTGGTCACTAGTGACTCTACATAATCGAATGTAACTCAATTATGTAGCGTGAATTGAGGGGAGAACAGGAGAGTGGGAAAAATGAGTAAAAGCAAGGTTTTCAAGTTTTCATGAAAATGGGATAGCTACTGAGTAGGGACGTGGAGTCTAGAAGATTTTACTATTTTTTTTTAAGATAGGAGACAGTAAAGCCTATTCTGGTGAATGGAAATGACACAACAAAAAAGTGGGCTGAGAACCCCTCAGGCTTGCAATGCTAATGCTGTGTGACTGCGATGCAGAGGTCCCCAAAGCATGCAGAGGTCTTGGGTCTCCCTTAAACCCCACTGAGAGCTGTATCAAGGCCAAGGTGAGGCAAGTTTTACCAAAAACACAACGACACAGAAAAAAAACATGTTAACTTCAAAAGCAGTGGTTCTCAAAGTTTGAGCAGCATTCCCCGAGAACGTGTTAGAAATGCATATTCTTGGGACCCACCAGTCCAACTGAATCAGAAACTCCAAAAACTAGGGATCTGAGTTTTCTGATACCTGCTAAGGTTTGGGTCCCACTATTCTAAAGGAACTCAACAACAATTCAAGCAAAGAGGAAACTGAGTGCTGACTTTGTTCCTTATGGGCCTAAAATAACAAAGCTTTAAAGACAAGAGGGGCTTTTTCAATTGTCTAATTGGCTTCGAACCTTATCTATGAGGGATCCCAGACACAGAGAGGGTGTCTGAGTTGTCCAAGTCCTCCAGGCAGGACTGAAAGGACAGCTCCAAACAACAGAAAGAAAAAAAGAGAGAGAGAGAGAGAGTCAGGGATATGGTTGTTTTGATGTGCCATGAAGTTGCAGGCTTTCTGTATTTTTTTAGTATCACTGTATACTATTTGTCTACTACGACTCAAGTGAGAGCAAGACGGTCTGCCTTACCTCACTCTGGCTCTTTTAAGGTTTGATTCTGGTACTGCAGAGGTGCAGCTTCCCGCGGCAGACCCAGTGCCTCTAAGGAACAGGAGGATTTCCCACAGCCGGAGGAATCTCCTAGTGCTGGGCCTCCGGCTGTGACTTTTGCCGTTTCAAATTCACTTGGCCTCTAGGGAGAGGCGGACAGCCCGACGCTGAGCGCGTCGGAGCCCCGGCTCCCTCTGTTTCTGGAGAGGAGATTTAGCCTTAATTTTTGTGACAGATGGAGTTGATAGTCTCTCCACGGAAAGGGGAGGAAAAAAGCGCCAGTTTTTGACAGGCCGCAGACGCCCGCTGCCTCTGGTGGCCGAAGGCTGCGTTGCGCCCCAGTTAAGGTAGCTCGGTAACTCCCGCGCCGAGACAGCAGAAGTTTCCTCTGCGGGGCAGCATCCCTTAAATGTAGTGAGGGGCTGAAACTTACACTTTAATATAAACCTCTGGTGCGTGCCCATTTATCTCCTTCTTCTGTCTTGTGACTGCGGCCAGGTGGTACTTGCTCAACATTCCTGAATATTTTTAATGCTATTTAAATTCTTTCATTGCTGCACGTGTTGCAAGCTTATCTTCCTAAGAAATTATTTCGGTTGATTGGATTTCGGTCTTGCAATTTGAACACGATGCCTGGCGCACGGGCGGTACCTGCCAGATGGCCTAACTGGGACTCGGGGGTGGGGGGAGGGTTGTAAGCATCTCATCAACATCTCCCTAATAAAGTGTGTGCTTCTTTCTTGTATGCTTCTTTAAAAAAGTTTCAGTCTCACATTTTCTCTCTGCATTGTCCCCCTCCCCTCTATGGTGATCGAGACCCAAAAACAGGGAGCCTGGAAGATAAACTGAGTTCTGAATCCAGTCGAAAGCACAGATGGGGGCTAGCGAGAATTAATAAAACTACAAAACAAAACAAAAAGCAAGAAAAAGAAAAAGAAAAAAGAACCAAACAAAAAAGGCCCGTGCCTGAGCCCGATGCAAACAGCTGCCCTTAAGCCCTGCCCGCTGGTTCAGTGCGCTAGCTAGGGCTGCATATCCGAGCCTCCTTAAGAGTAGGAGGAGCTCCCGGCCTCCGTCAAGCTCCCTAAGCCTTTCCTTTCAAGCCCTGAATGCCTGAATGTGAGCTGCCCACCACCCTCCCGCCCTCCCCCACTCCGCAACCCCACTCCAGCGGCTCGTAAAAAAAAAAAAAAACTTTCAACAACAACAGGCAGGACCAATAGCATCTCGAAAAGCCGGGAAAGGGGGCCGAGCAAAGGGCGAAAGAGAGTGGAGAAAGGAGAAAGCGGGCAGGCTCGGAGCGCGCGGGGCCGGGGCTAGGCGAGCCGGAGGAGCGTTGCTAATGTTTTTGTTTGTTTGCTTTTCCATGCATGCATAATGAGGGGGCACCGCGGCACCACGCGGGGGCTCCCGGCCCACTTTTGTATTTAAAGCCTCACTGCTAACGAGTCTGCAGCCGGGCTCAGCGGATCCGCTCCCCGGGCTCCTGGTCACCCGAGAAGCCGCCGCCGAGTGAAGCCAGGGAGCCGCTCTCCGGCAACGCCGACTTTCTTGTTCTCCCCGCGCCTCCCGGAAAGAGCTCCCCGGAGCTCGGCGGAGGCCGTGGTTGCCGCGGGCGAAGGGGGAGGGGACGCGGGGCGGCCGGGCCGCGGGAAGG
>NW_012115666.1:1001818-1002147 GCF_000951035.1 Colobus angolensis palliatus
GCGACCGCGACAGCCGCTGCAACCTGGCGCTGAGCCGCTACCTGACCTACTGCGGCAAGGTCTTCAACGGGCTGCGCTGCACGGACGAATGCCGCACCGTCATTGAGGACATGCTGGCTATGCCCAAGGCGGCACTGCTCAACGACTGCGTGTGCGACGGCCTGGAGCGACCCATCTGCGAGTCGGTCAAGGAGAACATGGCCCGCTTGTGCTTCGGCGCCGAGCTGGGCAATGGCCCAGGCAGCAGCGGCTCGGACGGGGGCCTGGACGACTACTATGATGAGGACTACGATGACGAGCAGCGCCCCGGGGGCGCGGGTGGTGAGCAG
>NW_012115666.1:1002408-1187167 GCF_000951035.1 Colobus angolensis palliatus
GCTGCGGGAGAGCCTGCGTCCCGCTCCCGTGCTTGCCTCGCTCCCGCGCCGGGGCACCTGTGGCTTGGGGACAGATAGAGGGGATGGTTGGGGATACTTCCCAAAACTTTTTCAAGTCAACTTGGTGTAGCCGGTCCCCCCCGCCACGACTCTGGGCACTTCCCCTGAAGCTCCTCTCCCGAGCTTGACTTCTTGGACCTCCTCCCCCGCCCCAATTCCAAGCTGCAGAAACTCCCGACTTGTCTGCCGCCCAGAAACCTAGCTGCAGTGTTCAGGACCTCCCGGAGGAAGCGGGCATATAGGGGACATAACAGTAGTCTTGGACTCGAAAGGGAAGGTGCTGACCAGTGGGGCCTTAGCAATTCGAAGGGATGGGAAGGAGGAATTATATTTGCAAAGGGGCTGCCTATTAGCATATTTCCTTTGAGGGGGAAAAAAAGTACCAGTATCGACTTTTATAGATTGTGGCCAGTGAGGACGTTAGCATCCTATGTAAACAGAAAAGTCCCACTTACCGATTCATTCTTTCACTGTCTGTTTCAGCGCCCAGAATTCTCAGTGACGTGGGGGTGGGGGTGGGCGGCGATTGCCTTAGAGGGAACCCCTAAATTGGTTTTGGGTAAGTTTGAGCCTTTGACCTTAATTTCATTGCTACCACTCTGATCTCTTAGCACATTTCTTAGGATTAAGGGTCAAAAAATGCTGATCTAAGGGGTTGCCATGGTGTTGAACAATGCAACTTTTTATTTAAAAAAGCTCTGCACTGCCATCTATGAAAGCCTCTTCATGATGTTTGTTTTTTTGCCATTTTTGTTCTTTACGTCAAGAAATTGTATGTTTAAATATGCGGAGAATGTATATTGCCTCTGCTCCTATCAGGGTTGCTAAACCCTGGTACATCGTATATAAAATGTATTAAAACTGGGGTTTGTTACCAGTTGCTGTACTTTGTATATAGAATTTTTATAAATTGTATGCTTCAGAAATAATTTATTTTTAAAAAGAAATTAAAAGTTTTAAACTCACATCCATATTACACCTTTCCCCCCCCTGAAATGTATAGAATCCATTTGTCACCAGGAATCAAAACCCACGGTCCATTGTGAAGTGTGCTATATTTAGAACAGTCTTAAAATGTACAGTGTATTTTATAGAATTGAAGTTAACATTCTTATTTTCAAGAGAATTTATGGACGTTGTAGAAATGTACAAATGCATTTCCAAACTGCCTTAAACATTGTATTTTTATAGACATTGTTTTTTAAAAATCCTAAGTTTTTAAATAACTATGGATTTGTGTATTTTTTGGTTGTTTTATTAAAACGTGTACATCAGTAAAGAGTTTTAAACAATGAATATGGTGTAGTTACTTTCCAGAGTTACATTGTGGTTAACCCAATAATGGGTGAGGAAGAGGGCTGAGGGAGCACTGAGAATCTATCAACCATCAACTGAAATGCAAATACAGTACAAGACAAGAAATACAGGGTATTATTTCTGCCTTTAATTTAATGAACAATTAGACATCTGTAAATGAGGCAGCCAAAAATATCTAATTGACTGGCCTCTCTATTCGTGTTTGCGTTTGTGGAGAGAATTCACAAAATAGTGTCTCCTGTACATAATTTGAGGATAACTCAGACATCATGTTGCCCCGCCTCCCCCTTTTTCCCTGAGACCTCCCCTCTCTGTATTCCCCTTCCCATCACCCCTTACCCCCAAGAGTATCCTCTCTGGCTACTAGCCATTCTCAATCAAACATGCCAATAACATCTGTTACCAATAGGTTTTTAGGAAGCTTGCAAGACTCAATACTTAAAAGTCATTTTCACACTTTTGGTGAAAAAGTACAAAATTTTGTTGCAAAACATTCAGACCAGCAAAAGTAAACACATAGGGGAAAGGAACAATCACCAGAACTTGTAATATTGTTGTGAGGAGTTGTTTAGCAGTGGTTGAAGGCTGGGTTCCTGCCAGAGCTACTGATCTACACTCAAACGCCCTTAGATAAATAATTACACTCTTAAGCTGTGTCGAGTGCTGATACACTTGACCTTGTAAATAGAAATGTTTGCAGTAGGAATAAACTCCGGCATTGGAAAATCTTTTAAACATTAACACAAAAGAGAGCGCTCTGTCCTCTGGGGATTTGAGCCTGAACCTCGCCAAGCTAGGCACTTGCAAGGGGGAAAAAAAGTTTATTTATCTTCTATTCCTGGTGTTTATTTAAAGCTTTTCATTTTAAACGCGGTGATTGGAAGGCAAGTCAGGAGTTTAAAAGTCACCACAAATAAACTTTGTCTGAGGGGTCGACAGATTAGCAAG
This sequence comes from Colobus angolensis palliatus, assembly GCF_000951035.1. Lineage (NCBI taxonomy): Eukaryota > Metazoa > Chordata > Mammalia > Primates > Cercopithecidae > Colobus > Colobus angolensis. Next base: position 1,004,734 of record NW_012115666.1, read on the forward strand.
ATCTGGTGTCTCTTTATTTGATATTAACATGTGCTGAAAAAACATAACCAGATTTCTCTGCTGCCTAAAGTAATTAACAAAGCTATGCCCCCATTCTGACTTCCTCCTACCCACTCCCACCCCCCTACTTTCAAGGTTTCTTGTGCCTCTAACTCGCTCTTTTCCCAGCTTTTATGGAGGTTTTCAAGACACTTCTTGGTGCACCTAAAACCACAATTTCTATATGTGTAGTATTAGAAAGTCTAAGATAGCTGTAGTGTCAGACTTAAGCCCAGGAGAGTGGTGTGTGGTTGGAATCTCCAGTCACCTGAATGGTTGAGTAAACATATTGTTAAAACAAACCTGAGAGCGTTGTTTCTTTGGGAAGTGAACAAAGAGTATTCCCAGAGACTTGTAAATGAAATCAGCTTTCTTTACAAAACGACAAGTTAGCAGTGCTCCCGCGTTTGTCCTTAAATATATTTAAATCATCTCCATCTCATGTTATTTTAACACATTCTTGACTAAAAGTTAAGTCTTTGTCCCAGTAAAAGGCCCAGTTTTCCCCAGTAAGAAGTAAAAGGCATTAGCACTAGAAAAGGCCTGATAATTAACTGCTACAATAAACTCACAACTTGATTTTACAGGGTCCTGTCAAAAGCATCTGCCTGGAATAAATCAACACAACTCGCTCTTGGGGAGAGAGGACACGAGGCTTTATGCTTTCTTCCTTGAAGAAAGTGAACATTGATTGGTGGTCCATTTTAATTTAAACAATTAGACACTGGAGCCCAGGAGTCCTCTGGTACCCCTACAGACCTAGCGGAGGTTGTTGAGATGTTAGAACCCTTAGGCTAGTGGTTATGAGATTGCATATTGCCATCTGCTTCTAAGCAGAAAGGATTTTTACAGATGTTGACATCTGTAATATCTCACGCTCTCTGGGGAGCCTTTTGGAATTTTGGACATTTGGCAATCTCGAATGTCCCATGGAGAATGGCTGGAAGTCCCATTAATGAAAGAAAAGGTATCTCCAGCGTTTCCTGAGGATTCTCAAAAAGCATCACCCTTCTAACAGAACTCTGTCAGGGTGAGAGGAACTCCTTCTAGATTTCGTGTAAAATCATGAGTCCTCGTGGCCTTTCCCATTTCCCCAGTTAGCAGGTTTGAATTCTCAGTGACAGTTTATTTGTCTTTGGAGGCACTTCAGTGACAAATGTTTAAGGGAGTGTGGGACAATGGTCGAGAACAAGGAGGCAGTTCATTGAACTGACAGTGACCATACAGTAAATAGAAGGAGGTTCAGGCTTCACTGCTCACCCGAGCACACAGCAACGCTTTTGTATATAATCACAATGGACATAACATAAGGTCTCTGTTTATTTTAAACAATATATAGCGATGTATGGGAGCAATACACGTATGTAAAGTGGAAACATGTCTGTAGGGAAATAAGTTCTTCTACTAAGTAGCAGGACTTCTCTGTACTTGGACAGCAACCCTACAAATGTCTAGAAGGATGGACATAGTTCCTAGCCCTGATCACCACAAATTTAAGGGACCACCAGGTTCTAACACATCTAGGGTGTACCGCCATTCTCCAGATGGGGTCCCTGTGGGTGAAGACAGAATCTTTCCGTCTCTTTGCCTTGAAGAGTCAGGAGAACCCTCAGGAGAAGGAGCTTTCTCTCTTCCTTGCCACCATCTGTATTCACACCCTCACCCCATCCCAGCAATGTTACAGAGCATCAAATAAAAGCAGATCCCCAAAACACCATGAGGGCTTTCAGAAACCTCAAACACTGTATTAAAATTTTTTCTACTTTTAAAGTCTTCTACTTTGGCTTTGCATTGTTAGCTTGTTGAGTTCATTGTGGAGGCTCTCTGACAAAATAACCTCATGTATCTCTTTTCAACCCATAGAAAAGAAAAGCCTGCGTTATTTGTGTTTTGACCTCTTACACCAAGGGACATCAGAAATCTTGCCAGTTGACCCTGTTTCTCCCAGCTACTCAAAGCAAGGTTGTGGGAGGGCATCAGGTTGCAAATGCCTTGTGGCCAGTGTAGTTAAGGAGGGTTGAGTCTCCAGTGGGTCTCGCTGCCTTGTGAGTGAAGTACAGTTGGACTTTACTGTAGTCTGTTTGAGAGATTGCCTCTGGAAGACAGTGGAAAAGGTTCACCCTTGACTATCTGAATGACATAAGTCACGCGCTATTAGCATAAATACCTTCCTTCTAAGCATCAATTTAATCAATTTCTTAAATAACAGAATGATCTACTACAAAATAGTGGACTGTATACACTATATTTTGGCACAAAGATGGTCATTCTCCCACTAGTAACCAGGGGCTCTAAATAAATGATTTCAACAATGTTTTATTAAAGGACGACAAGAGCCCTCGAGCTGCATTAATCGGGGAGAAGTCGAGTGGCACTTTTGTTATGGAAATGTTAAGCACATAATAGCACTGCCAAACAATGTGCAGCCACTTCATTCTTTCAGCCATGCTGACACCTCTTAAAGAGGAACTGCAGGGAAGGATGTGGGAAAGATTTGCTTTCCGAGGAAGCTTTCAGCTAATATTTTGGAGGACTACCTTCAAACTCTGTGTGATATGCATGCAAGGGGAGCCAGAGGGCTGCTGAGATGCAGAAAGTGTTTTCTCCACTTATTTCAGGAGCATGGGTTCCCTAATAAAATCACATGTCTATGTTTTTGATACGGCATTCACCAAAACGCTCCTAAGAGTTCAATTTTATAAAGTTGATCAAAGGAAAGACAGCTACTCTCAATGGTGCTGGTATATACTGTAGTTATCTACAGCATGTTCTTCTTAAGCCAACAGATAGCATCTACACAATGTTGTCAAGGACACCTTCAATCTGTAGTAAAAAATAAAATGCTATTATAGACAGCCTTGTGTTCTCTGGTTATCAATATGTGTCCTTACAAGTTTATCTTTTATTTAAATGTTATAAGTGCTATAGGATGTCTACGAGTTCTTGGATACCAGAATGGGGTAAATACCACAGCTAAATCTGATTGTATATATTCCTGATTAGATGTTACTAAGCATCAAAATGAGGAACAATTTCAGTGAAATTTGAGGTCTTTGTCATAGACATTTCTTTTAGAAAAATGCCAGTCTTTAATTTTGTGTTTTAATCCATGTCACTTCTTACCTGCCGGTTAGTTTCGCTGATGTGGAGCATCCTTCTGTAACAAACATTGAAGTGAGTTTTGCAATGACTAAAACCTATGTCCATAATCCTGAAGAGGTGCTGGAGGGTATAAAAAGAGTTCCAGAGGCATTTCCTGAGGGAGTGCCATGTGCGGGGGTATCTATGTGAATATGATACAGTCACGTCCATGGACAAGCTGACACTCAGGATGAGGAGATAGACACACATAGAAACTTTTTATACGACATGGCAAGCATAGAAGGGGATCACAGCACAACGCTAGGTTTAAGGAAAGCTTCTTGGAGAAGGTGACATTGAAGGTAAATCTAAAGACAGGCACGGAAGGTAGCCAAGAGAAAGGTGGAGAAGGCCATTATATTAGAGGTAATAAAAGAGAAAACTTCCGTTGAATTAAACGTAAGACTTTAATTAAGCAAAGAACCCTTCGCAAATCGGTCAGCCTCCTGAGCCACAGTAGTGGGTACTCCAGCACAGCCACGTGCTGGAAGAAGATTTATGGACAGAAAAAGGAAAGTGACATACAGAAAACAGAAGTGAGGGACAGAAACAGCTGGATTGGTTACAGCTCAGTGTTTGTCTTATTTAAACACGGTTCAAACAGTTGGCTATATTGGATTGGCCAAAACTTGGTGATTGGCAGAAGAGTAAGCTACGGTCTGTTCACATCTCCACGGTTCACAATGTACAATGAAACATTTAGACTGAACTTAAAATATGTAAGGAGGCAGCATTAGGCTAAACGATTTAACGGGGAGAACAGCATGACCAAAGGCATGGAGGCATGTTATCAGCACAGTGCTGTGCATGAGACCACCTGTTCCCACCAAAGTAGAAAGTAGCAGGGGCCTGAAAGAAGGGTTCATGCCAATTCATGGAAGCCCTGAAGGACATGCTAGGCATAGAATTTACCCTACACAATGTGCAAGGTTGGGAATCCTTGAGTGTTCCCAGCTGAAAGCTCGAAGGTTCACTTTTTGCACAGAGTTCATGTTAGTTGTAAGGGAAAAAGACCAGAGATGAGAGAACAGTTCGGAGGCTACTGCATGGTCCGGTGAACAAAGGCCAGGGACGGAACTTGAGGAGTGTCAGTGAAGGGGAGGAAGAAGTCGGGTTCAAGACACCACAATTGGTCAAATATGGGGCGTTCAGGGAGGGAAGAGGCCAAGATGACTGCTGGGTTTCTGGCTTAGGTAACCAGTGGATGATGTCACCTTTGATCCTAGAGGAAGAAAGGTGGGAGAGCAAGTGATGTGTGAGGACCTACAGGATACCCGGTTGGCGGTGCACTTCAGAAAACCAGCTACAGGCCTGAAGTTCAGGCAGAAGTCAGCCTTGCATCGTGGTCGTTGTGAAAACTGAGGGAGAAAGATGTGCAGTGGGCAGAGGAAGGGGTGCCCAGAGAGTACTCCCAGCAGGGATGAGAGAAAGTCAGAGGTGTCTGAGGAAAGCAGGAACAAGGAATAATAATAACATGTCTGGACACGTACACCTCAATATCAAAATGCTTAAGGGGCCAATACTATAAGCAAAGCTTAGAAAGCAAGATGAATTCACTGAATTTCTAAGAAAACGTAAGTGATCAAAATATTATTCATTTTAAAAATAATAGTAATCATAATGGTAATCACAACTAATTCCAGGAAACGTAAAATGACCAAGTTACACCATTACATTCAAATAATAGTAATAGTCAATCATTGTTCACATTAAATGATTATTATTTACCATTACAATGCTGAGCACACAATATGTATCACATTATTTCATCATTACTACATCTTTATGAATAATATTTGTTTTTATTGTTATTTTTGTTATTACAACTACTTTAAAAATGAGGGAACAGATGCTTAAATGACTTGACCATAGTCATTCAATGAGAAAGTTGGTGAATATAAAATCTAGGTCTGTTTGCATCAAGAGGTTGTGATCATAACTTTAATACCTTGCTGATTCTCAAAATGTAAAAAGCCTGAAGAACCCAAGAACATTTGAAATACTGGGCAAAATTCAAACAACTTTTTCTTTTCTTTCTTTCTTTTTTTTTTTTTTTTTCAGACAAGGTCTCACTCTGTCACCCAACCTGGAGTGCAGTGGTGTAATCCTGACTCGCTGCAGCCTCAGCCTCCCAGGCTCAAGCAAGCAATCCTCTCACCTCAGCCTCCGGACTAGCTGAAACTACAGAGGTACACCACCACGCCCAACTAAATTGTTTACATTTTTTGTAGAGATGGAGTCTCACTATGTTGCCCAGGCTTGTTTTGAACTCCTAGGATCAAACAACCCTCTGGCCTTGGCCTCCCAAATTGTTGGGATCACAGGCATGAGCCACGACATCTGGCTCCAGTGACTTTTTCTAATCATCTGTCTATGAGAGGAAACGTGCCTTAATGTTAGCAGTCAGCGATGTAATTGTGAGTCATTATTATTTTCTTCCTTACAGATTTAAATGTTCTCTAAATCTCATCAATGAATATATGTTATCCTGCTTTCACAATGAAAATGTTTTTAAAATATTATTCAGAACCATGAAGAAGAAACAGCAGAGTGTGGATTCAGTCCCTGTGGGTGCTAACCTACCCCTGACAACCATTACCTATACTTCAGAGAAATGGGCCCTCGTTTTCCCTTATTTGCTTAGTAGACTTCAGATTCATGAAGAAGAAGTTTGTTCATAAAATAATACAGACTCTAAAACTGTTCTACATGAAAAATATATGATGTATGAAAATAAATCATAACACAAAAGTGTTAGAGTGAGAAGACTTGATAAATTGTTAACTCGTTCATTCAATCAATATTTATTGAGCACCACTTACTACGGGCTAAGCACCATGCTGGGTTCTAGGGATACAACAGTGAACCAAATAGTAAACTTTCCTGCTATCTATGAGTGTAGGTTAACACTAGAAACCTACTTTTTGGAACCCGCCTCTCTTGTCTTCTGTAACAAGACCATTCTTCCTCTACTAAAGAATCATTGTACCTTTCTTTTTTTTTCTCTACACCTGTTCATTAAACATTTTGTTTGTCTTCTCTTTCTCAAAATATATTCATGCCTTGCAGATATTTGTGGGAAAATAGTAGCTCTCATATAGACGTTAATCTTCTGGGTTTTTAAAAATGTATTTTATGAGTGGAAGACTTTTAAGTCCTATAATATTTCAGTATATTTAAAAAGTGTATGAAAGTACAGCTGTCTTATTCTAGGGAAGTTCTGATAGAAGGGCTGAGCCAAAAATTGTTATGGCACTTTCAGGGCTAAATCATGCCCTGATTCTTGACATGTAATAAAATGAAAACATACTGTTATATTCTAGAAGGACAAGTTATTTATAGTAACTAAATTAATCATAACACTTCACATTGCATATTATTTTGAAAATAATCATTAGTAAGTTCTACAAACAAATAGACTCATATTTCATGTAAATTGCCAAATGGGGTCCTTGCTCACTGTCTCCTGATTTTTCTCTATTTCACAAAATCCAGCCTATTGAAACCAATACTATTTTAAGACAAAACCAAAGGAAAAAAAAACTGCCAATATTTAGCTTACTGCCAGGAAATTTGTGATTTTATTATTTGGCCTCTGCTGCATAATAGACCACCCTAAAACTTCATGGCTTAAAGTTTTTAGTCATTCTTTTGATCCCAATTTTGGATCTCCTTTGTTTGGATCAGTAATTTGGGCTGGGCTCAGCAAAGTAATAATCTTGACCTTTTCTTGGCTAATTTGGCTTTAGTTAGCTGCCAAGTCAGGATAGGGAGGGTTGGTTCCTGGTGGCCTCATTCACATGTCTGGCAATTGGCAGGGTTGACAGTGACAACTGGACCACATGTCTCACAACTAGCAAGGTAACCCAAGTTTCTTATCGTGGCACCTAGAGTCCGAAAACAGCAAGAGAGGGGAAGACCCAGTTTGCAAGAACCTTTTTTTTTTTTTTTTTGAGACAGAGTCTCGTCCCGTCGCCAGGCTGGAGTGCAGTGGCATGATCTCAGGTTACTGCAACTTCCGCCTACCGGGTTCAAGTGATTCTTCTCCCTCAGTCTCCCAAGTAGTTGGGACTATAGGCGCACGCCATCACACCTGGCTAATTTTTGTGTTTTTAGTAAAGACGGAGTTTCACCATATTGGCCAGGCTGGTCCTGAACTCCTGACCTTGTGATCCGCTCGCCTCGGCCCCCTAAAGTGCTGGTATTACAGGCGTGAGCTACCACGCCTGGCCTGCAAGAACTTTTTAAGCTTCCGCTCGCAACACATTTGCAAGCATCTATATAAAATTCACATGACCAAGCCCAGCTTCAAGGGGTGGAGAAATAGACTCCATCTCTCAGTGGGAAGACAGGCAGCAGCTTTGCATAGAGGTGAGCGTTTGGGAATGTTAAGAATTATGACATCCGTTCTGTAAATGATCTTCTACAACAATGAATCATTTTCCTTGGGTTCTGTTCCCACATCTTCTGTTGGCATGATAGGAAGAAAGAGTAGTAAGAAAGTAGTTTATTGTTTTGGTTTTCAGAATTTATAGAATTTCAGAGCCAAAAAGCCAGAAAGGACCTGAAATACCGACCTACTATTTTATTCACCAAAGACTTGCGTTGATTTGGTTTCTAGTAGGATCTGCTTTTACATCAAAACACTTCACATAATGCTGCATCGTTTGCTTTCCAGGAGAGTTTCAGAATCAGCTTGTGAAGTTTATTTTTAAAAACTGTTGTTGAGATTTTGATTGGAATTGGATGTGATTTACAGATCAATATGGAGACAATTGGCAACTTGATAATAGTGAGTCTTTCCATTTTTCCAGTTAAATACTATAGTGATCTATAAACAGGTCTTGCTGAAGGTTTTTTATCTTTTTAAAATTCAGGTCTTGTTTATTTCTTCTTAGATTTATTCCTAGGTATTTTGTAGTTTCTGCTAGATTATTACTATTATTACACTAATTTATTATTACATTGAGTATAGGCCAGGCACAGTGGCTCACGTCTGTAATCCCAGCACTTTGGGTCTACTGAAAATACAAAAAACATTAGCTGGGTGTGGTGGTGGGCACCTGTAATCTCGGCTACTTGGGAGGCTGAGGCAGGAGAATCACTTGAACCTGGGAGGCGGAGGGTGCAGTGAGCCGAGATCGTCCCATTGCACTCCAGCCTGGGCAACAAGAGCAAAACTCCATCTCAAACAAACAAACAAACAAAAATTGAGTATGTAGGAAACTATTGGTTTTTATACATTGATGTTGTGTCTAAATACTTGGCTGAACTCTTATGAGCTCTAACTATTGGCAGTAGACTCTCTTTGATTTCCTAGACATAAATATAATAATGTTTTCTATCTAGGAAATGGTAAACCTTAAAAGTTTAATTGTAAGGTACACTCTGAAACCATATCAATAAACATTTCATAATCTGTTACATTAAATTATATTGTTCTATCTTGTACTTTTAATGGATCGTTCATTCATGCATGATTTTGTAACATCATGCCTCAATCTTTTGAAAGATATTTGTCACTGAATTATGAAGATTTTCCAAGTGTTGACACATTTAATCTCATAATAGTAAATAAATCACATTTGTTAATATCCCCACTGATTCCATCATATAATTCTCTGTTGAAAGATGTCAATCTCACAGTATAGGATAAAAGTTTTTTCTGAAGTTCTAATTTTTCCATGAATTTCACATTTTTACTATTGACAACAAATTCTGTTATTTTCCTTAAATTGTGTTTGTTTTTGATAAATATTTGTCAAATATCCAAGTGTGAAAAACTTAATTTCCCTTACAGTTATTTTTTGCACTCTCTTCAAGTAAAAATGTTGTTCCATGAAAAAAAAGTGACTAATTCTATTTGTAACTCAACCACAAGCTTTTTTCTTGAGAAAAACATTGTATGCATACTTCTCATTTAATCATCAAAATATTAATTATGTATACGCAAGGGTTGAGATCAGATAAAATTGTTACTACTTTATTAAGGTTATTCTTAGGTGAAACTGTCAATTTTTTGTGTGTGCAAATACATAGCAGGGAAGAATACTGGTACAGTGTGGTGCAATTTCCTTTGTGCTAATTCACAGTGAGTTTTAACCACGATTGCTTTTGCTCCATCAGTGCAAACAAATGTCAGTGGTGCAAAAGGAAAATTGAAATTTGGGATTATTTAACCTCATGGTCTCCCTGAAAGAAGCTTAGGAATCCTCCAGAAATCTATACACTACACTTCAAAAACAGCCGATATATTTTTACTTTTTAATATTTATAATATTTATGTCACATAATTACTTTTCATGTCTTATTGTTGTAGCTAGGATTTCCACTTAAATAGGAGGGTATGATAGTGGCTATTCTTGTATGCTGACTCCAGGGATGGTTACACTTGTAATGTTTTTTATTATGATGCTGGGTATAGATTTCTAGTTTAAGCTTTATCAAGTTAAGGAATTTTCTTTTCAGTTTTTTTTTTGTTTGTTTATTGGTCTATTGTGAAATTCTATTCTTTTTGTTTCTTTTTTTTCTTTTTTCTTTTTGAAGCATGGTCTTGCTGTGCCCTGCAGGCTGGAATGCAGTGACTCAATCACGGCTTACTGCAGCTTCCATCTCCCAGGCTCAAGTGATCCTCCTGCCTCCCTCTCCTGAGTAGCTGGAACCACAGGCACGTGCTGCCATGCCTGGCCAATTTTTTTTTATTTTTAGTTGAGATGAAGTCTCCCTGTGCTGGCCAGGCTGGTCTCAAATTACTAGGTTCAAGCTATCCTCCCACCTCAGCCTCCCAAAATGCTAGGATTACAGGTGTGAGCCACTGCACCTCACCCTGTTCTTGAACTATTGTTGGTAATCTATATTTTCTTTTTTTTTTCTGAGACGGACTCTTGCTCTGTCGCCCAGGCTGGAGTGCAGTGGCCAGATCTCAGCTCACTGCAAGCTCCACCTCCCGGGTTCACGCCATTCTCCTACCTCAGCCTCCCAAGTAGCTGGGACTACAGGCGCCCACCACCTCGCCTGGCTAGTTTTTTTGTATTTTTTAGTAGAGATGGGGTTTCACCGTGTTAGCCAGGATGGTCTCGATCTCCTGACCTCGTGATCCACCCGTCTCGGCCTCCCAAAGTGCTGGGATTACAGGATTGAGCCACCGTGCCCGGCCTGGTGATCTATATTTTCATAAAATAAAATCATTTTAGGTTTCCAATATATTATTATTACATTGTGGAAGATATTCTCTTTCAGTTTTAAAAATTTTCTGATTCTGTGTTTATGTCTTCCTTCTTTTTTAAGCTTCTATGTGCTTTCTTTCTTTGGAAGTTTTGCTTGTATTATTGGTCTTTACTCTTCTTTTTTTTGAGACAGAGTCTCGCTGCGAGGCCCAGGCTGGAGTACAGTGGCACAATCTAGGCTCACTGCAAACTCCGCCTCCTGGGTTCAAGTGATTCTCCTGCTCCAGACTCCTGAGTAGCTGGTACTACAGGTGCTCGCCACCGTGCCCAGCTAATTGTTTTGTGACTTTAATAGAGACGGGGTTTCACCATATTGGCTAGGCTGGTCTCGAACTCCTGACCGCAAATGATCTGCCCACTTTGGCCTCCCAAAGTGCTGAGATTACAGGCATGAGCCACCGTGTCCAGCCTATTGGTCCTTTCAAATAGCAAGTTTTTAGTTTCATCTATCAAACATATTCTATGATTGCTTGTTTCTTATCTTGATAATTTCTGCTGTACCATTCTTGACTGCATTTTTCTACTTTATGTTTCTGTCCTTTTCCTGGGTTCCTCAGCTAAATGTTTAGCTTATTTATTTTCATTTTTTCATATGCTCTAACAAGTTCATTTCTAAATGCTAGTTTTCCTTTGTGCAATTTTTGGGTTACAGGTTTTGGTGTGCTATTTCCTTATTATAATTTATTTGCAAAGAGTACATACTTCCTATTTTGATTGTCTCTTTAGCCTCAGAATTATCTATAATTTTGTAGGTATTATTTTCTCATTTTACAGCATTTTTGATTAATGAGCCCAGCCTAATAATTTCTGCTGTATGCAACTTCATGCTATTTAATGTATGGCTGTTAATATAATAAAATGTTAAATTTATATTAGGTGTATTAAAAAGAAATGTGTAATCTCTGATTTTGTCTGAGTTCTTCTTTACAATAGTGTATTAAATTACTCATCTTAATTCTCTGTATTTCTTTTTCTGTTATTTTCTTTAGGACATATGTTAACATTTCCTGTCACACTATGGATCCATCAGGTTTTCCTCTTATTTCTGTCAGATTTTATATATATATTTTGAAGGTATAATGTTAAATGCATTTAGGTACATGACTTTTATCTTTACGAAAGAATATATTTTGTAACAATATGAACCTTAACTTTGCCCTTTTAATGATATTTGCCTTTAATTTTATTTTGTGTAAGAATGTCACACCGGGGCTGGGCGCGGTGGCTCACGCCGGTAATCCCAGAACTTTGGGAGGCCAATGGACAGATCACCTGAGTTCAAGACCAGCCTGGCCAACATGATGAATCCCTACCTCTACTAAAAATACAAAAATTAGCCAAGCCTGGTAGTGTGTGCCTGTAATCCCAGCTACTAGGGAGGTTGAGGCAGGAGAGTCGCTTGAACCCAGGAGGCAGAGGTTGCAGTTCACCGAGATCACACCACTGCACTCCAGCCTGGGTGACAGAGCAAGGCTCCTTCTCAAAAAAAAAAATTAAAATTAAAAAAATATATATATGTATATATATTGCACCTGCTTTTATTTTGTTAACTGTTTTTTGAAGAAACTTCACTTTGCTTTTTCTTTGTAGAGGGTAATATGCACACATTAAAATTTTTAAAGACACAGTTAATGAAAAATAAGACACTAAAAAACACCCATAATAATAACACCTATAGATAATCTAAGTACATTTACATGTAACCTTTTGATCTTTTCTATATATTTAAATTAAAATTAAAACATACATTCTACTTTATAAGTTGTGTCATCATACTCAGAAGCCCTCTAATACCACTTTAGGGAGTGGTAGCTTTTTAAATATCTTCCTCTTTGTATTAGTCCCTTTTCACGCTGCTGATAAAGACATACCCAAGACTGAGCAATTTAGAAAAGAAAGGTTTAACGGACTTACAGTTCCTTGGGGTGGAGAAGCCTCACAATCATGGCAGAAGGTGAAAGGCATATCTCACGTGGCAGCAGACACGAGAAGAGAGAGCTTGTGCAGGGAAACTCCCATTTTTAAAACCATCAGACCTCGTGAGACCCATTCACTATCATGAGAACAACATGGGAAAGACCTGTCCCCATGATTCAATCATCACCTGCTGGGTCCCTCCCACAACATGTGGGAATTATGGGAGATACAAGATGAGATTTGGGTGGGGACACAGAGCCAAACCATAACCACTCTTCAATCCATCTATCTTCCTGCAATTTAGGTCCTGTAATGAGCACATGGTTGGTTAGTCTGAATTTTCTTTGATTGATTGGTACCATTTTTAAAAATCCAGCAGAGCTTTTTATCTCTTCATAGCAATTCAAAAACTATTTATATTTACTGGTTACTGGTTTGTTTTGATACATTCTCACCATTTTACTTTATGTTTTAAATTTGCCATGCTTTCATGGTTTTTTTTTTTTTTTTTTTTCAAAAATCTCCCGTTGATAGCCTTTGTTGGATTGACTATGTATGCTTGTTGCTGTTTTATTCATTTTTAATTCTAATTTTTGTGGGTACATAGTAGGTGTATATATTTATAGGGCACATGAGATTTTTTTTTTTTTTTGAGACAGAGTCTCGCTGTAGGCATGCAACACATAATAATCACATCATGGAAAATTTATTCCTTGTGTTACAAACAATCCAGTTATACTCTTTTAGTTATTTTTAAATGTACAGTGAAATTATTACTGGCTATAGTCATCCTGTTGTGCTATCAAATACTAGATTTTATTCATTTTTTCTAACTTTTTTAATATGTATTAACCATCCCCTTCTCCCCGGTCCCCTCCCACTACCTTTCCCTATTTCTGATAACCATCCTTCTACTCTATATCTTCAAGCGTTCAATTATTTTGATTTTTAGATACCACAAATAAGTGAGAACATATAATATTTGCCTTTCTGTGCCTGGATTATTTCACTTAGCATAATGACCTCCAGTTCCATCCATATTATTGTAAATTACCAGATATCATTCTTTTTATGGCTGAATAGTACTCCATTGTGTATATGCACCACACTCTCTCTAGCCACTCATCTGTTGATGGACACTTATGTTGCTTCCAAATCTTACCTATTGTGAAAAGTGCTGCAACAAATGTGAAAGTGCAGATATCTCTTCAATATACTAATTTCCTTTATTTTGGGTATATATCAATCAGTAGGATTTCTAGATCAAATGGTAGCTCTAATTTTAGTTTTTTGAGGAACCTCTGAACTGTTTTCCATAGTGGTTGTACTAATTTACATACCCACCGACAGTGGATGAAGGTTCCATTTTCTCCACATCCTCACCAGCATTTGTTATTGCCTGTCTTTTGCATATAAGCCAGTTTAACTGGGATGGGATGATATCTCATTACAGTTTTGATTTGCATTTCTTTGACGATCAATCATGTTGAGTATCTTTTCACATGACTGCTTGTCATTTGTATATCTTCTTTGAGAAAGGTCTATTTAAATCTTTTGCCCATTTTTTGATTATTAGATTTTTTCCTGTAGAGTTGTTTGAGCTTCTTATATCTCCTGGTTATTAATACCTTGTCAGATGAGTAGTTTGCGAATATTTTCTCCTAGTCTGTGTGTTGTCTCTTCACTTTGTTGATTGTTTTCTTTGCTGTGCAGAAGCTTTTTTGTATTATTTATTTTTTTTTTATTTTTTGAGATGGAATCTCTCTTTCTCTTGCCCAGGCTGGAGTGCAGTGGTGCAATCACGGCTCACTGCAACCTCTGCCTCCCGGGATCAAGTGATGCTCCCACCTCAGCCCCCTGAGTAACTGGGATTATGGAGCGTGCCACCACGCCTGGCTAATTTTTGTATTTTTAGTAGAGACAGGGTTTCACCATGTTGACCAGCCTGGTCTCAAACTCGTGACCACAGGTGATCTGCCTGCCTTGGCCTCCCAAAGTTCTGGAGTTACAGGTGTGAGCCACTGCACCAGGCCAGAAGCTTTTTTAACTTGATATGATTACAGTTGTTCATGTTCGCTTTGGTTGCTTGTGCCTGTGGGATACTACTGCCTGGGTGACAGAGCGAGACTCCGTCTCAAAAAAAAAAAAAAAGAAATTTTTGCCCAGACCAATGTCCTGGAGAGTTTCCCCAATGATTTCTTGCAATAGTTTCATAGTTTGAGATCTCAGATTTAAGTCTTAAATCCATTCATTTGATTTTTGTTTATGGTAAGAAATAGGGGTCTAGTTTTCTTTTTATAATTAATTAATTTTTTTTGGAGTCAGAGTCTCGCTCTGTCACTGAGGCAGGCTACAGTGTAAGTGGTGTGATCTCAGCTCACTGCAACCTCTGCCTCCTGGGTTCAAGGGATTCTCAAGCCTCAGCCTCCCCAGTAGCTGGGATTACAGATGCCTACTATTATGCCCTGATAATTTTTGTATTTTTTGTAGAGACAGAGTTTCAGCATGTTTGCCAGGCTGGTCTCAAACTCCTGACCTCAAATGATCCACCGGCATCAGCCTCCCAACGTGCTAGAATTACAGGCGTGAGCCACTGTACCCAACCTCATTTCATTCTTCTGAATATGGATATCCAGTTTTCCCAGCACAATTTATTGAAGAGGCTGTCTTTTCCCCAATGTATGTTCTTGGCACCTTTGTCAAAAATGAGTTCACCGTAGGTATGTGGATTTGTTTCCGGGTTCTTTACTCTGTTCCATTGGTCTATGTGTCTGTTTTTATACCAGTGCCATGCAATTTTGGTTATTATAACTCTATAGCATAATTTGAAATCAGGTAATGTGATTCCTCCAGTTTTGTTCTTTCTGCTTGGGATAGTTTTGGCTATTCTGGGTCTTTTGTGGCTCCATATAAATTTTAGGATTTTTTTTTTTTTTTTTCTGTGAAGAATGTCATTGGTATTTTGAAAGGGATTTCATTGAATCTGTAGATTGCTTTGAGTAGTATGGACATTTAAATATTGATTTTTCCAGTCCATGAACAAGGAATATCTTTCCACTTTTTTGTGTCCTCTTCGATTTTTTTCATCAGTGTTTTATAGTTTTCTTTATAGAGATCTTTCACTTCCATGGTTAATTCCTAGGCATTTACTTTTATTTGTGCTATCGAGATTAGTTTTTAAGTTTCCTTTTCAGATTGTTCACTGTTGGCATATAGAAATGCTACTGAGTTTTGTAGGTTGATTTTGTATCCTGCAATTTTGTCAAATTTGTTTATCAGCTCTAACAGTTTTATGGTTGAGTCTTCAGGTTTTTCTGAATATATAATAAGATCATACCATCTGCAAAGATAATTTGACTCCTTCATTTCTAATTTGGATGTCCTTTATTTCTTTCTCTTATCTGATTGCTCTAGCTGGAACTTCCAGTACTATGTTGAATAGCAATGGTCAAAGTGGGCATCCTGTCGTATTCCAGATCTTGGAGGAAAGGCTTTCAGCTTTTCCCCCTTCAGCATGATAATAGCTGTGGATCTGTAATATATGGCTTTCATAATGTTGAGGATGTTTGTGGCTGTTTTGTCTCACCTTCCCCTTTTCCCCAATTATTTGAAGTCATAAATTATACTTCTATTTTGTCTAGTGTTATCTTAAAACTTAGCCCATATATTTAACTATTACTTTCTCTCAATGTCTAAGGGCTGGAAAGTTTCATATCTTCCTCCTAAAGAAAACAACAACTTTTCCTAAACCTTCTTCTTTTACCATCCTCACCATTTCCTATAAATTGTTTGTCTTGTTTTGCTATTCGTATTTTTTGCAATCCATCTTTACTTGGAATTAACAATACATGTTACTGCTTTCTTCGTGAAGAACAGCAAAAACAGAAGTATTTAAACATATCTACCTTAAATAATTGCTATGAGAATTTGAGATAAAAGGAAAGGAAGAAAACTTATTTTACCAGGTGGAACCAAAGTCCCTTTTAGGGAAAAAATACTGTTCAGGAAGAACCTCGATAAGTCATTGGATAGCAGCATGGAAGGGAGGCTCCAGAATAGAAAGGTTGAATGGAGAACACAATGAGATAATTCAAGTGCTTTTTGTAAGTAAACAATAATTTGTGGTGGAGAAATCAGAAGAGAGAAGAGAAGGGCATGAGAGAGGAGAGTAATATAGGACATAGCAACATGACCAGACACAGAAACCTAAGGTGACTTACAGAGAATAAGTACTATCTACTCTTCTCTTTAAATTATCTGCTGCTTAAAATTTATATGTGTATCCTTTGCTATCATCTATGAACTCTAATAAAAATATACCACACATCACTACCCCTTACTGAATGTTCCTGATTTTTGCAAGTGACTGAAGAATGTGGTTCCCTAGACAAAGAAAAAGCTTTGTCTCACTGTGGGCTAGTGCTGGAGTGGACATAAAGAGATCCACAATGCAGAGGGAAAATAAGAATACAAGAAAAGCCGAATGGCTGGGCCTGGTGGCTCATGCTTATCATCCCAGCACTTTGGGAGGCAAAGATGGGAGGATTGCTTGAGTCCAGGAGTTCAATACCAACCTGCACAACACAGCGAGGCCCTGTCTCTACAAAAATAAATAAATAAATCAATAATTAGCTGGATGTGGTGGTGTGCACCTGTAGTCCCAGCTACTTGGGAGGTTGAGGTAGGAGGATGGCTTGAGCCTGGGTGGTTCAGGCTACCGTGAGCTGTAATTTCACCACTGCACTCCAGCCTGTGTGACAGAAAGAGGCCTTGTCTCCAAAAGAAAAAGAAAAGCAGAAAATTAGATTCAGAGGGGACTAGAAAACAAAAAACAAAATGATACCCTGAGAATTCACCAGATGCTTGGGGAAAGCACGAGACTCCATAGATTTCCAAGAATGCAAGTTCAAACTGTTCTTACTTATATCTTAATGTGCAGGAACATGGGGCAGGTGGTCAGTGAACAGTAGTAGTTACTATGAATATGAAATTGAGATGATGATCTTCAGGTAAAATGTGCACCTCATGAGTGCATACTATGAAGTTCATCCTCTGCACCAGAAAGGCCCAATCAAATGTGAGGTGCTATTATGATTAGTGGATCCACAAATTGGATGACTCTAGGGTTAGAGTCATCTCAAAGGTACTGGATCCTGAGAACATCTCTTCTTCAACTTTTGACACAAACACTTTCCACTGGGAAGGGGTGACAAAGGCAGCTTTCGTTAGTGATAAAGTTTCAAGGGTCTGTATGTGTTAGTCCTATATTTAGCCTTATTTACTGAGTCTCATTTTAAATATTCATTTCTAACTTAAGGTTATACAAAACATCCCAGAGCCAAGCCAGATCTTCTGGAATAGATTCTTTTTTGCCAAGTAAATGCATTCCAGACATGCCATCTGACTTTAATTTGTTTGTAATGTTTCTCCCAGGAAGCAAACATGCTTGGCCTTAAGTGAGGCTTTAGTCCTTTCAAGCTATTCATTCAACCAATATTCATTAAGTGTCTCATATGTGCCCGGAACTATGCTGCATGCTGTAGATACAATGTCATAATTATCATTGTCGTCATCTTTACCATTGGTCAGCCACAAATAGCAGAGTCAAGGTGTGGTGAGGGGAGAGGCATGCTTCAGCCACCCCCACAGTTGTATCAATTCCCCCACAACCATCCAAATGGATATTAATATGAGCTACATGAGAATGATGGCATGCTTGCTAGGTCAACTCTTAGAAACAAGAAAACAGCCAGGTGTGGTGGCTCACACCTGTAACCTCAGCACTTTGGAAGGCTGGAGCAGGAGAATTGCTTGAGGCTAGGAGTTCTAGAACACAGTGGGTAATACAGTGGGTAATACCTCTGGGTCTACAAAAAATAAAAATAAAAATCTTAGCTGGGCTTGGTGCTGAGTGCCTGTAGTCCGAGTGACTCAGGAGGTTGAGGCAGGAGGATTGCCTGAGCCTGGGAGTTTAAGGCTACAGTGAGCTCTGATCACACCATTGCACTCCAGTCTGGGTGACAGAGCAAGACCCTGTATCCAAAAAAGCTAAAAATATTTTTAAAATAAGAAAAAGAAAAAAGAAAAGTTTCTCAGTCTCTCCTGTCGACCATATTGATGGTGCCCCTAAGCTCCTGGATATAGAAATTTTGGGATGTCATTGGCAGCAGCAATTTCTCCAGTTCCTCTGCTTCAGCCTCTGTTTTTCTTCCATTGTCTCCTCTTCCCCACAATGCCTGTCATCCAGCAGCTCAAGCTGTGACTGTAGGCAACAGTCCATGCTACGCTTGATGTGGCTGCCATTGCTGGGACATGTCTATGCAACCAACCTGCAGTGGGGGACTTGCTGCCTTTGGCCTAACATGAGCTGCACCAAACTCAGGCGTCCCTAGTGCCTGTTGTTCAGGATGCAAGATGTTATGGATGAATCATGTTCCTCCCCAAATTCACGGATTGAAATGCTAACTCTAGTACCTCCAAATATGAACTTATTTAGAAACAGAGTCATTGCAGATGTAACTGACTTATGTTAAAATAAAACCATGCTGGAGTGGACCAATATGACTGGTGACTTTGCTTTGAAAAGGGGGAACTTTGCACACCAACACACGCACATAGGAAGAACACATGTGACTATGAAGGCGGAGATTAGGGTGATGCCAAGCCGAGGAGTGCCAAAGATGGCCAGCAAACCTTCAGAAGCTGGTGGAGAGACATGAAACAGATGCCTCCTCCCAGCCCTCAGAAGGAACCAACTCTGTCTACACCATGAACTTGGACTTCTAACCTCCAGGACTGAGTCAGTTTCTGTTGTTTAAGCACTCAGTTTGTGGTGCTTCATTACAGCTGCCCCAGCCAATTAATACAGGGGATTTGAAAAGAACTTGGATTTGGAGGGGTGACAGCATTGTGCTTACATTTTTAACTTCCTTTATTGAGAATTCTACTGTTGGTGGACTCTTTTGTTAGGCTTTGCTTTAAAGAAAGCTCATTCCCCCTAAAGCAAGTATCTTATCGTATAATCATATCATATTGTATATGGCTCCTTCCTTTTTTCTTTTCTTTTCTTTTCTTTTTGAGACAGACTTTCACTCTTCTTGCCCAGGCTGGAGTGCAATGGCGTGATCTCAGCTCACTGCAAACTCCGCCTCCTGGGTTCAAGTGATTCTCCTGCCTCAGCCTCCCTAGTAGCTGGGATTACAGGCATGCGCCACCACGCCTGGCTAATTTTGTATTTTTATTAAAGACGGCATTTCTCCATGTTGGTCAGGCTGGTCTCACGCTCCCGATCTCAGCTGATCCACCTACCTCGGCCTCCCAAAGTATTGGGATTACAGGCATGAGCCACTGTGCCTGGCCAGCAACAGCTTCTTTTAAGGACACATTGATTACAACAGGGATCAAAACTTTAATCCAATATTTCCCCCACTTTAGTGTACATAAAAGTTTTCTGGGGAGCTTGTTCAAAATGCAGATTTCTAGGCTCCACTCTTCTTCCTACTGAGTCAGAATCTCTGAGGGCCAAGCCATGAGAATCTGTTTTTGTCAGGCACCTTAGGAGAGTCTATTGATCACACTTTGAGGGACACTGACAAGAGCTGAAGGAATGATGAGATTTCATGCAAACTCTATTTGATGAAGTACAGGCATCTTTTGGTGTATGTCTTAGTTTGTTTTTTGCTGCTATAAAAGGATACCACAGACTGGATAATTTATTTAAACAAAGAAATTTATCTCTTACAGTTCTGGGAAGTCCAAGATCAAGAGGCCACATCAGGGGAGGGCCTTTGCGTTTCATCATCTCATTGTGGAAGGCAGAAGGGCAAGAAAGCATGAGGGAGAGAAAGAGAAAGAGAAGGAGACCAAACATTCTTTAATCAGGATCCCACTCCTGTGATAAGTAGCTCACTCCCTCAATAATGGCCTTAATTTGTCCATGACAGCAGAACCCCCATGACCTACTCACCTCTTGAGGTCCCACCTCTCAACACTTGCGTTGGGGATTAAGTTTCCGACACATAAACTTTAGGGATACATTCAAACCACAGCAGCGTAGTTCTATGGCGAGTACTGAAATCCCACTACAGAAGCAGTAATCTTTCTAGCTAACATCTAAGAGAATATCCCCAAAGTACTCATTATGCATCTTAGTTAAAATGATCTTATTAGAGAACTCCACAAAAACCACACAATTATAGTTTAATGAAGTAGAAAATTACTTCTAATTGGGTTTGTTTCCCCAAGTAAAGGCAAGAGTCAGGAAGAGTCAGCAGTTGTTTTTTTGTGTTTTTTTTTCTTCATTTATTCAGTAAATGTTCAGCACCCTTTCAGGCACTGGAGTAAAAAGCAGCAATTGAACAAGTCCCTGCCTTCGCTGAGCCTCCACCCTAGAAGGGAAAGCAAATGAGAAACCAACGGCAGATGAGAATGCTGAATGCTCTTGCCACTTACTCCCTTACACTGCTGCGTCTCAGTTTTCCCTGTGTAGAAAATGGGTATGCAGTGAGATTAAAACATACAAGTAAAATGTACATATATATGTATAAAACTCTGGCGTATTTTTAGAGAACAAAAAGATGACACAATGATTAACTTAAATGTCAGATTTGAGATTTAAAGTACCTCTCTAAAAAAGTAAATGGTGCTTACTGCTCTGTGTGACTTACTCATTCCTTCACACACATTTTGCCTGTGCTCCTGGCTAGAAGAAACACATATCTGAAGGCTGGATGGTGTTAACTCCTGCCTTTAAGAGGCAACACCTAGGACAGAGATGTGTTTCTGATTTGCTCCATTATCCTAACGTTTCTACAAGGACTCCAGAGAGATTAAGTTTCAGCAGAAGATTTAATCATAGGTGTTCAAACTACAAGGAAAAGTGTTAGTAAAAGAGTAAACATTCCAAATCACATTAAAAAGCAAAGAAAATCAGAATTAGAATTCCTGTTCATAACAGTGACTAAATATTAGTTTGCTATGTTATTTGATAAAGTTCAGGAGACAGTCAAATAGCATGTAGAGGGAAAAATAGGCTGTATTTAAAATTTAAGGCTAACTCAATTTTGATAGATGATGCCAAAATAATTCCCCCAGTGAGTACTACATTGAAACGTAACATGATTTTGGTTGTGTACACTGTTTTGCCAATGTTTACATATATTTTCTTTTAATATCCATAAGTGTGTCTTTCTCAAAACCCAATGCTAGACTTGAAAATAGAACTTTTTAGGGAAAGCAGCAATCACCTGCTACCATTCATCCACTCCAAACAGGAAGAGACAAACTATATAATTTAGCAGCAAAAGCTTGTTTTTCTTCTAAGTTCCTAGTCTCACATTTCAGGGTTTTTTGTGGTGTTTTAGAAAGAACATCAAAGACACGGTTCCTAAACCCATGGGCAACATAAGAGGATACAACATGCCTATTAATAATTGTATTACTCTTCTATTATTGCGAAGAATAATGATGGGCTGGAAGCGTTGGCCCCCGAGCCAAATTTATCCTGAAATGTTTTCAATTAACTCTTGGCACCGGCAGGAAAGCATCAAACCTTTCCCAGGCTGAAATATGGAAAATCTGCAGGGAACGTCTCAGCAGGAGAGGAATTTCATTAAAATGAGCACATCATAATCCAATGACTTCTGCTCCCGCTTTAAGCCTCCCTATTGATAAGGAGTCCCGGGTGATTTTTATGGATTTGTGAAGAGAAATGATTTCATAAGATCTTTTCAGAGAGGTTGCTTTGGCCTGGGCCTTTGAATTATTATCTGCTTGGTGATTAAAAAATGGTTAGACATTTGGCTGAACTGTAACTGCTCCTAAGAGGCTGGATAGGAGGGAGTCGAGGCAAGATGGTTTCATCCTCAGACAGCTGCTTTCTGGGGTCACTGAGGAGCTGCCACCTGGCCTGTTTTCCCAGGTGTCCATAAAGTGACACATTGTTACCACCCATGTTTCCAGTGACCTGCTTGGAGAGGGGAGCAGCAGCCTTCTAAAGGAATGAGATAAGCAAGCGCACCATCTAACAGCTTTCCAGGGAAAAATCCATTTCAGAAAAAATTAAACTGCCCTCCTGGGTAGGGTGGGTGTGGGGGATGGGGTAGTTGGAAGCCACTGGGGAAGTGGTTCAGGGAAATAAAGAAATTTATCGGCTGGGCACGGTGCCTCACACCTGTAATCCCAGCACTTTGAGAGGCTGAGGTGGGTGGATCACGAAGTCAGGAGATCGAGACTATCCTGGTCAACATGGTGAAACCTCGTCTCTACTAAAATACAAATAATAATAATAATAATAATAATAATAATAATTAGCTGGGCATGGTGGCACACAACTGTAGCCCCAGCTACACGAGAGGCTGAGGAAGGAGAACCACTTGAACCTGGGAGGCAGAGGTTGCAGTGAGCCGAGATGGCACCATTGCACTCCAGCCTGGCGACAGAGCGAGACTCCAAATCAAAAAAAAAAAAAAAAAAGAAAATTATCTATGAATTTTTACAAAATGTATACCTCTGTCCTCAACCTCTTACCCTAACTCTCCTGCATTCTATTGTTAAATGTGTCATGAGAAATAAAAGAGCCTTGGTCTCCTCACCTATGAAATCATTATCATGGTAATACTATCCTGTCAGAAACTATGTGTGCTGTGAATGTTAAGAGACACTACATATAAAATGCTGAGGAAGTGTTAGTTGTTATAATATTTTTAAAACATCAAAATACTTGACCAGAGCAACTCAAAACCAAGGGAAGTCATCAAAAACAAGGAAAGCCTGAGAAGCTGTCAGCCAAGAGGAGCCCACAGAGACATGATGGGTAAATATAGCCTGGATGAGATCCTGCAAGAGGAAAAATAAAAATTAGAAACAGGTAAAAACCAGGCGTGGTGGCTCACACCTGTAATCCCAGCACTTTAGGAGCCGAGGCAGGCAGATCACGAGGTCAGGAGATCGAGACCATCCTGGCTAACACAGAGAAACTCCTTCTCTACTGAAAATACAAAAAATTAGCCAGGCATGGTGGCCGGCGCCTGTAGTCCCAGCTACTTGTAAGACTGAGGCAGGAGAATTGCTTGAACCCGGGAGGTAGAGGCTGCAGTGAGCTGAGATTGCACCACTGTACTCCAGCCTGGGAGACAGAGCAACATTCTGTCTCAGAACAACAACAGCAACAACAACAACAACAAAACTCAAGAAGTCTAAAAAAGTTATGGATTTTAGTTAACAGTGTATCCATATTGATTCATTGATTATAACAAATGTAACATACAAATATAATATGGGCCTGGTGCAGTAGCTCACGCCTGTAATCCCAACACTTTGGGAGGGCAAAGCAGGAGAATTCCCTGAGACTAGGAGTTCGAGACCAGCCTGGGCAACATAATGAGACCCCCCCCATCTCTACCAAAGAAAAAAAAGTTAACCGGACACAGTGCTGCGCCTGTAGTCCCGCCTACTCAGTGACTCGGGAGGCTGTGGTGGGAGAATCTCCTGGGCCCAGGAGGTCCAGGCTACAGTGAGCTGTGATCACACTCCAACCTGGGTAACAGAGAGACTTTGTCTCAAAATAATAGTGAACACTGAGTGAGGGCGTATCTGGGAATCTGGCAACTCTTTCTACTATTTTCTCAATTTTTCTGCAAATGTAAAACTATTCCCAAAAAATAAAGTTTATTAAAAGCAAACCAAAAAGTAAATCATCAATTGAAATTATAAGGTGATCTATTATGGATAGTATTTCATTCTAATAAAAGCAAGATCACATATGCATTTTAAACTAGATGACTAAAGAACATTTGCCTTTTACTGCTCTTCTCCCCTACTGCCCTCCACCCACATACACAATGTGCTCCAGCTACAACTGAGATGCTGGTCATTTTACTGTGACTCACATGTAGTGAGGATGCAGTACATTTGTCACTCAAGGTTACCTCTGTATGTATCTTATCTCTCAAGCTGTGTCAGCTACCACCTTCCACAGTCAGCCCCAGGTCTGCTCTGTGTCCCTCTTTATGTCCAGTGACCTACAGGACACACCTTCTTAACTGTACCACCTGGGCTTTGAAGCAAAACAGAAACCTCTGAGCTTTCCTTTTCCATAGCACACACCCTTCCCAACTTCCTTAGTTGATCATCATGACTGACGCTAACACCACAGGCTGCCCTAGGCAGGCAAATGAGGAATGCTTAGATCCTCTTCCCTCTCCTTCCACATGCCCTGTCACCAAAGCCCTGTGCTGATGCCACATATGCCTCTTCCATCCATTTCTTTAGTTGTCACCCTACTCCAGCCTCTCAAATCTAGGTTATTTCAACTCCATCCACTTTTATCTTTTTGCAAACCCCCATATCTGATTGCAAAATCTTTTCCACACATCATTTTCACTATGTTGTTTGTACATTTAATAAGAAAAGATATGGCCTGGCCTTTTTTTTTTTTTTTTTTCTCTGAAGCACTGTTTCTCAAACTTACATCCGAATGGGAGAATCTTACTAAAGTGCAGATTGCAGGGCCCCAGCCCCAGGGTCTCCACTTCAATAGGCTTGGAGCAGAGGCCTGAGGACCACATTTTGAGAATCATGGCTCTGAAGTACCAACTCCAAACCTTTTTGTCTAGATTTCAGTATTTCTCTCTCTCTCTTTCTCCCAACACTCTACATTACTCTCAAGTACCTGCCATGGCTCCAGGTCCTCAGTCGTATTAATATTTGTTCTCTCCATGTTTGTTCCTCCTCTGCTTCATTGCCTAAGTCAGTTTTCCCTTCCCCGCTGTTCCTTGTTTTTCACCCTTGCACAGCAATTTGAGATTTTTCTCTTGTAGTCTCCTTCCCAAATCAATTTATCCCACACTTAGGAGTTAGAGAGTTCCCTCCTCTCAAACCACACAGTCAACCAACCATCCAAACAACAAGCTCACCATGAGCCACAGACAAGCACAGGCAAGACGCTTCACATGTTCTGTTCTCTTCACCAGAACTACTGCTTCCAGACCCACTGAACCAGAGTCTCCAGGGGTGGGGCCCAAGAGGCTGGATTTCTCAAAGACCCCAGGCTTGCAGGTGGTGGTTGAGAACTACTGGTCTATACTCATGCCTTTTACTTTCCCAGCATCCAACCATTTCTTAACTCCTTGAAATTAGCTTTGGCCCCACCAGTCCATTGAAATAGTTTTCTTGAAGGTTATCAGTGATTTTTCTAATAAATTAATCCAGTAGCTTTGCCTATCAATGATCACAGGTCCTTCTTAATTACTTTTGAGAGGTGAAGCTGGTTGGGCTTCTGGGTCTGGTGGGGAGTTGGAGAACTTTTGTGTCTAGCTAAAGGATTGTAAATGCACCAATCAGCACTCTGTGTCTAGCTAATGGGGTAGGGGACTTGGAGAACTTTTCTGTCTAGCTAATGGATTGTAAACACACCAGTCAGCACTCTGTGTCTAGTTAAAGGTTTGTAAATATACCAATCAGCACTTTGTAAAATGGACCAATCAGCACTCTGTAAAATGGACCAATCAGCAGGATGTAGGTGGGGCCAAATAAAGGAATAAAAGCTTGCCACGTAGCAGGGTCACTTTCCACGCTGTGGCAGGTTTGTTCTTTTGGTCTTTGCAGTAAATCTTGTTGCTGCTCACTCTTTGGATCTGCGCTACCTTTATGAGCTGTAACACTCACCATGAAGGTCTGCAGCTTGGCTCCTGAGGCCAGCAAGACCACTAACCCACTGGAAGGAAGGAACAACTCCAGATGCCCCACGTTTAAGAGCTGTAACACTCATCGCGAAAGTCTGCAGCTTCACCCCTGAAGTGAGCAAGACCACGAACCCACCAGAAGGAAGAAACTCCAGACACAGCTGAAGGACAAACTCCAGACACACCGTCTTTAAGAATGATAACACTCAGTGGGAGGGTCCGCGGCTTCAGTCTTGAAGTCAGTGAGACTAAGAACCCACCAATCTCGGACACACTTTCTCCACCTAGGCTTTCCTGGCACCACATTTTTCTGCTTCTCTTAGGAATCTATTATAATTCCTTTCAATGGTCTCACCCTGTAATGCAAGCGTTGGTCAAGAGCCTGTTTTTGGCCATTTTCTTTTCACTCTATATGTTCTCCTTTCTGGGAATTTCACCTACTTGCACTCTCTCTCTCTCTCCCTCAATTCCCAATTCCTTACAGATTTCCAAGCTTTTTCTTCAGCTCAGCCTCTTTCAGTGGCTCTTCTCCATTTCTCTCCACGTGCTGGATGTGTCCAACTATGGTCATCATTTCTGGAACCTTCCTCATTGCCTTAACATGCAAAACTTTTCTTTTTCATATGTTTATTTGTATTAAGGCCGCCACGACTCTCGAGGAAACCTGATAACCTCATGTTTAATCCGTAGCATCAATCACGTTTGACAACCTGGTCTGCTCCACATCATACATCTAAAGTATATGAGTCTCAGCTGGGTGCAGTGGCTCACCTCTGTAATCCCAACATTTTGGGAGGCTGAGGCAGGAAAATCTCTTGAGCCCAGGAGTTTAAGACCAGCCTGGGCAACAGTGAGACCTTGTCTCTATTTTTTACATAAACATATGAATAAATACGTATGAATAATAATAAAGTGTATGAATCTTATGGATGCTGACCTTTTCATTGTCTGAGACTCATTCCCCCATTCGTTCATGTTGTTTTGATTCCAGCTTGGAATTGGAGCTAGTACTGCTTCACTAGTGTCTTGGACTCAGACTCATGCTCGCCCAATCTTTGTCACAAACTATATTCAGATATACATATCATTTTGCTGCTTATTTATAACTCTACCTCATTTTAGACTGAGGATTTATGGTAATGTTGATAAATATATTCATTAAAAGATAAAATATAAAGTATAAAAGTCAGAATCACGGAAAAATAAAGATCAGGGTGGAAGATCAGAAACTAGCAGAAATTGACTGCAGATTATAAAGGCCATACTATTTAGCCCGGTAAAAACAAAATGGCAGATTTGCACTGAGCATCCTGGGAGACAAATGGAAAAGGAAAACAATTAGATGATTCTATTCCCTATAAAGAGTAAACTTAAGAGTTTCTCAGAAGCAACAAAGAGAATAAATTTTCCGAGTGAAGGTTCTTTAAAGGGAGCCACTAGATTACTTTTTCTAAAGCATAGCTCCAATTATAATATTTTTCTGTTTAAAATTTTTAAAAGTATCCTCCTATAAGCTGAAAGAACTAATTCTAAATTTCATAGATTGTGATTCGAGTTTTGGGGATGATTAAATACCATGCTATCTTTCAGTGTTCTCTCTTGTCACTTTCTCTTGTGTTCTCTGCATTCCAGGCAAGCAGAATTACCTCCAGTGCATGGGCCTTGCCTTTGACTTCCCTGAGTCCATATCCAAGCCTGGGAGTCAGGAACACCTCTTCCCAGTGCCTGTTCCATAAGGACCAGCTGAACTGCCGTCTCCTGGGATCTCTTCTTAGTTCTCTCTTCTCGTTTTCTCCCTATCTGATCCTCTGTGGCTTTGTCTGTAATCCTTTGGTTGACATTTATGTCATTCAGCTTCCTGCCTCTCCTAGTGGATCTTCACCTCCTGCAAAGCACAGGCTGAAACTGTGGGTTCCTCCACAGCACAGGCCATTTTGCTGAAGTCCCACGGGCTAAACACTGAGGCTCAGAACTGAAATGTGAGGAACCACATGGGATTCTCAATGGAACTGTTCAATATGAAAATGTAAAGCTCCCCAAAGACCATAAAAAAGGTTTATTCATTTCATTATGTTCGAATTCCAAACAACATGGAGAAACACTAAACTGGCTTCTGTTAGTTTATTCTCCTAGTTGGAGTCAAGAGCCATCGTTCTGGACGTTGTCTTAGGGCCCCTCAAGCTACAACAGTCTCACCTCTCAGGAGCTCACCTCCATGCTCAAGAAGTAGTTTTTGAAGCGTGAATTCTCTCTCAAGATTTTGTCAAAAATCTTACATGCAAAATTACGTGAGACATTTCAGACATTTTCTATAGCTAGTCAAACAGAGGGGTTTTTTTTAAATAGAAAAAAAAAACTGTATTTAACTAGTTCTTATACTCCTCACCACAATTTATAGCAATGTGGTCAAATGGAATAATTCCGGATATTTAAAAAATACAATCCTCCTTTTGTCTTTACACAAAATGTCTACAGTTGATTAATAAATAGTATTTATTAATCACCATCTTAAATGGCCCTGTGTAATTTGCTTCATAATCTCCAGTGATGGCAATTTGAGGCAGTAACTTTCTCCGTCCCTTGAAAATGTATCATTTGTGCATTCTAGCTGGAAAATACATTTTTTTTCTTTGTATTATTTCTGCTTTCTAGCTGGAAAGTACTTTTTTTGTTTGTATCTTTTCTGTCTTCTAGCCGGAAAATGCATTTTTCTTTTCTTTCCTTTCCTTTTCGTCCCCTCCTTCTTTCTCTTTTTCTTTCTTCCTTCTCTCTTCCCTCCTTCCATCCTCTCCCCATCACCCTCCCTCCTTCTTTCCATTCTCCGTTTCTTTCTTTGTAGCATTCAGAGTTTGGGCAGTGCATTCTCAGAGTTTACTTCAATCTCTTAGTACACTAAACTTTTTTTAAAAAAAAAAACTTATTTATGTGTTTAATTATTTTATTCTTATAATGCTCTATGAAGGCAGCGATTTTATGATGCCCTTTTACAGAAGAAACTACACAGAGAAAGATGAAGTCACTTGTTTCTAGGTCACACAGCTAGTCAGTGCTATAGATGAATTTGAACACAGGCTGCCTGGCCCTAGAGTCTGTGTTCTTAACCTTGACACTCTACAGACTAAGCTACACTTAAATGTAACTCCTGGTTTCCTGTCCTATCCATCTCTAAACAGTGATTTCACTCTAATTACCTAGTTTGATCCTCACAGCAACTCTGTGAGGCCCAAAGAATGGGTATTATCATTGGCCCATTTTGCAGATGAGAAAACTGAGGCTGAGAGAAAGAAAAAGATTTAACTAAGGTTCAATTTAGATTGGTGGTTGAGCTAAGACTCAAGCTGAGAAATCTCCTTTTGGCTGGCATTTCTTCTAATAGATATTTTTTCCAATAAACATTATTTTATGTATATGTTAAATACACATGTATAATCAGGGTTATTGAGCTATATACTATGAATTCATTCATTGAAAGTGTAGAATTCAGTGAATTTATAGTATATTTATAGACATGGGCAATCATTTCCACCGTCTCATTTTAGAACATTTTCATCACCCCAGAAAGACGCCCAGTTCCCATTAGCAGTCACTCCCCATTTACCCCAACATTTTCTTTCCTTCCAGCCCTAAGGAATCACTATACTTTTCATCTCTGTGGATTTGCCTGTCATGGGCCTCTTATATGAATGGAGTTATACCATATTTGGTCTTTCGGAGCTGGCTTCTTTCACTTAGCATAATGACTTCAAGGTTCATCCATGTCATAGTGTATATCAGTCCTTCATGTTTTTTTATTGCCAAATACTCTCCCATTGTACACACACATCCCATTTTGTCTATCCATTCATCAATTGATGGGCACTTGTATTGTTTCCACTTTTCTGTTATTATGAATAAAGTTGCTATGAACATATGTGTATGAGTTTTTGTGTAAACATATATTTTCATCTCTTGAGTGAGAAGTAAAGTGGAAATGCTGGGTTAAATTAGTAACTCTATCCCTAACTTTTTTTTAGGAACTGCCAAATTGTTTTCCAAAGCAGCTGTACCTTTAAAATTCCTAACAAAGATCTGGGATGGTTGCACTTCCTCTACATGCACTTCCTCTACTTGGCATGATCTGTCTTTTTTTATTTCAACCGTCCTGGTGGCTATGAAGTAGTATCTCATGTGGTTCTGATTTAATTTGCCTGTAACTAATAATAATGTACATCTTTTCTTGTGTGTATCGACAGTTTATGTATCTTCTCTGGAGAAATGTCTATTCAAATCCTTTGACCTGTTTAAATTGTATTACTTGTCTTTATTTTTTAGTTTAAGCTCTTTACACATTCTGGATCCCAACCATCATACCCAGATTTGCAGATGTTTTCTCTCATTCTGTGGGTTATCTTTTCAATTTTTTGATGCTCTCACTTATAACACAATAGTTCCTAATTTTAATTAAGTCTGGTTTACCTATTTTGTGTTTTGTTGTTTGTGCTTATGGTGTCCTATCTAAGAAACCACTCCCTAACCCAAGTTAATGAAGATTTACTTTAGAGTTTTCTTCCAAGAGTTTTACAGTTTTCACAATTACATTTAGGTCTATGGTATTTGATCTATTTTCATTTCAGTTTTGTGTACATTGTGAAGTAGGGAACCAACTTCAATCTTTTCCCTAGGATTTCCAATGGTCTCAGTACCATTTGTTGAAAATATTATTTTCACCTTTGAATTCCCTTGGAACTCTCATAGAAAATCAATTAACCATAAATGTAAGAGTTTATTTCTGAACTCTCATTTCTACTCCATTAATCTAGATGTTTATTGTTATGTCTTGATTACTGTAATATTTGTAGTAATTTCTCACATTGGGAAATGTGAGTTTCCCAACTTTCTTCATTTTCAAGATTATTTTGACTATTCTGGATCCCTTGCATTTTCATAAGAATTTTAAAATCAGCTTGTCAATTTCTATGAACTAGTCAGTTGGTATTTTGATAGAGATTGCTTTGAATAGGTAGAACAATTTGGGCAGTATTTGCATCTTAACAATGTTAAATCTTCTGATCCAGATATCTTTTCATTCATTTAGATCTGCTTTAATTTCCTTCAACAAAACTTGTAGGTTTAGATGTGTGAGCTATTTCATTAAATCTATTGCTAAGTATTTTTGGATGTTATTCTAAATGGAATTATTTTTAACTTTTTCTTCCTATTTTTGAGATGTTCATTGCTAGTGAAGAGAAATATGATTGATTTTTTGTATTAATCTTGCATCTTTCAACAGCAGTGCACTTGTTCATTACTTCTAAAATCCATGGATGCTCAAGTCTCTTATATGAAATGACATAGTAAAATTTGCCCTTCACATCTGAAGGCTCTGCATCCATGGATTCAACCCAACTCAGATGGAAAATGTGTACAGCCAGCCCTCCTTATCCACAGGTTTCCACCCCATAGTTGGATGAATCTGCAGATGTGAAACCTGTGGATAGGAAGGGTCACTTCCTCTTTTTGTGGATTCTTTAGGATTCTTTATATTCAAGAGTATAATATCTGTCAATAGAGGTAGTTTTACTTCTTCCAATCTGGATGACTTTCGTTTCTTTTTGTTGCTTAACTGCCTTGGCTAGAACCTCCAGTGCAATGTTGATTTGAAGTGGCAAGAACAGACATGTTTTTCTTGCTCCTGATCTTAGAGGGAAAGACACTCAGACTATAAATGTTAACTATGATACCAGCTCTGACTTTTTCACAGGTGGCCTCCCTCGGGTTGAGAAAGTTTCCTTCTATTTCAAGTTTGTTGAGTGTATTTTTCTCCATATTATCAAATTTGGATTTACTCAAATGCTTTTTCTGCATGTAGGCAGACATGGTTTTTGTTTTTTATTTTATCAACATAATTGATTTTCAGATGTCAAATAAACCTTGTGTTCCTTAATAAATCCTTCTTGGCCATGATGCATAATCATTTTTATATATTGTTGGATTCAGTTTGCTAGCATTTTTTTGAAGATTTTGACTCATATATTCATAAGGGATATTGGCCTTTAGTTTTCTTGTGGGATCTTTGTCTGCTTTTGATATCAGGTTAATACCGGCCTCATAAGAGGAGTTGCCTTCAAGATCTCTGTTTTTGACTTTTGGCAGTTTGATTATGATGTGTTTAGGTATAAATTTGTTTGTGTTTATCCAATTTGGAGCTTTTGAGCGTATTTTAAATTAATCTTTTTAAATCAAATTTTTTAAGTTTTTCGTCATTATTTCTTTAGATAGTCTATCTGCCCCCCCAGTCCTCTCTCTCACTGGGACTCCCATTATGCAGATATTGATATGTTGGATAGTGTGTTAGGAATTTCTGAGACTCTGTTCATTTTTTTCTCTCTATTCGTTAGACCAGATCATCTCGATTAACCTGTCTTCAAGTTCTCTAATCTTTATTCTTTCAGTTTATATTTTCTGTTGAGTCCCTTTTGTGCATTTTCCATTTCTGTTATTTTTCAAAACAGGATTTTTTATTTGTTTTTTTTAAAATAGTTTTTATTTCTTTATTGGTATTCTCTATTTTGTGAAGCATTGTTTCTATATATTCCTTTTCCTCTTTAGTCATGGCTTCCTTTAGTCCTTTGAACATATTTATAATAGCTGATTTGAAGTCTTTGTTTTGTAAGACAAATATCTGGATCCTTTCCGATAAACATTCAATTGGCTGATTTTTTCCCCTGTGTATGAAACATACTTTCTTGTTTCTTTGCATGTATTGTAACTTCTTGTTGAAAACTGAACATTTTAGGTAATATAGTGTGGCAACTTTGGAAGTCAAATTACCCTCATCGCAACCCACAATTTGTTTTGATTGCTTTGTTGTTGCTGCTGCTGATTGCTCATTTAGTGCTTTTCCTGGACTAATCCTATAAAATCTGTAGTCCTTGTAGTGTGCAGTAACTGAAATCTCATCTCAGGGTAGTAGTCAGTGAATTTGCTTACAGGTCCTGAAGCAATAAGTGTTTCATCTTTTGTCAAAGGGACCTGAGTTTGCCTGGGAATACATGCTCCATGCGCTAACATTTTACAACTCTGCCTTAGCCTTCACTCCCTGCTTGTGCAGGGCCTCAAGATCAGCCAGAGATGACAGTTTAGGATCCTGTCAGGTCTTTCCTAGTCATACACATAGCTCTACACATGTATGCAGTTTTGTAAATCCCCAGGAATATGTCAGAGTTTTTCAAAGCCCCCTACAAACATCTCATTCCTCAGACTCTCCTTTCAGGTTTTGGTAAGGGTCTCATTTTCCCTAAGTGGTAGAGCAGTCTCAGGCAGCTATAATGTTAACAGTTGCTTCTGATGATTTTCAGCAAATGCCCTGGGGTTAGGGCTTTCCCTGTGGATGAGCTCTGGGTTAGGTCAAATGAAGGCACAGCCTCACAAGTAGTGCTTTTCCAAGGAGCTGTAAGACAGGTCAAATAATGGCAATGCTCTTGGGATTGGACTCCAAAGCTGGCTTCCTCCCTCTGGTGGCTACTACCACAGTTGGAGGCTGCTGGTTTTCAAGACTACTATGGAGCTGTGGAGAGAGGAAAGTGAGTAGGCAAGTTTAAAATGTCACAAACCTTTTTGTTTTCAACAAATTTCAGCAGTTACTTATTTCTTAAATAAACACTTTAGATTATTGCAGGCTTTGGTTAATTTTCAGAAGTATGAAAATGTTGATTTTGACCATTTTGCCAGTGTTTTTGTTGCTTTTTTTTTTTTTTTTTCTTCTTTTTGAGACGGAGTCTCGCTCTGTCTCCCAGGCTGGAGTGCAGTGGCCGGATCTCAGCTCACTGCAAGCTCCGCCTCCCGGGTTCACGCCATTCTCCTGCCTCAGCCTCCTGAGTAGCTGGGACTACAGGCGCCCGCCACCTCGCCCGGCTAGTTTTTTGTATTTTTTAGTAGAGACGGGGTTTCACGGTGTTCGCCAGGATGGTCTCGATCTCCTGACCTCGTGATCCGCCCGTCTCGGCCTCCCAAAGTGCTGGGATTACAGGCTTGAGCCACCGCACCCGGCCCTTTTTGTTGCTTTTAAGGAGAAATGGATTTACAGAGGTTCTCATTCTATGATTCAGATAGTATGGCCATCCACTGAACTTTTGAAAGTTGATTTTTCGCATCTGAAATAGGATTGGATGAGCCACAGCCAAACATCTGTAATAACCAAAAAGTTCCCTGGCACTGGAATTTTCCTTCTTCTGATTATGTCTATGAATGCAGTTGCCTGATAAAGCTAGATAAAGCTAGATTGTTCATGCTATCACCAAATACTGAGATTGGAAATAACTGCAGAGGATGTCTCCTTTAGTTTTCCTATTTGCAATCACAGATGTTTATTTAAAAAAACGCTTGAAAGCCATAGCGTTATTTTGAAGCTACCTAGGTATTCATTAAGCAGTCTTGAAAGTTTGGACATGCCTACTTTTCTTCAGTTGAAAAGAAGTTAAGTAATAAGATTGATTAAATTCAGGTAACAGGGTAAAGATTAAACTTAGCATACTAAACTCTGCCTGATATAGTAGTGTTTTTTCACCTGTGATAGACAGAATAATTCCCCACCCCCATCCAAGAAGAAAATTTTAAAAGATATCTACATTTTAAGTTCCCGGAACTTGTGACACACATGACAATCACATTGCAAATGGGATTAAGTAAAAGATCTCGAGATGGGAGGAGTATCTTGGATTACCCAGGTGGGCCTAATCACAAGAGTTTTGTTTTTTTTTTTTTTTTTTTGAGACAGAGTCTCACTCTGTCACCCAGGCTAGAGTGCAGTAGTGCTATCTCGGCTCACTGCAACCTCTGCCTCCCAGGTTCAAGCAATTCTCCTGTGTCAGCCTCCTGAGTAGCTGGGAATACAGCAGCCCACCACCACGCCCGGCTAATTTTTGTATTCTTAGTAGAGAGGGGATTTCATCATATTGACCAGGCTGGTCTTGAACTCCGTCACAAGAGTTCTTATAAGTGAAAAAGGGGCTGGTGGCTCATACCCGTAATCCCAGCACTTTGAGAGGCTGAGGCAGGTGGATCCCTTGAGGTCAAGAGTTTGAGACCAGCCTGGCTAACATGGTGAAACCCCGTTTTTATTAAAAATACAAAAATTAGCCTGGCGTGGTGGTGCATGCCTGTAGTCTTAACTAACTGGGAGACTGAGGCAGGAAAATTGCTTGAACCTGGTAGGCAGATGTTGCAGTGAGCCAAGATCACTCCACTGCACTCCAGTATGGGCGACAGAGTAAGAATCTGTCTCAAAAAATAAAAAGAAAAAAAAAGAAAAAGGGAGCCAGGAGAGTAAGAGTCAGAGAAGAGGATGTGGAGCAAGTTGGGGTGATTCAATTGCTGACATTGATGATGGAACGAGACCATGAGCCAAGGAATGCCTGCAGTCTATGTAAGATTTAAAAAAGGCAAGAAAATGGATTCTTTGCTAGACGTACCAGAAGGAAGTTTGATTTTAGCCCTATGAAATTTCTTTTGAATTTCTGAACTCTAGATCTGTAAGATAATATGTTTGTGTTGTTTTAAGCCACTAAGTTTATGATAATTTGTTACAGCAACAATAGAACACTAAATCAGTACCTTTGTGTACCTTTACTTTATACAGGGAATGCTAAATTTATTTTCTACTTAATAGTTCCGTTTCCATATCCTGGTGATAAAATAACTGTAGGAGAAAGCATATATGGAAAGAAGGGTGAGAAGTTGAGTGGCTTGAGAGTGCAGTTAAGATGAAAGCATGTTGTGGTGCTTACATTGTGTCTTTTGTGAAAGGCCTAGTATTTTCCATAACCTCTTTATGTTCAAGATCAATATAGAGCTGAGTGTGAATATAAAGCCTTAGGCAGTGTTTTTAAAAAGTCTAGAGGTATTTAATTTACATCTTGTGGATTTCTTATGTGTAAAAAAGAATTTTGCTCAGTGATTTCTTCACTTGATTTGCTAACCCTGAGAAGCATGGCTGATTTGAACCATGGCTTTCTGTTTCATCAGGTGTCATATCCGTGACTGCTATGTTACTAGCCTCTAGCATCATCCCAGAATTTATGCAGAATGTTGAACCCAATTTTCCCCAACACCTTTTCTGTTCCAGATGCTGCCGGAACTATGCCTATATGAAAACATATAATTTGCCAGAGTTTCTGTTGATATTGTATGGAGTGGTGGGAAATGGGAGACGGTGCTAAACTACTTTCAGATCATCACAGAGACAACAGAGATGTAAATTATCAGTAAGACTATTAGTAGCCCCAACTCAGTTGAAAGAAGATGAATCCCATTTCCAGAGAAAATAGTTGAAAACCCTTAAGAATTTAGGCCTTAAAGATACATATGGATGCCAGTCTTCACTTTCTAGGTTTTGTTTACCATCTATTAATGCATCATGTTTTTGCTTTTGTTTTTGTTTTGCTCTCCTGTGTCTATTTAGAGTGTTTGTCACAAATCATAGCAGACAATTAAGGGGAAATTAACTTGGAGTGCAAGGGTCTGGGAGTATATATTGGGAGTGATATAAGGAGGAGGTGGAGGGAGATAACATGTAAAATGACTTTTACTGAAGGAGATCCTGTTCCTTAAAAGCATATCCATTGTTTCACCTTTCAAGCCAAGAATTATAAAAGCATCCTTCTGTTACAAAAGTAACCTGATACTTATCCTCACTTTCAATTTTTTTTTTTTTACATTCTTCATCCCTTTACAAATAGACCTCCAGTGAAACACACCATATAAATACATGGTCACCCCGCATTTATGCCTCTGCCAATTCTTCCCTCACATGTAAACTTTAGGAAGTTTCACTCTAAATAGTTTTCAAATCCAAGCTGCCACTTTGATTTCATCAAATCAAGCCCTTGTTGAGATCAAACCTTTGAAATGAGAAAAGATTTTTAATCCATTTACACCAGCTGGGGTCTAACTCTTGCAGTCCTGAGAGCTGCAGGATTAGGATTTCTCAAACCCTTTCCATACTTCTACCTCCCACATACCCGGCATATTTTACAGCTACTTTAATCAAATTGTATCAGGACTTGCATTTGAACAAAATCAGGATAAGAATGTTCTTTATAAGCCAGTCTTGTTGTAACTGTTGGTGTACTTTAGTGACAAAATGTAGTCTTTCTCTACAGGCTCAGCAAGTAAAAATAAAAATAAAACTTATTGAAAATAAACTTGAAGCTAAGTCTTTAGTAAGGGATAACAAAATAAGAAAATGGCTGAGATTATAACCGAGGGGTATTTTTGTAATAAGCTCGAAACATTCCTGTGCAGGACTGATGAATGAAAATGACAAGTTCCTTCAACCATAGATACTGATATTTTGAATTTAAAAAATCATCATCTAAAATTATTCTGTTTTAAAGTGTCATCAAAACAAAAACTTGTTTTTCTGATAGAATCTGTCTTTAATTTTATTTTCTTATAAATAGCACTTCAAAGAATTATTAAATTTCTTACAGCTATGACTTGCTCTGCAAAGTTACTTCCCTTTTCTACTACTGGCACTTGCCAGAAAACAGAGATTGTATTTTACCTTCTCAGTTCAAATTACAACATAAGGTAATTCGTGAAGTTGTGTGCTACACAAATAAAGCTGGAGAATCCACTCCTAGGAATAAAACCCACAGGCACAAGGAGGCTGGGTGTGGTTGTGGGCGGATGGCATCAGATCCATTCAGAATCTATATGACAAGCACACGTGTCTCTTCAGAGCCTACTTTGCGATTTCCAAGATGTGATCAAGGCACTACCTGTGAGAAGGAACCCTGCAAGTGGTGAAGTAGTTATTTGTGGCATTTATAGCTGGAGGTCCTCCAATATCATCTCAAGCTGAAACAAACTGATGCTAGATTTTTTTAAAGTTTTGTTAATGTTTTAGGATTAATAGGAGGTTAGAGTTTGTACCAGGTAGTATGTGAACAATACCACAACTCAGAAATATAGAACCTTGATATTTGCGGGGTAACAAATGAGCAGCAACATAGAGGAAAGAGAAGGATTAGGCAAAAAAGTGAGCAAAGAGGGGTATCTACAAACACAACATTGAGCCTTGACATCTTAGGTTCTCATTACGGGAGGAGCCCTGAGTAATCTGATCAGGATGAGTTCCAATCCTCCAAAAGTCACTGGAAGGTCAAGATGCATAGGGGATTGCTGCCAACTCAGGCACCACTCTGCCCAGGCCCCTTTCCCGTAGAAGCACTCAATTCTGGCTGCCGGTGGTGGCACTTGAGTCTCTGTTGGGGAGCTGCTGGAACCTACGTTACCAGCAACACTGAGCCTGGTGATCCATGGCCAACCACACCCAGCTACTATTAAAATCAATAACTCAGGAATGTGGAGCATAAGTACTACAGTTCCTCTGCCCCTTAGCAGGAATCTTTCTGAAGGACAAAGGATGTGTATGACATCACTTTCAGAGCTTTCTGGGGAGATTGAAAATCAGTTGCCCTCAGTGTTAGCTGGCTTAATAATGCCCCCTCCTTTAGTGCCTTCCTTTCCCTATGTCACCTCCCCACCCTTGCTGGTGTTCCCTACATCTCCAAAAAACATTGCATGCCCTTAAACTATGTCCCAGGCTCTGTTTCTAACAGGGAACCCTTTTAGAATCATTGTGCAGGGCATATTTGTTTTCTTTAGTCCTCAAGAGGCAACTAGAAATAGGGTAGAAATAGAAGTGAAGAGCTAGAGAATCAGGTTATGCAACCTAGCTATAGTAGAAAGCTTTCCTGAGCAAAAACTCCACTTTCATGACACACTAGGCAGGAACCAGGGGTAAGGTGCTCCCTGTCACTGAGCTTCATCTATAAAATATAGAGAGGACTCCTCTCTTGAGATCCATGAGCAGCGAGGCACAATTCCAAGTAGCTGTGCGATACCTAATGCTCCTTTCTGGTGTATACTGCAATCTTCGCTTTTGCTCTGAGCTCCTCCAATCTCATGGTGACTCACTTGGTGCATGCCTGGCTGAGAAGAGCAGGGAAATTAAGACTCGTGGGACAACTTTTAGCCAATGGGAAAAAATGGAGTCTGTGGATAAATGCCCCTGTCTTCAAGCAGGTAATTCTAGGAAGCATTTGGGACACTTCTCTGAGAGTCTAGGTAGTCTAGGTAGAACTGATTCCCTTGCTCTCAGTGGTAAGCTTGACAGTTCACCCTTTTATGGGCCCTTCTTCCTTTCTTGTCTCATTTCCCCACTCTTTTACCCCTGCTTCCTGGGGTTATACCCCCACATAAGCTGCCTGGACCTGTGTCCTTCACTTAGGGTCTTTTTTTGGGAGGAACCCATATTAAAACGTGTTGGCTGCAAGATTTTTCCAAAGTTCACATCATATTAGAGATTTTGCCGTGTGATGAGCAGGAATCCACAAAATTCTGTAAGAACAATTTCAAAGGAGAGCACCACCATGGTTGACACCCTGAGGATGCCTGCACTTCTCTCTGTGCTCCTGAGTTGCTCACACCACTCTCAAATGTCTTCTTTGGAAGTCTTCAGACCCAGTTTAGGAGCTGCATCAGGAAGTCAGAAGCCAGCTCATTAGAGAAGGAGAAGGAAGGTTAGGGTTCATGAGGTGGAGAATTGCCGCTGGAGTAAGACTGCTGGACTGCAGAGGTGTCTGCCTGCAGCCCGGAGCCCCATGGGACCCCATTCACACACATCATTTCTCCACTCATGGGGCTAAGCTTCAAGGAATTCCTCAACTCACATGGGTACCCACTGAACCCCCCAAATTAAGGGGTTGCCTTTCCCTATCACCTTCATGAAAGTTATACTAATTTTTAAATTGTTTGTAGAGGCAGGGTCTTGCCATGTTGCTCAGCCTGGTTTCAAGCGATCCTCCTGCCTCAGCCTCCCAAACTGTTGGGATTGCAGGTGTAAGCCACCATACCCGGCCTACTTTTGGGTCTTAGACCAAGAAAGTGAAAATTTTGCCCTACTCTTAGATGTTTCCTCCAAAGCACCTAATCTTTAAAAATATTATAAACTGTGATTGCTTTAAAAGCTTCCATCCCAGCTGAGTCAGTCTCTCAGACCTTTATGTTTTCCATGGTACAGCGATTATATCCTTCATGTCAACAACCGCTCTCCAGTTTACCAGGTGGTTTTATTTAATTCCTGGATCT
Source organism: Colobus angolensis palliatus (assembly GCF_000951035.1). NCBI lineage: Eukaryota > Metazoa > Chordata > Mammalia > Primates > Cercopithecidae > Colobus > Colobus angolensis. Next base: position 1,044,872 of record NW_012115666.1, read on the forward strand.
TTTGCAAGAAAGAGTTGGCTCAGGTAGGTCCTGGGTGGTGAGAAGAGAAGCCAGGGAGTGGGGCAGTGTGTGGGCAGAGCGGGGACCCCAAAACAAGGCGGTCCCTTAACCCATAGGAAATGCCATCCAGACTCTTCAAAGCCAACAGTGCATTCCTCCCCTTCACCCTGCAGGAGAAACACTACAAGGGTTTAAATTTTCCACATTGTAGGCATGTTTCCCATCTCTTGGGGTGATGCAGACGATGCAAATAGACAAATGTGTGTTTCTTTATTTAGATTGCTTTTTTAATTTGTTCAGCAGAGAGGGCTATAAGTGAATGATGTTAAAGGTTTTATATTCTGTCTTTCTGTCTCTCTCTCTCTCTCTCTCTGTGTGTGTGTGTGTGTGCCTGTGTATGTAGGGCCCTGAGGGTTCTTAGGAGGCCATGTGTGTATGAGTCACCATCAGCATGGGAGCGGAGCTCAGGGCTGCAGAGCAGATGCTCTCTTATTTTGCTGGGAGCTTTCTTCACCTTCCCCTCCCGCAAAGAGAAAAGAGCAGCAGCCACAGCTACACTAGTGATTAACTTTGGAAGGAAATTAAGGCTTGACCGCTGCTGCTGACCTGAGGGAAGAGTCACCTCCAAGCAGACTGGGCTGGCCCAACAACAGGGCGTGAGCAGCAGCAGGTGGAAGCACTCAGGGCGCTGCTGGCATCAGGTCGGGAGGGGTTCCACTCAGGGCTAGGACACGGGGAGGGAAGGAGGAGGAGAAGGGAGTGAACAGAAGAAGGCAAAAGATGTGTGTTTGTGGGTGGGTGGGGGTGGGTGGAGAACAAAAGACACCATTTTGCCAGCTCTTCCCTGAAAGGCAATCATCTCCACTTACTGTCTCAATAGCCCAGGCTCAAAGCACAGCAGCCTGTGGGCCAACTTCTGCCTGTCCTGCGATGTGCACTTCCCGGCAGGAAGGTGAAAGGGCCGAGGGGAGATCGCTGGAGAGGCTGGGAGGAGGGAGGAGAGGGGAGGGGGTGGGACGAGGTTGAAGGGGGAGAGAATGAGCGCGGAGGGAGAGGAGTAGGGGTGGGAAGGAATAGAGAAAAAAAGAGGAGGGGTGGGGGAGGGGAGAGAAAAGAAAGGGGAAAACCCCCTTGCTGACACGGGGCATAACTTAATTTTCACGGTGCCGGGACAGCTGTGTCGTGTAATCTGCCATGGCATGCCGTTAAAGCTTCAATGACTTTACTGACCCAGAAGGGAGACTCAGACCGTGGAGAGGCTTTTGAAAAGAAGTGGTGATCTTTCACGATTTATGAGCTTGTCTTAAAGAAACAGACTCCACTCACTTTAAATTAATCACCCTTTCCAGGGTGCATAGAAATGGGGGTCTTGGTGCCGCGCGCTGGGAAGGCCCCTGTGAGATGGGGCAGCTTTGACCCCGGGCTCGGCGGCGGTGGAGGTGAGGGTGGCGGTGGAGGTGAGGGTGGCGGTGGAGGTGAGGGTGCTGGAGCGGCCGGTTTTTCCATTTCGTCCCTGCCCCAGCCCGCGCGCCCCCGCAGAGGCCGGGGGAACAGGGAAGAGGGCCCGGGCTGCAGGGCTGCCACTTGCGGAGGAAGGGGCATCGTCCCCTTAGGGAGGCCCGGAGAGGTCAGAGCAGGGATAGCTGGCAGGGGGTGGGAGAGAGCCTGTGTGTGGTGGCGAAGGGCCGCATTCACGTTCCTGCACTTGCATTCATTGTGCAAGAAGGAAAAAGAAACCAGGAGAAATATAAGGCATTTCACACCCTGATGAAATGCGAGACCTCCCGCGAGATTAAACCGCTGAAAGGAAAAGTGGGATATTACCAGACCCATGTGATCCTCCCTCATTTTCCATATTTCTGAGAACAAGAAGGTGAAAACCTCATCCTAATGTGCAGATATTGATTGCTTAAATTGCGGCGGAGACATATTTCCCCCAAAAGCAACGTTTCCTAGAACTGACAGACCTAAAATTACCAGCTATAATGTCCTAGAAAATCCCAAGACCAGGAGTGTTCTCTAACTTAATACAACCCAGCAAAAGATTGCATTTATCTTTCAGACACCTTTGCAAACTGCAGAGCTTCCTCTTGGTAATTCACCCGGCTCTGCAGAGGACAAATGAATCTACAGCAGGGAACTCCCGCGTGTTTCTCCCTTCATTTCATTCGGGGTTTTCCTTTGTACCTGTTTTTCATGGCCAGAGTCTTCTGCATTTTAACACATTTTGGAGCCTTTTTGTAGTTTTATGATTTCACCAACAGCCAAGTAAGACTGGTTGTCTTTAAGTGTTGAAGGCTCTCCAGCTCCTAAAAGATCTGCCACTCAGTGAAACCTTTTCTGATGGTAAAAATGGGATCCAGTTAAAGGAAGTTTCAAAGACAACAAATGGAGTAAATCTACTCTTTATAATTTTGATAAAATATTGCATCTGGTCTCTGTATAGTGATTAGAACCATTTCTTCTTAACCAGTGGTGTTGGTCCATATTTTAAAGTTTAGCACCAGTCAACAGACATCTAAAGATGCTTGTATGGAGGTGCTTGAAAAGAACAGCAGAAGAAGCTGGCCATGCTCCCACCCGCCTTGGGAGAGGCTCAGACATATCCCTGCACCATCTCTGGGATACCCCAACCCTTCCCAGCTCTTCAGTGAGGTGATGTGGCTCCCAAGGGGATATCACTGGAGGTGGCCTTGTACCCACCACCAGTCAGTGTTTGATGGTTTAAAGTTCGTTTTTCTTTCTTTCTTTTTGTTTGAGATAGAATCTTGCTGTGTCACCCAGGCTAGAGTGCAATGGCATGATCTCAACTCACTGCAAACTTTACCTCCTGGGTTCAAGCGATTCTCTTTCCTCAGTCTCCCGAGTAGCTGGGGATACAGGCACCCGCCACCACAGCCGGCTACTTTTGTATTTTCAGTAGACACAGGGTTTTGCCATATTGGTCAGGCTGGTCTCAAACTCCTCACCTCAAGTGACCCACCCACCTTGGCCTCCCAAAGTTCTGGGATTACAGGCGTGAGCCACCGCGCCAGGCCCATGGTTGAAGTTTCACAAATACAAGCTACAGTACTGTCACGACGTTGTTGATTTTATGCAGTTTGTTTGCTAACACTGCAAACTGGGTAGGCGGAGTTAAGCAGTTCTCTATGACTTGTTTTTGACTGAGCATCTCACTGGAAAACTTCAATAACAAACAGCTCCTCTAGGCTGGAGCCCAAGCATGCATCATTTTAAAAAACTTCTTTAAAACATGTATGGATATGAATTTCACATAGCATACAATTAATCATTCTGAAGTGGACAATACAGTCTTTCAGGACATTCAAAATAGGGTGCAACCATCACGTCTATCTGGTTCCCATACATTTCTTTCTCTCGAGAATAAAACCCTATACTCATTAAGCAGTTCCACTTTTCCCCTCCCTCAAGCCACTGACAACCACCACTCTGTATTCTGTCTCTTTGGATTGATCTATTTTGAGTAATTCATGTAAATGGAATAATACAATACATGACCTTCTGCACCTGGCTAAGGCCTGCATATTTTTAAGATGGATGTTCTTACTGTTGGAGGCACAATGTCCCCCTAAGGACAGATTTGGCACTTTTTTTCCTAAAAGCTTTCCATTTTCATTATCATCACACAACTTCACAACATCAAGCATGAAACAGTTAATAATTCATTTCACCTTGCAATCCATCTTACAGCAACAATTTATTTATCTATTTATTTTATATATGTATTTTTTAATTTTGAGATGGAGTCTTGCTCTGTTGCCCAGGCTGAAGTGTAGTGCTGTCATCTCGGCTCACTGCAACCTCCGCTTCTTGTGTTCAAGCAATTCTCCTGCTTCCACCTCCCGAGTAGTTGGGATTACAGGTGTGCGCCACCATGCTTGGCTAATTTTTGTATTTTTAGTAGAGACGGAGCTTTGCCATTTTGGCTAGGATGGTCTCGAACTCCTGACCTCAGGTGATCCACCTGCCTCGGTCTTCCAAAGTCCTGGGATTACAGGAGTGAGCCACCATGCCTGCCCTAGAAGCAACAATATAAATTTTTTGTGACTCAATTTTTATTGAGTTTTTTCCTCAATAAATATGTTTTAAATTGAGGTTTAATACAATCTTTCTACATGCTTCTGCATGTGCCTAATATTTACATGTGTTTGTTTTTCTCTTTGGGCTGCATATTGTATCATACATTAATATATTATAATTTTCCACACCTTTCTATTTTTTTATCCTTTTGATATTACCATGCTAAACGTTTTCATTCATAAAATTGCTTGGATTTTTCATATTACTGGTATTTCCTTAGGATAGATTTCTAGAAATGGCATTATTGAATCAAAAGCATGGATTTAAAACACTTTTCTTCATGAATGAAGTAGTTAATGTTTGTTCTAATCACAGCTCTGAAAGAACATTTGATGCTACGTTGGAATAAAAACCACAGCCTTACAGTGTCAGCTTCATCACACCCCACACTCAGATCAGAACACTTCCAAGTTTCAAAGTGTATCACACGGAAGCAGAGATGGCTAGCCGGCATGGATACACAACGCACTGCCTAAGAGGATGGCTGACTGTTCATCTGTGCACACTCCCCACTACCCGCAGGTTGCAAAGATCTCACAACACCCTGGGATCCACTTGAGGAGAGTAGAGGGGAAATTCTGCAAAAGGATGACAGGTCTCGGGAGAGCCTATGCTTGGATGCCTGTCAGAAGGCAGCATAGATGCGTCCCTCTCATCTGCTACCTGGCAGCGAGCTCAGGGCATGCCGTCACAGCCAGGAGTAAAGACGCTTTTCCAGTATAATGGCACAAGGCCATTTCTTAACATCGCCAGTCCCCCTGGCCACTCACAGACAAGCACAGAGCTGGTGTTGCAGGAGCTCTTACCTGAGAGTTCAATGATAATATCACTACAGGAAAAAAAAAAAAAAAAAAACGCCGCTCTTTCATATTCACCGAAGGGAAGGTGAGGTATAGCTACCTGTGAGGGAGGGGATTAACACTGGCGGGAATGTGTACCATTCAAGGGAGGCTCACCAGGAAACAAGCAGGCATGATTGTTCCTGGATGTTTTCTGAGAAGCTTATTCTTATAAGGAGGAAAATAATACATTCACCTTTAACCTGAATTCATTGTTGAACCAAGGTATTTGACAGCGCAAAATGTTCGGTTTACTTGGGGACAAATGGGAGAGACGAATTGGTTACAGTTCCAAACTGGTCAGAACAAAATTGGGATGAAGTGGGATTTTGTGTGAACTAGAAATGTACTTTAAGGCATTTATTCAGAAACGTAAGGCCAGTGATGGTCATCTATCCTGTTCTCTCCTGAGGTGTTGCCTGCACCTCAGCGGGGCTTATCAGTTATAAGAAGATGCTAATCAAAAGCATTTAAAGTTGATTTCCTTCTGTTCAGAACTCCTGGCATTTCCTAATGCTTCATGGAGATGTTAAGCTTTGAGATGTGGAGTCAGTTTCACAGATTGAGCCTCCTCCTTTGGCCTCTCTGCAGCAGGACTCCCCCAGCATCTCTCGGTTTCTATTCTCCACCACCTTGGCTTGCCTGGTGCAGGGGGTTGCCATGCAATGGCTGTGGCCCCCAGTTCTATTGGATCTCATGACTCCAGTACCACTAACATCCTGATACAGCTTCCGGGTCTCTTCATTCAATTCATGATATAGAGATCTGATGCCTGGTTCTATGTGGCCACATGTCACTTTGGTCTAATCAGCCAGCCGTGATGGCCCAGACAGGGTCATTTGGCTTAAACATGACCATTTAAACCCATCTCTTTAGCCACTTCCAAAAAAGCAGCATGGATGCACTAGGCAGGCATCCCACTTCACCATTAAAGGTGGGTTTTTGTGCTTTTTCTTTCTTTGCTTTTAACTCATTCATTTTTTCATCCATCCATTCATTCCTTAATTTACTCCACTAACATTCAATGAGTGCCTACTTTCTGCCAGGTGCTGGCTGGGCTCACCACTGTAGTTACAAAATAAACAAGACACCGTCACTGGTGAGTAGGAGCTCTCAGTATATCAAGAGAGGCAGACACAGAAGGGCGCTTGCTCATTTGGGCTTGGAGAGCAGGGAAGGCCCACGAGCAAGGGCTAAGGAGGATCACACATCAAGGTATGTGCTGGGGACTCTAGCAGTTTATTTGAGGAGCATATGTGGATGCAACTGGAGAGATAGGCAAGGGCCAGACACAAGGTCACAAAGGCATTGTTAAGGAGCTAGGACTTTAGCACACTCATCAGTATTTTCCAACAGGTGGGTCATAGACCCCTCCAAGGGTTCAAGAAGGTGTCCTGGAGATCCAGTTATCAAATGTGCTATAGGATCTATTTAAAGTTCTATTAAGATAATTAATAAATGATATATTTCTTTTATTGCCTTAAATAAGGCAGCCAGTGTGCATGGCAATTAGTGGAGGCCAATGAACTGGCTTAAAATTACTACTTGGCTTAAAATTATTAATTGTTTTGGGTTTTGGCCATACAGAAGCTTAACATATGCATTGTTGCTTTGAGGAAGAACCATAAGGAACAAAGGAGTCAAAACAGAATGTATTAAATGAGGAGCCTAAAAGTGAAAATAATTCTGAAAAATCACCTCCAGACCATCTTCACCAGATCAGAAAACATGGCTCTAATACAAATCCTTCTGTAGCACACCAGGGACTTCAAAACACAAGATGGAAAGAGAAGACATTTGTGTTTATATCCAATTTTACATTACATTTAATAATAATAAGGACCACTTACACTCACAATGCTTCATTTGTAAAATGGTTGTAGTCAAGGGTCTGCCTTTTATTTTCATCTCTTAGAAACAATGCAATAACATTATTTTTAAAAAAATAAACTAAATAATTTTTAAGTGTAAAGTTCCAGAATTCCAGATATCAGGTCATAAAAGGACATTTGTTTCAACTGAAAAGCTATGACAAACAGTTCAATATCAGTCTGCAATTTAATATACATTTTACCCAAACCATGGTTGATGTTAATATACTCATCAACAAATAATGCCTTTTTTTTTTACAAAATTAATTTACAGTCACCAGAGGGCATGAGTCACATTAACTGGGAAAAAGTTGCAACTTGTCTTTATATACCACGAATATCAACTTTTTGTTTTAGAAGTTAATTTTATAATCTATGGAAATATACCTATATAAAATAAAACATTTTACTTGAGATAACTTTTTCCTCATTCATTAAAAAATTTAACAAATAATCAAAAATGTTCTTAAGGAACTGTCTTAATCCATTTGTGTTGCTATAACAGAACACTGCAGATTAGGTAATTTATAAAGAACAGAAATTTATTCCTCACAGTTCTGGAGGCTGAGAAATCCCAGTTCAAGACACCAGCATCTGGTGAGGGCTCCCCTTGCTTCCGAGATGGCTCCTCGAATGCTGAGTCCTCCAGAGGGGAGGACTGCTGAATCCTCACATGGCAGAAGTCAAAAGACCAAAACTGGGACAAATAATTTCCTTTATCAGGCCCCTCTATAAGGGCACCCAATCTCATTCACGAGGGAGGAGCCCTCATGGTCTAATCACCTCTTACAGGCCCCACTTCTCAATATGATCACATTGGCAGCACCCGAATTTTGGGAGAGACACATTCAAACCATTAACAGGGCCTTCGCTAGATTATTCGTTATAATGAAAAGTGCTTTTGGAAAGTTACAAAAGTTAAATCAGTTGCTGAGGTCGACAGAAAGCCAATGGAAAACTTAAATAGGAGAATAACGTGATTCAGGAGGGCACCTGGGTCCCTTCTTGGTGTTAGTGTTACAGGAAAGAGTTCCAGATCCAGACCCCAAGAGAGGGTTCTTGTGTCTCACCCAAGAAAGAATTTAGGGCAAGTCTGTAGAATAAAGTGAAAGCAAGTTTGTTAAGAAAGTATAGAAATAAAAGAATAGTTACTTCACAGACAGAGCAGCCCTGAGGGCTGCTGGTTGCCCATTTTTATGGTTATTTCTTGATGATATGCTAAACAAAGGGTGGATTATTCATGCCTCCCCTTTTTAGACCATATAGGGTAACTTCTTGATGTTGCCGTGGCATTTGTAAACTGTCATGGCGCTGGTGGGAGTGTAGCAGTGAGGACGGCCAGAGGTCACTCTCCTGGCCATCTTGGTTTTGGCGGGTTTTGGCTAGCTTCTTTACTGTAACCTGTTTTATGAGCAAAGTCTTTATGACCTGTATCTTGTGCTGACCTCCTGTCTCATCCTGTGACTTAGAATGCCTAACCATCTGGGAACGCAGCCCAGTAGGTCTCGGCCTCATTTTACCCAGTTTCTATTCAAGATGGAGTTGCTCTGGTTCCCACGCCTCTGACATTAGTACCCTCAACTCTGTTCAAAGGCAGATTCCAGAACCCACTGTGTATCATTTACTAGAGGAAGGTTTGATGTTAGAAAATGTCCCTGCTTGCTTCGAGATGAATTCAAATTACACAGCCATATGCACCAAATTGCCAACTTTTGTTGCCCTACTCTTTGGGTCAACGAAGTGGCCCACAGAGAAAGCGTCTGGAATTCACACTGTTCACATACACCACTGCAATTATCTTCTCATGAAGAATGTCTTTTATGGGTGAAATTGCAATGATATCACCAGAAGGACGTCACTGCATTATCTGGGCCAGGAAACCTGCAGTGCATCTGGAAGCTGGTGTTTTAAACGATGAGGGCAACAGATCAGATGATTATTGCCACTGAAAAGACAGTGTGTTACTCAGAGTTCCCAAAAGGAGCGGGGCATGCCAGGCCACACAGGACCACATAGGGGAGCACTGGGGTCTGTCAGGAGGCAGAGGAAGCAAAGAGAAGCATGAGGAAGGATGGTTTCCACAGTAAGGAATGGGCAAGACAGGGTAAAGGGATTAGGATTGCCTACTTTGAGTAATTTCAGCAGGCCCTGGGGTGTAGGGACTTTCTCTAGGCCTCAGGTACCTGGCCAGGGAGTGATTAAGGCAGGGGAAAAGCAGCTTGGAGTGTGAGAGCCAGTTAGAGGAGGTGGGGGTGGGCACGTTGTCTGGGCTCTGGATTGGTTGGTTTGCATATGAAAGGTGTGCTGGCAGGTGGGTTGTTTACTGTCTCTAGGAATCGGCTAGCCTGGGGAGGAGCAGTCTCTAGGTTTAGCAAGGCACCAAGATACAAAAGCATTGGAGATACAGAAAATAACAAGGCATGATTAATTCAACACTTTAAAACCAGTGAATAGACGTCAGATCTGGTGATTTGGAACTACCTATAATGGTAGCATATGGAAGTCGGGAGCAGGGGTAGAGAAGGAAATGTGGTGCATTATAGCTTCTCAGCACAGTCCACCAATGGCCTTGCGTTTTCCATGAATGCATATTAATAAGTAGGACTGTATTAGGAAATTCTACTTTCTTTTTTTTTTGAGATGGAGTCTTGCTCGTTGCCTAGGCTGGAGTGCAGTGATGCAATCTCGGCTCACTGCAACCTCTGCCTCCTGGGTTCAAGCAATTCTCTGAGTACCTGGGACTACAGGCACCCACCACTACACCGGCTAACTTTTTTATTTTTAGTAGAGACGGGGTTTCACCATATTGGCCAGGCTGGTCTCGAACTCCTGACTTTGTGATCTGCTCACCTAGGCCTCCCAAAGTGCTGGGATTACAGGCATGAGCCACCGCGCCTGCCCTACTTTCTTTAATAAATGAAACCCAGACATCCTCTGTCAAATATAGGGAAAGAGAGTATGGGTAGTAAAAGATGCTGGGCTACACAACTCCAGTCTTGGTTCTGTAGGATCCACATTCCCCTGAGTGTTTTTTCCTGGAAATTTCTGCTGCTAGCATATTAGCTTGGAGGAGTAGTTGTTCTTCCTTTAGCACTCTGATCCATGTGTGCCCCTTATCATTGGCTGACCAACGGGAATGTATAAAAAACAAATCAACAAAAAGGCTTCTTGAGGCAAGAGCGAAATAAAAGAGAAATAAAAATAGGTACTATCTTTTCAATTTCTGGCTTATAAATGGAGATTGCTCATTTTGAGCCTGTGGTCCATCCCAGGAGTCCCTTCCTGCCCAGCACCAGGTTGTGCAGGTTGTGCCCAATGGCAGTGGTCATCTCTCACCTACACTACTGGAGTGAACTCTTAGACATTCAAGTTTCTCAAGGTAAAGACCAAGGAAAGGAGCGACATTGTCTCTTCCATCCTTTCAATCCCACTCTCCTAATTCCTGTTTCCTGTCTAAGGAATCCAGCCCTTATCTGGGTGGATGACCTCATCCTTAGGAATGTTCTTCACCCACAGGGATTTCATCTCACCCCTGCAGGTCTCAACAGAAGAAATGTATCTCAGTCAAACATAACAATTCAGAATGATAAGATACCCCGCAAGATTCCAGGCCCCTGGTGTACATACCCTTTATGATCTCTGGGAGTTTGACTCTGATGAAATAGTCACTCCCATGATTAGGTTATGCTATATGGTTCAGTTTGTGTTAGGAAAGGAAAACTATCCTTGGTCTGCCTGACCCAATCAGGTGATGATCCCTTGAAAGGGGCTGGGGAAACAGATTTGAAGAGTGACAGGGGTTGACATAAGAGAGTCTCTAATGCTGACTTTGAAGACAGAAAGGGCCATGCAGCAAGAATTGTGCGTGGACTTTAGGAATGATTAATTCAACACTTTAAAGCCACTGAATAGATGTGAGAGTGGCTGCTGGCTGACAGACAGCAATGAAACTGGTAACTCAGTCCTACAACTGCAACTCAATGGATGTAACCTTGGAAGAAGACATCCCACTCCAGGTGAGAACACAGCCTGGTTCTCACATTGGCTTTAGCCTTAGGAGACCCTGAGCAGAAAACCCAGTCACAACGTGCCTGTATTTTTGACTTCAGAACTGTGAGTTAACAATGGGAACTACACATAACCCGCAAACTATCTCATCCTTGCCACAAGACGGAAAACATCTCGATATGCCCACGTCACACATATGAACATCTCCAAATCAGTATATCTTGGACCGAGAACCACTTTTCTGTTGCCAAGATAGGAAGAATATTTTTGCCCCTGATGGATCAATGTGGTGATGTCATTCAGAGAGTAATGAGTGCCATTTTAAGCCACTGAGTTTGTGGTGACTTGTTTTGCAACAATAAAAAGCCAAGACAACTCCAGCCTTCTTTAGTGAAGCACATCTAATTAGGTCGTGATGTCCAGAAACTCTATTGCAGAAGGAGAATTGATGACAGTGAGTTCTGTTGCAAAATGCCTCAATGTATTCTGGGGTCTGCCATGAAAACATCAGCTCAAATCTATTTATGACACAAACCCCACTGCCTCTCACTTACTGTCTCATTACTCTCTGATGGTGAAAAAAGCAAGTTTGCCTTATCTAGTTACTAATCAATTGATGCCTTAAATCTACCTATTTCCAGGCAATGATGACATCAACAAAGTAATTCTTCATGTTGCTATCTGCTCTTAATCCTGCCTAAACTTACTAGGAGACCTACCCGGGAACCTATGAGTTAGGTCATAAAAGGGCCGAAGAGTAAGTGGAACCGTGTGGCATCACATGTTCCACATTGATCCATGTGCCACATTGATCTATCAGTGGCAAAGATGTTCCTCCTGTCTTGACAATAGAAAAACGGTTCTCAGTCTACAGGCCAAAGTATACTGACCTGGAGATGTCCACATGTGTAACGCAGGCATATCCAGATGTTTTGTGTCTTGCAGTAAGGATGAGATAGTTTGTGGGTTATGAGTAGTTCCTATTGTTAGCTAAAATCCCAGCCCAATGAAACCACTACTTTGCAGAGCCATGTGGCATTGGTTTTTAGCTAGACCTCCTGATGATAAACAAAATGAAGAAAACACACATTTTTGCTTTCTGACTACCAAAACTGCTGACAAGGAATCATCTGCTGTATCCACATTTGCATCTTCAAAGAGGTGTTCTCCGGGCTGGTGAAAATATTTTTAGTTAAAAGGGAAAGGGTACCATGTATGACATATGTTTGAGTTCAGATATGTTGCCCAATTTCCATCAGCACTAACTTAATCTCTAGTTTTATACCAGAGAGAGAAAGCTGAGACTTTCTTAATTTTTTCGACCTCTTTGAGTCTTTCTTTCTAGTCTAGAAAATGAAACAATTCCTGTTTTGTAGGATTGTTGTGAGATTTGAACAAAATAATGTAAGTAAAATACTTTGTACAATGCCTGGCACATATTAAACCACAAAGGAGAGTAATAACCATTACCATTATCACCATTACCATCATCATCACCATCACCATTGTTATCATCATCTTCTTCATTATCATTATTAAAAACAACATCTTTACTGAAAGCTTGCTACTCGTTAGCCCACCTTAATTCACCTGGCTTCAACACTACCTAAAACACCTCTGTCTTTACATATTCAAAAATATTAAGCAACTGGCTGGGCTCAGTGGCTCACATCTGTAATCCCAGCACTTTGGGAGGCTGAGGTGGGCAGATCACCTGAAGTCAGGAGTTTGAGACCAGCGTGGCCAACATGATGAAACCCCATCTCTACTAAAAATAAAAAAATTAGCTGGGCATAGTGGCAGGCGCCTGTAATCCCAGCTACTCGGGAGGCTGAGGCAGGAGAATCGCCTGAACTTGGAGGGGGCGGAGGTTGCAGTGAGCCAAGATCGTGCCACTGCACTCCAGCCTGGGTGACAGAGTGAGACTCTGTCTCAAAACCAAAAAAAGCAAGTAAGACAAATGGCACAGTTGATAGATATAATAAAGGTCTCACAACTGTGGCTAGTTCTTGCCTAACTTTTCATTCCAAGGTCGTAAAATATTCTGCCTCTTTATTTAAAATAAATATATTGATATCTCCTGGGGCAAGCATGTCCCCAGCATCTTTATATAAGGTCATTAGCTTTAGAGAAATCATCTTCACATTGCAGTTCCTTTTCCATCGTTCCTGAGATTTTCTCTTCTATGGGCGTGACTTTAGTCAGCTGCTCCCCTGCCCATCCCAAACCCTGTCTCCATGTTATCATTCAATATAAATTGTAGGGAGGTGGGGGAACCTGTGTTAATGAAGACAAAACTGTAATTCTTTTCTCACTACAAAATCTTTTCCTAAAATCCAGTGTGTTCAGACTGACTTCCGCATAGCTTTTCCTTAATTATAAGACGTTTTCTTGTTTGTCTTTATAGGTCTTGTGTTTTGGAGGGATATTTTTTATTTGTTGTTTACATGTTTGAAGTTGATCCCATTGTTTGTAATTAAACAAAACAAAGCTGGGGAATGGGAATAATGAAGGTAGGAAAAGTAGAAAGTAGACTAGGCATAAAGGTTTTGTAGTCTATGAAACTTAACTGTACAATACCGTCACAATGACTCTCATATGTAAAATGGCGCTGATGTGCTTTCTTTTTAGCTTGTTTGTTTTGCATATGGTATATACATCCAAAAGTTATAAAACAGTAAAAAAAATGTGGGGAGAGGCTCACTCACTCCTCTTTACAGTACCTACTCCTTCCTTTCTCTCAGAGGCAGTTGCTATTAGCAGTCACTATATATCCTTGCAGCATCTGGCAAGTAGTTAACATTAAAAAACTGTGGTACATGTTAATCACATGGTTCTACACCATGCTTTTTTTCATTTTGATAGTATATATAGATTGCTTTATTTTCTTTTTAACGGATACATAGCATTCCAGTGTGTGGATGAACCATAATTTAATTAGTGCATCCTTTTCTGATGAACATTTTCATTGTTTCCAATGTTTGACTATTATAAACAATGCTACTGGAAATTTTTTTTTTTTTTTTAGACGGAGTCTTGCTCTGTCTGTCTCCCAGGTTAGGCGCGATCTTGGCTCACTGCAAGCTCCACCTCCTGGGTTCACGCCGTTCTCCTGCCTCAGCCTCCTGAGTATCTGGGACTACAGGCACCTGCCACCATGCCCTAATTTTTTTTTTTTTTGTATTTTTTTAATAGAGACAGGGTTTCATGGTGTTAGCCAGGATGGTCTCGATCTCCTGACCTCATGATCCACCCACCTTGACCTCCCAAAGTGCTGGGATTACAGCCGTAAGCCACCACGACCAGCCTATTTTTACTTTTTATGAAATTTTTCAAAAGCATTTATAAGTATTCAGTGGATGCCTAGCAAATTCAGTCCCTTCAAAATTAATTTTTATTGTAAAGTGTTAGGCTCCTCCACCAGGATTCTCATTTAAACACAACTTTTTATCCAGAAACACTGAGAAACCATTGTCAGATGGCTTTTTTTATGTGGTAAGAGAAAATATTCCTCTCTCAATGCCACCTTAAATTTGATTGCTGTTTTCTGTCAAGCAAAATAGCAGAGCAAACCTGTGCTCCATAGTTATTTTCTAGCTAAATCATCCCCTGCAGCCCAGAGTTCTCAAGGTTTATACTCTTCCCTGGCTGTCCTCCTGCCGTTCTGCCTGCTTGCTTGTGTGACACACAGGTATTCCCAGACAAAAAAATAAAAAGTGAAAAAAGTTAAAAATAGTTTTTGCCTTTATAATGAACATTATATAAGCAACTGGAGTTTTCTTCATAATCTATACATGGGCTATATATATACAATGATCACAAAATCATTTATGAACTATCTGCCTTATTGTGAGACTACAGTGACTGTTGTCACACCTGTGTGTGCACACATGCCTGAAGCATGTAAATGAGCATTTGCCCATGGACTGTATCTACATGATAATAATTAGAATAAACATGCCATGCCATGGGCTAGTTTAATTATCACTCAAGGAGTATTCATAGAAAACTTCCATGTGTCCATCCCTCATTTCTCATATCTCCTGGTTCACTCCTGGCTACCTTCGAGGAATATAAAGTTATGTGAATCCAATTTAACTTTTGGCAACGTGCCACAAAGTGGCAGAAAATTCTGATACTTGCATCAAACGTTTAACTGATTTTCTCATACCACTGATTGGTTGGTAATTGAATCAGCTTGTACTAAGACGACTTATACAGGAGTTGTAGGATTGTGGGGCTGCAGAGAGCTTTAAGATGATCACGTTCAATCTTGTATCTCACAGATGAGAAAAACTAAGCCGTGGAACAGACTGTTATCTGCCCGGGATGAGACAGCAAACTCAGATGAGAATTCCGACTTCCTGATCCCTGGTTAGGATCTTTCCTTTTTGTAAGTCAAATGGACCAGTTGTTACTTAGGCTATTTTTACTCTCCTAAGGTTTGTTTCCGTATTATGCCCAATAATAGGTGTACTGTATGTGTGCTTACATAAGTTTTGAGAAACGTTTAATCTCTGAAGGGTATTTTAAAAATCACCTGGCCCATAATACTTTTTTTCCTCTAATTACCAATACTATTATTCTGTCTTTCTTGTAGTCATTCTGTTCCCTTGGTGACCTCCCAAACAAAATAGAAATGTGACAGATAAATTGAGCTATTAGTATGTGTGTTTTCCTATTTCAGCATCACTGCCTTTCTGTTCCAAGAAGGTCCTTTGACTGCCTGGCCCCAGGGGTGGTTTTTTTTGTTTCCAGGAGTCCTGAGCTCCCTCACCTAAGGGAGGTGAGGGCTGTGCTAAAGGGGAGGATGCTAAAACAGCTCAGCCAAGAAGATGGGGCAGTGAAGTCCCCCAAAGGGGAAAAGTATGGGGCTCCTTTGTCTACAGGTCCTATGTAGGGTGGGGTAGGCAGTGGAAGTCTGGCTATGGGTGGTCCTCGAGGGTAGACAAGGCCCCCAGTTCATTTCCTAACCAAAGAGAAACCAGGGATGCTGGATTTCAGGATCTCTTATTGGCTTGGCCAATGGGACCTTAGTTTTAATCAGAAGTCCAAATACCAAAGCTCTTTCCACTTAGCATTGAGCTCTGCTTGAGATCCCTGGGATGTTTGCAAAACCCTGTAGGGTGTGTGGGGAGGGCCTTGTATTCATTATCTCTCACCTTGTGACAATCACCCCATGACTTAGTGACTTAATGCAACAAAAAGTCATTTCTTTTGCTCATTAATCTGCAATTGAGGTTAGTCTCCTCTCTGCTCCACCCCAGGTCAGCTGAAGTAGCCTCGATTTGAGGCTGGATAACGTGTTTCAACCTGGCTTAGCATGTGGCTGGAAAGTCGGTTCTGGCCGTTGGCTGGGAGCTCTTCTAGGGCCGTGGGCTGAGGATCTCAGATCCGCCCTACACAGTCCTCTCTGAAGGATGCTTGGGCTTCCTCTTACAGCCTGTGGCTGGTCTCCAATACCAGGTGTCCCTGTCCCACAGGACCCAGGGAGAACCAATCTCGGAAGTAACACGGTGTCAATTCTGCCTCCTCAGGGGCAGGGGCCTCATCTCTTGATGGGAGGACTGTATATATATGAGGACTGTCAAAACCACATAGCTAAGCAGAGCATGTAAGATGGGATGTATTCTTTGACGGTTCTTGGAAAATAGAATCTGCCATATTCCCAAATGACTGAGATGTCCAGTATGGGAGAGGCGCGTGGAACTAGCGTTGTTCAAAATTTTATAGACTTCACAATGTGTCAGTTCTCTCAGGCTTCCACAACAAAACGCCAGAAATGAGGTGGCTTATAAGCAACGGAAATTTATTTCTCACAGTTCTGGAGCCAGAGAAGTTTAAGATCAAGGTGCCAGCAGATGCAGTGTCTGGCGAGGCCCCACTTCCCTCCTCCTGGACCTGTCTTTTTGCTTCTCTGCTGGAAGGAGTGAGGGAGCTCCCTCAGGTCTCTTTGGAAGGGCATGAATCCCATTCCTAAGGGCTCTGCCCCTGGGACCTAATCACCTCCCAAGACCCCACCTCCTCATACCATTACCTTGAAGATTAGAGCTTCAGCAGATGAATTTTGGGGGACACAGACATTCAGACCATAGCACAGTGTGTACAGAGAGATTCATTTGGCCTCAGTCTGCACCAGTGTCATCTTCTTATTCTAATTGTTTGTCAAAAGAATTACATTTACACATAGTAATGTACAGAAAAGATTGCAGAGGAGCTTTCTCTTCATTTTGTATTTATTTACAATGGATTAATTGTTTTCTGTTCCACAGATTTCTCATCCCAGTCGTTATTCATTTTTAATCAATTAGCTTAAAGGCTCTTACTATTTAGCTATAAATTTTACAGTATGGTTCTTCCCTAATTTAATTTATAATTTGCATTTTAATATTATTTCTTCCTAAGCTGGGCACACCTGTAGGTAGATTTAAAGGTGCTGGTGAAGTGATTACAAATCTCCCCACGGCAAACAAACCTCTGGCCTATTTATGAAGGCAAAGATTCTTCAGTTCACTCACAGTAAGTCATCTCAGGTAAAACTCCAGAAACCTAATCCAGAGTTGTCCTTTGCTTGGTTTAGCTGCTCTCGGGGGTTTGAAAAAAAAAATGCTGACTGTGAAGACAACCCTGGGAGGAAAATGCCTTAAGGTGATTAAGGGAAAGCTGTTCTTTCCTTCACCCACAAAAAAGCAAAACAAGGTACAGCCCTCCCTGAAATGCCTTTCTCAGTCTTTCCCTCTTTTTCTTAGATCACAGCTCTCCTTAGAGTCATGGATTAAATGCAAACGCAGGGGAAAAGTCGGAATCTCTACAGGAAGTCTCCAACACCTTGCTGCGGAGGCGGCAACTGTTGGAAGCAGACCCATTATCCGGGACTGGAGATGTGGGGAATGGGAGGAGGGTGCAGGATGCTCTCTCGTGGCTGTTTTTGCAGACTCTTAATGTCTCCCTGCTTTCTCCAGGTGGCATTTGTTTCTAAAGATGAAACCGTGGTTAGTCAATACCATTCATATATCTTGAATTTAAATGAAAAAAGATTTTGGGAGTTCAACACCAGCCTGGCCAACACGGCGAAATCCTGTCTACTAAAAATACAAAAATTAGCCGAGGGTGGTGGCGGGCGCCTGTAATCCCAGCTACTTGAGGGGCTGAGGCAGGAGAATCGCTTGAACCCAGGAGGAGGAGGTTGCAGTGAGCCAAGACTGCACCGTTGCACTCCAGCCTGGGCAACAGAGTGAAACTCTATTAGGAAAGAAAGAACGAAAGGAAAGAGAGAAAGACAGAAAGAGAGAGAGAGAAGAAAGAGAGGAAAGAAAGGAAGAAAGGAAGAAAGAAAAGAAAGAAAGAAAGAAAGAAAGAAAGAAAGAAAGAAAGAAAGAAAGAAAGAAAGAAAGAAAGAAAGAAAGAAAGAAAGAAAGAAAGAAAGAAAAAGAAAGAGAAAGAAAGAAAGAAAGAAAAGAGAAAGAAAACAAAAAGAAAAGAAAACAAAAGAGACTTTGGTACACTTTGGAAAAAAGTCCCTTTTTATAGCTAGCCAGCAGCTTCTATCCACACCTCATTTTCTTCATCAGAATGGAATTTGTCAGGCTGCTTTAACTTCACCCTTAGGCCTGGGGTGAAGTTAAATCATGAATCATTTGCAGTGGCCTTTTATCCTCAGAGGCCCGATTCATCAACACCAGAATTCTCTTCCGCCTGCATAAGCATCTCTTAGCTGTGGATAACACATTGCAAGGTTTAACTATTCCAGAGTGAGACATGATAGTAATCTCCAAGAATGATAACTCTGGAAGGAAAGGAATCAGAGAGGAGAGGCCTCGTTGGATGTCTGCTGGGCCCATGGCCTCACCTAAGCAAAGCTGGCCTCTGGGATGGGGTGTCTCCAGATCAGGCCACAGTGGATCAGACATGTAAGGACTCCTCCCATGCAGCTGGTCTTCAGGCTGGCCAGCAGGCCTGGGGCACCTCTGCCTGACTGGGATAGGTGGTTCTGTTTAACTGGATCAGTTAGAGTTTGCTAGGAACAGGGGCGAGACGTCAGCACGCCTCCAAAACTTGCAGACGAAGTCAACAACTTAGAGCAGGAAAAGAAGCAGAGTATCACACAGACAGATGAAAAGCCATTGAGTTACTAGAAGCCAAAGATTCAGGAGGTCAGAAGCTACGTAGGAAAAGAAGAGCCTAGATTTATGCTTCTTCAAACTTCAATGTGCATACATGTCCTGTGGGAGTCTTGTTGAAATGTTGATTTTGATCTGACAGCTCTGGGGTGGGACCTGAGACTCTGCATTTCTAATGAGCTTCAAGTGCCTCCAGATGCTGCTTCACAGGCCATATCTTGTTGCAAGGGTTCAGAAAACCAACCATTCTCAGCCTGTGGCTGAGCACTAGAATTGTCCGAGAAGTTCGTAAAAATCCAGTTTCCAGGAGTGGGATCTGGGCATCTGTCTCTTAACATCGCCAGTCAATTCCATAGCACAGCCAAGGTTGAAATCCTTGCCTGGGAGTGAAGTGAGTTGCTGGTTGAGAAGCTGCAGATACTGCATCGGCCCCATCATTGAATGTCCAGAGAGGAGCAGCAGGTGTCTTTCCAAGGACATTCCTACTGCACTTGCTATATGTCTTGAACATATGCTCTGGCTCCCATGAGACATCTGCTTCTGTTTATTTTTTTTTAATTTCAATAGTTTCAGCGAACAGGTGGTTTTGGTTTTATGGATAAATTCTTTAGTGGTGATTTCTGAGATTTTAGTGCACCTATCACCCATGCGTCTGTTTTCATCACCATCATCAACCCAGTTAACCCAAACATATCACTGCTTGGGTTACAGCGTGGAAGAATTCAGCGAGGATGACAATAGTAAAGTTTATTTTACTTCATCTACAAAATATACAACCAGGACCAGAGGGTGTCTACCTAAGGAATTCAGAGTCTCATGGGGATTTGTGTTATTTGTCCACAATTCTGCATTCATGTGGCCCCCATACTGATATTCTATGCACTGATTTTTTTTATAGAAACATTTTTCATCTTCTTTTAAGGCAAGTGAATAAATGTTTCAAGCCATGGCATAAATCTACATAGTTTTAGGATCCTGCCTAGTGTGCAGCTTCATCATGTCTGTTTTCTGACACTTCTCAGCAGAAGAAACCATCTCTAACATTCCAAAGGGGGAAGAGCCCAGAAATGCAGCTGAGAAAGCAGTCTGACAACCCAAGACCAAATATGCTGAATCCCTTGAAGATGGAAGAAGTTTCTCCAAAACAACCAAGTATTTTTTGAGCTGGGAGTAATTACGTTGTGGGAGACAGAAGGAAGTATAACGTAGTCACTTGCCTTTAAGGAGCAAATATTCTGACCAGATAGAAACAAAGGCATGTAAGTGGCTCACTAGACAGAAATCATTTACTCTGGGATGAAGCAGAGAGCTCAAGTGGTGAGACATAATATGAGCCTTGATTTTTCAGCTCCTTAAATCTCAGAATCAGGAATTCTGAGGATTAGAATGCCTCTAAAGGAGGCAGAGTATACTCATTAAGAACATGGTCTCTAACACCAGATAGATGAGAGACCAAAGGCTGGGACTTCCACTTACTACCTCTGTGAAGTTGAACCACTTTATTTTTCACTTCTGTCAAGGGGAGTCATTGCAAGGGTGAACTAAGGCAGGCCTGGCACTGAGTAAGTAGCCAGGCAGTGTAGCCAGAGGAGTCCATTGTTAGGTAGTGAAAATGTTTTGAAAGCCTTAAAACAGTGTGGGGAAGAAGGATGTGAACAACACAAAGAGAATGAGTTTGAAAGATGAACATAGCAGGAGCGTCAGCCTTTGGAGGCGTCTGTGCTGGGGAGAAGCTGGTAAATGCAGAAGCCACTCAGAGAGTCAAGGAGGGATGCTTTGAAGGCGGGACTGCATTTGTTGCAA
Source organism: Colobus angolensis palliatus (assembly GCF_000951035.1). Lineage (NCBI taxonomy): Eukaryota > Metazoa > Chordata > Mammalia > Primates > Cercopithecidae > Colobus > Colobus angolensis. Next base: position 1,065,614 of record NW_012115666.1, read on the forward strand.
TGGTAAGAAGATAAGGTTGATAAGACCTGGGGAGTATGTGGAAATTTGAGACAAATGGGTTAATAAATCATCTCAAAGACAAGGAGAAGTCGAAGATGATGTTGAGCTGTGAGTTTTGGGTGGCCATGAGAAGAGACTTCAAAGGTTTTAGGGAGGAGAAACACACTCCACTTGCCTCCTCAATGCCCTCTTCCCACGAGATACACAGACTAGAAGATACTGGAGAAGTTTCTATATTCAGGTGGTTCCTTGGGGTACAGATGTTATATACGCACTGCATTGTTTAATCATAAAACACTGGCTACCAAAAGATGTTTGAGCTTTTAGGTCACACACACCCAAGTGCTAAGTAAAATGTGAAAAGTAAGCTGAGGTTTTCTCTTGTTCCTCTGCGGTAGGAAGATGAATTTTTTTTTTTTTTTTTTTGAGATGGTGTCTCGCTCTACTGCCCAGACTGGAGTGCAGTGGCACAATCTTGGCTTATGGCAATCCCACCTCCCAGTTTTAAGTGATTCTCCTGCCTCAGCCTTCCAAGTGGCTGGGACTACAGGTGTGTGCCACCATGTCCAGTTAATTTTTGTATTTTTAGTAGAGACAGGGTTTCATCATGTTGGCTGACCTCAGCCTCACGTGATCTGCCCGCCTCGGCCTCCCAAAGTGTTGAGATTACAGGCATGAGCCACCACGCCTGGCCAGGAATTTTAAGATATAAGATGAAAATGAGAAAGTAAAGAGCAGTCCAAATAAGCATGGGGATGCTGAACTTCAGAAAATAAAAATTTTCACCCATTTATCAGTCCTCCTGCAGAGTAGCCATCAAATATAGGTTCTGAACTTTCTTCTTGCTGGAAATTACCTGAGACTATGAAAGGTCAGCGATGGACTGTCTTTGAGGCTGGTTGGACAAATGGGTAGTCTAGATGATTAAGCACTTATGTTTTTTCTATTCTTGCACAGCAAATTTCTTCCCAAAAATTAAATAGTTCTGCCTCAAGGAAAGTCTGTGCTATTATCACCAGTTTCTCCTTCTATTTGTTTTTCCTGAAGTGCTTTGAGACTTCTAAAACAAAGTATAAAATATGAGCACTGTGAATGCTTGCTATTGTTCATAAACTTTATTTAGAAATACTCCATTTGGACTTTTCCACTTTTCCTTCTGTTACTAAAAACAATCTATCAACTTTTCTATAAGAATTTTTTGCCTGTAGTTATCCTATCATTTTTTATTTAATCAAATCACTTACAACATTCTTATGTTTTTCATTAATTCACACTTTTTTTTTTTAAATACAGTCTTATGCCCAGGCAAGTCTCAAATTCCTGGGCTCAAGTGATCCTCTTGCCTCAGCTTCCCAAATAGCTGGGACTACCAGTGCACGCTACCCAGATTAATTCATATATTATTTTAATGGCTTAGGGTTGCTTTTCTAGATGATAAAGAGGTGAAAATTATTTTATAAGAGTGTAATCAACTGAACATTATTATGACTCCCTCTTGGGTAAAAAAGGAATGAGGACAGTGGAAGGAAAATTGACTTTAATTACTTCTTACGTTAATACTTTCCAGAAGTACTTTATATTTTAATACTTCATAGAAGAATGATTGGTTATCAACATTAACTGACTAGGTACAGAATACTAAAAAATTATAATAAATAAGAGCAAAGCAATGAGGAGCCTGAATGGAGGGAAATTTCTCAGTATTTACAGCATGACAAAGGTATATTTCCCTGGAGCCAACAATTATCCTATAGGAACATATCCTGTGGATAGACTTATAAGTGCTCAAAAGGCATTTGCAGATAACTAGAATGTTCCCAACCATGTGCTGGGTAACGTACAGGACATGGGAGAAGAAAAAGATAAATTGGTGTCTCTTAAGTGAGACAAGTGAGAGAGGAGGTTCTGTCCTGACTCAGGCGGGGAAGCAGAGTCAGAGGAGAATGACCGACTGCAAGGAACTGAGAGCCTTCTGCAGGAAATCCCAGGTTAAAACTCCATAGCGCGGAGGTAGGACTTTGGGTAGAAAACGCAGAGAGGCAGCTGCAGCTCATCCCTTGTAATAACCACGTTTTCCAGTTTCTGTGTTTGATGTTTTGACATCTGAGGCTTGCTAACTCAAGAGAAACTACTGCTCCCAGGGCAGCTAATTCCTAGAGATAGCAAACAACTTGCCTGGGAGTGCCCCTTACATCTGCACACCAACCAATCCAGAGCCCACACTCCCCAATCACTCTGGGTACAGGTTAAAAAGGAATAGGGCAACAGAAGGAAAATTGACTTTCATTGCATCCTATTTTAGTAAGTTATAGACATACAGATAAGAGAATGATCAGTTAACAACATTAGCTTTCTAAATAAAGAATACTACAAATTTTAATAATTTCTATAATTAAGAACAAAGCAATGAGTAGCCTCAGTGGAGGGAAATTTCTCAGTATCTGCCGCATGACAAATGCGTATTTTCCTGGTGATATGGTTTGGATCTGTGTCTCCACCCAAATCTCATGTTCAGTTGTAATCCCATTGTTGAAGGTGGGGCCTGGTGGAAGGTGATTGGATCACAGGGGTGAAGTTCTCATGAATGGGTTAGCACCATCCCTTTGGTGCTGTTCTCATGTTAGACTCCTCACGAGATCTGGTTGTATAAAAGTGTGTGGCACCTCCACCTCCCCTTCCTCCTGCTCCATCCATATGAAGATGCCTGCTCTGGCTTTACCTTCTGCCATGAGGAAAAGCTCCCTGAGGCCTCCCCGGAAGCAGATGCTGCGATGCTTCCTGTATAGCCTGAGGAACTGTGAGCCTATTAATTCTCTTTTCTTATAATTTACCCAGTCTCAGGTGTTTCTTTACAGCAGGATGAGAATGGACGAATACATCTACGGCCAACAATTCCCCTGTAGGGATTTTTCCTATGGATAGACTCATCCTGTGGATAGCCACCAATCACCTTCTTTATTTGGCTTTCCCGCTCACGGCCATTATCCACCTGTCTCAATCACTGCAGGGCCAGGTGTCAGACAGTTAGAAACAGTGGCTAAGTCCCAGAGCCCATGAAATTACTCAAACTAGCCAATCCTAAACCTGCTTGTTCTACCTCATGGGTTCCTCCTCATGGAAACTACAGTAAAGAATTTTGCCCATGTTTTCCCCTGGCTCCCTCTGCCTTCTGACGACTCTGGTGCTTCCCCACATGGCCTGTGTGGCGTGTCATACCTCCTGTTCCTAGCAGTTTGTGAATATTGACTTCCTAATAGTCATTTCTGTGTCTGCATGTCTTTCATGCCTGATTAAAACAAATCCCAGACATAGTTTTAAACTTCCTTGAAAATAACTTTCAAATAACTTGAGCTCTTTGGAAATAAAAAGGACATCCAGAGACATGACAATTCCCCTGTCCTAAAGACAAGTAATCAGAAGCCCATAGTCTAGAAAACGAAGTTTGGCATGTTATATGCGTGCATGATGGGGAAGGGGAAGAAGTCAGTGTCTTTGATGATCTTTAAGTTTCCTCTTGTGTGTATTATTCTACATAATCAGGCATATTGTGTATAATCAGTAGATGCCCTATGTTGTGCTATTTATTTCTGTGCCTATGCACTTTCATTTAATTTTGTATACATAGTGTGTATGCTGTGTTCTGTGTAGTACCTAGCACATTGCTAGTACTTTTAGAAGATTAAGGCCCAAGAAAATCTGAATATCATGTTCTCCCATCATGAATTGCATCTAGTGTCTAATTTTCTGAATGCTCCTAATCTCCCTTCGTCTGATGTGCTTACCTCAAAATATTGGCAGGTAGGTGGGGTGGAGGGCTTGGTGGGGGAGAGGGCAGCACTAACTAGACAGGTAGGGTTCCTCTTTCATCCGGGACCTATTGTGAGGAGCTTCTTACCACTGGCTACAAAAATTATCTCCAAGATATGGAACGGGGACTCAGAGTCAAAGTCAACTGGGAAAAGGTAAGGTACAAAGAAAATAAAAATGTGACCAGAATTCAGGATCCATAAGTGGAATTTGGTGGGGACTTCAGAGCTGAGCATTTGGAAACTGCAAGGAAGAAGATCAGAGCAAAAAAGATTAGAAGCCAGCTAAGTAAATTCTTGTGTGATTTATGAAGCAGCCTGGGGCTCCCTTGGCTGGTGGGTAAGAGTGTGATCCTCAGGGGGCCAAGTTGGCGGGAAGGGTCAATGAAGGCAAAGTGAACAGGTGTCTTAGGTTGGGTTCCCCTGGAAATGTATTCTGAGAGTGTGCAGAGTTGGGGAGTGCTCTCAGGAACAACATCTGGAAGGGAGCAAGGAAAGCCAAATGGGGCAGAGGGAGGAGTTGAACTGCAATGCAGTTGCAGCCAAGGCCTTGGGTAATCTATATGTCGCTCTGTAACTGGGGTGGCAGTTTAGAGTTGTCCAGAATTGAGGTGAGAAAGCTGGGCTTTTGTACCTCCTCTACGGACCTGGGCTACTCTGGAGCAGGCGACATAACTTGGGTGAGGCAACCTCACTTCTACCAAAGGCAATTCCTGGGGATGCAACTGTGAGCTCAGCGGCCAACAGTCAAGACAACTGGAGGAATGAGAACCTCAATCCTGGTGAGGGATCTGGGTGGCATCCACGACAGCATCCCATTAAATAGAAAACTGGCAGTACTATTTTTGAAATTGTGGATTTTACAACTCAAGTCTATCTTATTACCTCAAATCAATGTCAAAATGTTAAACTGTGCTGGACCAGGAACAAGGATGCTCCAAACCTGTCCATGACACGTTCTCATAGCTGCTATAAACATCTCAAGAACCCACATGTGATTGGACCTGATAGCCCAAGGAGGTGCTATTCTAACTGATGTCTCTGCTGACTCCGGTAAGCTGGGGAGCTCGGCTGCAGTACACCAGGTGCCTGGCTAGGAAGTTGTTTGCATGCCTAGCCAAAGGTGAAGGACCCAGGGTGGTCACCTGAAATGTGTTTGTCAGATACAGGTCATCATTTCTGGGAACCTCTGGCCTCATTTCCCACATCCCTCTGGCTCAAACGTGTGATGGTTTAAATCAAGATGCTTGGAAGCAATGAGAAATAACCCACTAGAATGTTTCTGCTGCTTCCCTGCTTGCCTACGTCCCACCCTGTCCTGCACACATGCAGACAGACACACACAAGTACAGTACTGTTCTACCATATCCTTAACTTTACAGATCTCCCGCTGAAGGTTCTGACTAATGGTAAGTTATTTGTTCAGAAAGATTTTATGGCTCTCATAAAACGTCAATTACAGTTTTAAAATAACTTGTAGTTTTTCTGTAACATGATGCTGCCCTCCTGGTTCCCAGAGGGTGTATTAAATTCAAGTAGCAATAACAAATCATTTAAGCAATAAATAAATAACCTGAGACGGAGCGTTGTTAAGAGTTAATAGTCTCCCATACACTCAATAGAGGTTGAGGCTCCACTCAATTAAAGTGACCCCGGGAGGGGGGTGGCACAGGGGCCAAACTGCACCCAGTCGTTTTGTTGAAGGTATTCAACCCGCACACATTCATTTCCTTCTTTATGTTGTCTCTTTTCAGCAGGGAAGGCTCTCTGCAGTCCCTGGTTCCAGAGAACAATTACGGTACAGTCTCCGAGAACAGAGAGAAAGCTGGGGTCATAAATATGTTAAATGGGTGCGTGGGTTTAAGTGGCTTTGTAAACGAAACACGGAGGAAAACTCAGACTAATTAATGAATATGAAGCAGCGGGAAGGCTGGAGGTTTCTGGGGGACAGTCTTGTTGTGGGGTGAGGATGTGACATCTGTAGAATTATTTTCCTCCAGGAAGGGACACTTGCTTATTTCAAAAACTTTTTTTCAAGATCTCAAAGTGGCTTTGTGGAGAATATCAGATGTGGGTGAAAACACGCAAAAAGCATTTAAAAGTGAAATTCTCTGAAGCTGCAATTTCTCTGATCAAGTTATAACCTTAGCCCGAAAGAATGATCTTGCAAATTTTTAAAAAGTGTTATCCTTGTATTCTGAGAGAGAGACATCATGCTAATCTTGAAAAGAAGATGAATTGCATATTTTTAATACAGATTCACAGCGCATTCCAATATATAGACTCTCTCCTAATAAGTGGCATTTGTTGAATATTAAATTCTATTTGGATCAAATCAAGGATTAAGATTTTATGACGTGGCATTTCTGTAATGTTCTAAAATATTTCAGTTTATCTGTTTGGAGAATTTACTATTTTTCCTTTTGTTCCTTCTTCACCTTTTATTGAAAAAATTATTAGCACAAATATCTTATCTGCATGGGACGTTAAAGGTTCCCTGCATGCCTCCTATGACCCGTGTTTACCTACAAATGACTTCCAGATCTTCTATGTGAGACAAGCCAGTGCTGGTACTCTGAAATGTCCCTGAACTTGGGGGATGCTGACACTGTGGGAGCCAGTCAGAGAACAACCACCAAACACAGGCCACAGCAGAGACGTAGATGGACAAAGGACTCAGGGAGGAGAGACAGACTCGAACAATGACGGGAAAAGTAGACAGGCACAAAGAAAGACACAGAGAAAAACAAAAACAAAAACAAAAAACCCAGGAGCAACAGAAAAGTGGCAAACAGTAATACTGCTTCTAGGATATGCCCAGACTTCCTTGTTTAATTGACCAAATGGCAGAGCTGTGAGCAAAAGATTAAATAGTTGATCTAATTTGATTGTTAAGATACAAAAATAAGCAGAACAACCTCACCTTAAGCTGTTTCAGTGTCTTAGTTGCAATGATCAACAAACAAAACATTGCTAAATCTTGTCTATATTGATTCAACCAAGTCATTTTATTTTTATTGCATTTAAAGCTGAAGAATTACTTTTATAATTCTTAAATGTAATTCATAAATGACATCTATTCTTCAAAAAGAAATAGGACATGTTTTATTGAACACCTACTACAGGAAAGGTAGGGGATCAAGGCTTTGCACAAAGAATACAAGGATACATAAGAACTCTAATTGATCTTAAATTATTAAGGAAATAGATGGTCAAGGTTACATGATAAACAGATGTCAAACAAAATGATATCAAGATAAGAACTGAATAGTACAACAAACAACAGAAGAACTGTCACAAGAAAAAACTCTTGATAAATTGCTTAATAAGGGATACAGATTATAAATGTTTTGAGGTCTGAAAGGAGAAGACTTGGGAGTTACAGTAATCATTGATTGTTCCATGGAGATCATGACACATTTTGGGCCTTCAGGGACCTCTGATTCCCTTACAGGTGAAAAGAAGAAAAGGATTTGGAGACATTTATTTACATATTGTTTATTGCTATTGTTTGATTTATAAGGAACAATGAAATCATAAGCATATTAATAGAGTATGATGTGAATTGTATTTTGTCTTAAATTTTCAACTTATGCACAAATACAAAGAAAGTTATCTAGGAAATCTTCGGGCTGCACTGAAACTATTCTATGGAAGAGAGTGATTCTGCAAATAGTTATTAAGCAAAAAAATGATAGTGACTCTCAAATACCTATCTCCTTTTTCAGCATCTGTATATACAAACTATCAAAAGACTGTTTTATATATGGTCTTTGCTGTGTCAGAATGGAATAATGTCCTCCCCTGAATACCTTATAGCTCTCAGAGCATGATTTAAACACTCAAATGTCTATCAAACAGAGAAGAAACACAGATCCGTATTTGCCTAGAGTTGAGGATGGGAGCAGGGAATAACTGTCACCTGGGCACAAGGGAATTTGGGCAGTGATGGAAATGTTCTAAAAAATACATTGTGGTAATGATTGTACAATTGAATACATTAACTAAAATCACTGAATTTTACATTGATTACAAGAAAATTTAATGATTTGTAAATTATAATTCAAGAAAGCTATCTTTTTTTAAGTGTCTACCAGGCCAGGGTGGTAATGTAACGCAATCTCAGGTTCTATGTTTTGGATGAAGATGCAGTCTTTTTGCATGGTAAATGTTTAAGAGTGTCCCTCAATCTCACTCATATTTTGCAATCTCCCATATTTCATGAAACCCAGGATTTTCTCGTCCTATTTTTCATTTTCTAGTTTTTATAGAGACGTGAGTATGAAAAACATTGTTTAAATTAGAGGAAAATGATATGACAAATGACAATCCAAGGTTTCTCACTGTGGAGCCTCAGTAGAGAGTGGTGGGGCCATAATACCTAGATGGGTATGTCCTGTGTCAAGGGGACGACCACTACTCAACTCCATTGGTTGTTACAGGGTAGGGAGGGGAAGTTGCCAGATTTTCTACATCTCCAAGAGAATGTTATAATGAAATCTTATCTTAAGATGTTGGTTCAGACTTTTAAAACAAAACACAGTGTGGTCCAAACAAACTGGGACCAATTCAGTCGATGAGATGAAAATCCACAGCCTCTGCTTTATAGTCAGAAGCTCACAGTGTAGTGCTTAATTGTGGATTTCCTAGTTTTGCTCACTGTTGTTCTCTGTGGGCTAATTGTGACTCTCCAGCTTTTTACAGTTCAGTTCCTGGAGCTGGAGGTTGGGGTAAGGGTTTTGGGCCTGATAAATACGTGTGTGTGCATGTATGTGTGTGTGTACTGGTCCCAACCCTGTGCCTAGCTTTGTGCCAAATATATATGACAAATGCACAGTCAGTACTGTTGATTTCATTACTATAATCAAAATATCACGCAAATAAATGTTTTCTTGAAGGCTAGCTCAAATATGCATGCTACTTCACCCATCTAGTAAGATACAGTCTGGACTCAAACTCAAGTCTAAGCAGACATCACTTAAAATGACAATGACCTGTCAGGTTTTCCCTGGCCAGATCTAGCATACAAGAAAATAAAATAATATTTTTCTGTATTGGGCCATCATATGATTTCTGAAATGTGGCTGAGACTAGATAGATTCTTACCAAATGTTGTTTCTTCTTTCTGGGCATACATAAAGACTACATCTCCCATTCTCCCTTGCAGTTAGTTTGAAGTCACTTGACTATATTTTAGGCATGGAATTTGAGCAGACATATTCCAGGACTGGCTTTAGAAGTCTCCTGCATGAATCTCCATACCTCTTCTCTTCCCATGCTATAGCATTTGCGGAGGATACGTGTTAGAATAGAGTCGTCACATGATGGAAGGAACCTGGGTTCCTGAGTCACAGTGTGGAGGAGAGTCACAAAGGAGAGCCATCTGGCCTACATCAGACTAAGACAAGTAATAAATAAATATATTTGTGTTAAGCCACTGATATTTGAGGATTGTTTGTTATACAGCAACTAGCATTATTTATCCTGTGCTTTTTTAGGGATAGTCTGAAAAAATTGATTATACATGCAGGTGGTTCAGACCCTTCCAATGTAATAAATAACAACAGATTGCTGAATAATCATACACTTTTCATAGTTAACAAAACTCCTTTGCACACTATTTTATTTAATGCTCACAACACAACCCTGTGAGGGAACAAGATGAGGCTTATCACCATTGGGACAGATAGGAAACTGGGGTGCAGAAAGGTAAAGGGAAGCAGCTGGGATTTAAATCTGAGTGTTTTGAGTCCTTATTTAGCTTCCTGTTCATCTAGCACTGTTTATGTTTAGCAGCGAATCCCCAAAGACGTGGAAAGAATCCTTAAACTTATCTGATTATCTTTTCATATTCATATTTTAATTGCAAAATTGCATGCAATATTGATGCCAAGTCTTCAACATGGCCTGGGTTCTTGCACTAATGTTAATAATTATTGCTTCAATTAGGTTTCTATAAAAAGAGAAGGGGTTGTGCAACTTCATCTAGTGCATTTTATGCATATAAAAACTTGATGATGACATATAAAAACTTGGATTTTTATAGTGCAATGTATCTCCTGGAAAAGTATAAAATTGCTCAGAATTTTTCATCCATAAGGTAAAATACATGGTGTATAATTATAAGTAAAATTTGCCCCATTTTTGAATAACTTCTTTCTCAATTAGTGGTGTACACACTGACAAAAATTTCCTTTGCAGGGACAAAAATTAACAATATTTTATAAATATGATGCACCAAAAAAATTGAACACTTTCAAAACTGTTTTTCACCAAAGAGAAGAAATAAAATACTAACAACGGATAAGCTCAGGGAATTTCCAAACTTTTATATTCTACGGTCCCACTCACATTCTCTCTCTTTACTTTCCTTGTTCCCCTGTCTGAAATAGCACACTTTAAATCCATTATGATTCTGTCAATTGTTTCAGGATTGCACAGAGTGCAGCCTACTGTGTACCACACCTAGGTGGTTCTCAACCCCCAGAAAATGTATGGCAATGTTTGGCAACTGATGCATTGTCACAGGCCTGCATATTCTGAAGGGCCCCATGTTTTGTTTAATGCTCTGTTGCTGCCCCTTATCATTCTTAATAATTTTATCTTTGAACTTGGATTTTGTGAGTAAAGTCTGATGGGACAGTGGAGAATGTGCATAAAAAAGATGTAGAATATGTGGGGATGCCTTTTCTTGCCACCCCATTCACGTTTTAGTAGCATTCATGGTGCCCCATGAGCACAGAATACTGGTGGTCTACCATGAATGGGAGTTCAGTAAGACTCAAAAGTAGTAGAAATTAAGAGTGTTTCATCTACACCAATGTAGCTCCGCTAGGCTGTACTTTCTGCTTGAACCAGAGCTTTCTTTGAGTGCAGAAAAACACAAGCCATGAAGGAATCCTGTCATATTCTTTCTTATTCAGGCCATTTTCCTGTATTAGCCAAGCACTTGTCCTGAAAATGATGACACAGAGAGAAAAGGAAAGATAGGGCAATGCATAGTCCCTTTTCCTTCCAGAGCTTCCCTACTCAGCAGTAAGCTGAAGGTGGAGAGAGTGTGTAGAATGTGTGCATGTTTTTATTTTCTTTTTTGAGACAGAGTTTCATTCTTGTTGCCCAGGCTGGAGTGCAATGGCACAATCTCAGCTCACTGCAACCTCCGCCTCCAAGGTTTGAGCAATTCTCCTGCCTCAGTCTTCCGAGTAGCTGGGATTACAGGCACACGCAACCACCAATCCTGGGTAATTTTTTGTATTCTTAGTGGAGATGGGGTTTCACCATGTTGGCCAGGCTGGTCTCGAACTCCTGACCTCAGGTGATCTGCTCACCTTGGCCTCCCAAAGTGCTGGGATTACAGGCATGAGCCACCATGCCCAGCTGAATGAGTGCATATTTTGTGCAACATTTTCACTATTCTAGTAAGAGTGACATGCATGTGCACGTGTGAACTATGACATAGGGGTTGTGTCTTTGTTTGAGACGGAGTGTCACTCTGTCACCCAGGCTGGAGTGCAGTGGCACATTCTCGGCTCACTGCAGCCTCTGCCTCCCAGGTTCAAGCGATTCTCCTGCCTCAGCCTCCCAAGTAGCTGGGATTACAGGCACACGCCACCCTCCCTGGCTAATTTTTTGTATTTTTACTGGAGATGGGGTTTCCCCATGTAGACCAGGCTGGCCTTGAACTCATGACCTCAGGTGATCCACCCGCCTTGGCCTCTCAAAGTGCTGGGATTACAGGCATGAGCCACTGCACTCAATTATATCATTTCTTTATATGAGCTAAATGGTGTTATATTTGCAATTAAAACTGGGGTTCTGCAACATAAAGATAAACAGTAAAATTCATGCTAATAAATTAAAGTTTTAATTTTTCTTTATTGCACTGACATTAAATAGCAAATAAAAAATATTAATACCAAGGCAGGTCGAGAGAGAGATGGTGGAAGAAAGGAAAAGCTGCACGTTTCAGTACCTTTAATATTACTTTTTCCCTGCTTTTTCAACAAGGAGTCTACATTTTCATTTTGCGCTGCACCCTGAAAATTATGCAGTCGCACTAATGGAGACAGTTTTGATTGTCACAACCGGGATAGGGGGATGCTACTGGCATCTAGCAGGAAAAGGCCAAAGATCCTGCTAAACACCCTGCAGTGCACAGGACAATCTTTACCACGGAGCCAAAAATGTACATGGTGCAAAAGCTGAAAAACCCTGTGGCATTTGGGTCCATTTATAACTTTTCCAACTAAATGCCCAGTCCCTTAGGTCATGGGCCATTGCTGCTTTTTCTAACTCATGTAGCATCCAGTACACTTTCTGGCACCACTGGTGGAATGTTTAAAAAGGTGATCAGCTGGGAGCGGTGGCTCACACCTGTAATCCCAGCTCTTTGGGAGGCCGAGGTGGGTGGATCACAAGGTCAGGAGATTGAGATCATCCTGGCTAACATGGTGAAACCCCATCTCTACTAAAAATACAAAAAACAAACAAAAAAAATTAGCCGGGCATGGTGGTGGGCGCCTGTAGTCCCAGCCACCTGGGAGGCTGGGGCAGGAGAATGACTGCCTTCCAGCCTGGGCTTTCAATATTCTTTGCTTGTTATATCATCCTCCTTGTCATACAGGCTTAGTAAACAATTTGCACAGCTTGCTGATGACTTGTGTGCTTCAAGTCAGTGGTGAAGCTGGAAACAGAAGCCTTATCTCTGATCTTCAGAGATAGACTTAGATTTATTATTTCCATCAGAATTAATATGTAGCTGAAAAGGCATAATTGAGAATTGAAAAGATTTTACTACTGAAGTTAGGAGGCAGGCGTCAGTGAAAGGAAATATTAATTTAGTTCCTGACTTATGGGCACTGATATTGGGTGCTTTATATTTAATCCTTTGTTATAAATGGTTATTCTTTGTTACAATGCTTATTCTTTTTTATAATTTTTAATAAATGGTTATTCTGTTTTATAGGTGAGAAACTTGAGGCTCAGAGAGATTCAGTAACTCATCCAAGTTCATATGTCTAAACAATGTAGACTCAGGTCTACATGACTCTGAAACATGGGATGCAGGATCAGGCCCCCCTGCAGTTACACTTCACCACTGAGGACTACAATATGAACCCTGAGGTTGAAATGCCAGTCCTATTCCACATTTATGCAGTGCCCCCACTTATGGGGGTACCACATACCCGGTCCAAACCGAGACACCTTTGAGAGTGAAAGGAGTTATTAATCTGTATGCTGGGACAATAGCATATTATTAACTAGGACTGCTCCCGTGACATGGGGACCTACTATGATCATCCCCAACCCCCAGGAATTTCTTGGAAGAGGGTCGCTTAGCAACACAAGGGAAGCATCCTGATCAGGGCACCTGCTTCCCCAGAGCAACCACTGACATGTCTACCCTGTTTACTTGGTAGAAAGAAGTAACAAGGGAAAGAAACAGGCAAGGCGTTTTACAATTCATCATAAAATGAGTGCTGGGACCATATTTTGTGCTTCAAAAACATTAGTCAAAACAATTCAGCTGTAGTCCTGGTATCATAGAACACACATATCCTAGCAAATCTCAAATGCAGTAGTTTATCAGTTTATTGTCCACAGAAGAGCTTCTAATCATAGGCCTGTGCCAGATTCTCCTTATCCTGTGGTGTCTCTGGGGCACCAAATTTGCATGTGGGCATGCAAATGGGACAAGAAGAATTCTGATTCCTCACGCCTATTTAAACATCCCCTGGAAGTTGTGAAACTCCTATTCTGGGTTCATGCCACAAACATGATGTGGCTAATTAAAGAGTCTAAAATCAAAAGAACCACAGCTCCTTCTTTCAAAACACGGTACTTCTCTTCCTCTTTCTGCTCCTCCTTCTTCTCTTATAGAGCTCTTACTACCAAAGTACATGCAGATTAGACATGCATTACTGGAAAAAACTGGAGGAAAAGGAGCTGATGACTTTAGTGGGGCAGAAGGTCCAAATATAGGGCAGGAATCCAGCCCCACACGACTCGCTTATTTGAATATCCCCTGCTATTCATATTCTACTCACCTCCTGTCCCCCAAATTTCTGCTGGGCACCTGCCAAAACTCTGATGTATGAATCTAAATTTGATGTTCAGCACGCATATTTCTTCCCATTCATGAAGATCCATGATGACAAAGACTAGGAAATTAGAATCTAGGCCCCAGACCTTGCTTTGGACTACAGTATTTCCATATATTGGCTCAGGGATACTTAGAGGGCTGGATTTGCGATGTCACGCCTGAGAGCCTGCTGGTTGTCAGCGGGGGTCTCCTTCTTGGCTGAGGAAGGCAGTGGCTCAGAGACCCGCTCTTTGTCTGAGGTCACACAGACTCTTGGCAGCAGACCTCTTCAGTTCAGGCTTGCTTGCTTCTGGAGTCCTGCCAAGCCTCACACTAAGAAAACGACGGCATTTAATTAGAGGGAAACACCTCGTGCTACATGAAAGAGAAGGGAGAAATGGGAAAAATTAATTCATTGCTATGTAATAGGTGTAAAACACTTTAAATACGTAGAGGTTGCCATTTAGCTAAAAAAAAAAAAAAAGGTCAGCTTCTTATTAGACAGCGGTGTAGATAGATATCTTGACAGCTTTTGCACTTTGGTAGCAGCCTAGGCCAACATGGACACTAGAAAGTCATTGCAATAAACCTCTGAGCTTTGCCCTATTAAAAATGTCAGACTAATAAATCACATTTTTTAATGACCAAGGAGGGAGGAGATCAATAAGCTCTAGGAAGCCATCTACAGAAGTGTCATCTGGTGCTATTTAATGTAGGCTCACTAAAGGTGGCAAAGATTTCACAACCATCTACAGTTCAATGTTAAGATCCACATTAGAACATGAAAGTTATATTAACTTTTAGGCCAGGAATCTTGGAGGAAACTCTCCTATTTTTAGGCACTATTTAGTCTTTCAGATTGTGTATGTGTTTATAAATAGCCCTATATTTTCAAGCTGTTTTCTGTCTTCCGAATCTTTAAAATGTAGAAAATAATGTTTTTATCGCTTCTATTAACCAGAGCTTTTAAAAACATTTCTAAATATGGCAATTATTTAGCATATTGAAACAACAACAGGAAGTCAATTAAACAAAAGGGTGAAATTTACTGTTGAGGCAATGAATGGAAGAGTATACCCAATAGACCTGCAGGTTTCAGTGTTAGCAAAGATCAAACTGTCAAACTCAAAGAAAAATAGATCCCTTAAAAGAAATAATCCAAGGCTCATCTTTATTCTTAGGGGCTTTTTCTTCTCTCTTCCTCATACCTCCCTACTCCTGAATTATATAATCATTCACAGACATTCTCACTGGAGGGGAAAAAAGCTAAATTTGACATCTTTTATAAGTTATTCATTTTAGCAAAAGTTTCAAAATTGCCTTATTTAATGAGTTTCTCTTCACCAGTACAAAAGATATAAATAAGACACAGTGATGGGCAGTAAAGGAAGGTCTTTTGAGGTCTTGGTGAGACTGTTTAGCAGGGATTGAAGACCACTTCTGATGCTCACTCTAAAAGAAATATTTTAAGCAAACCATAAAAGTGGGCTTGACCCTTCCATGGGCCCATCATAAATCAATTGTTAAAGCAAGGGTGAAAACTGGGGAGGAGGTCAGAGGTGGGAGAGAGGCCACAGAGAAAGGACAGTGTGAGAAACTAGAGCGAAACCAGAGAAGAGAATAGGGTAATCTTTTGGTTGAGCAGCATCATTAATTCAGAAATTGTGTTTGTGCTGCTTAGAACTGTACACCAATGAAATTATAGCCATATGCAAAATTCCCGTAGCAGAACCTAAAACCTAGGGTTGTTTTAACTCCAAGGCTCCTGTTCAGCAACAGGTAGATTGAAACTTGGTTAAAAGTAAGCATCGATCTACCCTAAGTCCTTGGGAAAATTACTCCAAATATACAGGAAAGTTTATGCCACTATTTCCTATGTGTCATTAAAGGATACACCTTAAGATGAGTGGGTGGTATTCAGACATAAATACCTCACTCATGGTATCTCAAAGCATGTCAGTTTTGCCATAGTCTGAGAAAGGCAGCTTTTAACTTTTTGCCAAATTGATCTTACACTCGCAAGGAAAAGCTTCGTGATAACCCCTTCGTTAGGAGAAAAGAATATAGAATGGCAAGTTAGTGTGTTGACTAATCTAAAAAATAAAAACTTCTGCTTTTGTAGAAAATTTTGTATCAAATGTAGAGTTTGAATGATCTACATATCTAGTCATTTGTTTCCTTAGGGTGGAATCAAGTTTGAAGCCCAGACAATTAAACCAATTCACATTTAAATGAAAGGTGGCTCGATTGATTTGTAACGACACAATTTATTTGGTAATAATGACATTCCTTGCATTTGGCCAAGAAAACAATGGTTGATTTATTTCCTAATAACAAAGACAAATGGCCCTTCTGCTCCAACCTCTTCCTTATTCTCAGTGGTTTAGGGGCAGGTTGTCAGTGGACTCTGCTCTGTTCTCTATCTTGCTCGAGAAGGATTCTAGACAAAATCTTTTAGAAACATGCCCAAAAAAGTCCCAATAATGGAAACTGGACAGTTGCACACATACTTGCAAGTTTTAAAGAGCCATGTGCTTTTTTTTTTCTACTTGCAATTGTACAACTTGGTATCGAAAACAAAGGGTTGTGCTAGAAAAATTACACACCTTATGCAAAGCACCTTGATGTTGTCATTTGCAAAGATACAGCTCTGGTTAACATATGTTTTTGAGACTAATCTTAGAAGACTCAGATAAATAGGGGTTAATATAATGATGGCATCATTATTATAATGATAATGCTCGTATTTTAAAAAATTATCCTTTAAAAATGGTCCAATGTTTAATGCAAGTGTTTCACTTTAAATAGAAGTTTTAAATGCAAATACAAGTGGAACAACTGGGAAGTGTCTATTTCAGCTTAATAAGTAATGATAAAAAATAATAATACGAAGACAAACAGATAAAATAAATCCATTTTAAGTAAATATGTAGTTCTTATTTTTATGTGACAGAATCACAGTACTAAGCTGATTTAAAACAAATTTTCTATTTTATTTTAATGTATTTTTAAATGTTCAGAGAAAGCAGGGTGGTTACTTGGGGCCTTTAAGAAACAAAGTCCTTGAGTGACCTAGAGAATTTCCTGGGGCCAACTAGACAGAGCAGACTTTTCTAGTGTGAGGGAGACCCTGGCCAGGGGAAAAGAGGCCAAGGAAAGCAAGTGAGTTGGAGTGGTGTCCTAGTGTGGTTTGCAGAAGATCTTTTTCCTGAGCAGGAGAAGTGCAGTAATGTGAAATGTAAAGGGGGGTGTATAACCTTATCTTTATTCCTCTCTGAAAACAGAGAAACCTTTCCATTTTGACACTGAAAGGTTGCTGGGAACCAATACAGGTAGCTGTTAGAAGAGCTGAGAGAAGAACCAAGGCGGCAGATTGCTCCTTGCTTTCCAATGCAACATTCGTTCATTCAACAAACAAATCCCTACTACATGCCAGCGGTGGTGGGACAGGTGACCAAAGCACAGGTGACTAAAGAGAAAGCGAAAGCACTCTTGTGACAGTGATGGGAGCTGAGGAGGAGATAAATAGAGCAATGTCACAGAGCAGGAACAGTGAAACTCAGAGGTCTACAGTCAGATAGGTGACCTATGTGAAAAGGTGCCAGGGAGGCCTCATAGAAGGAAGCCTGCTGTTTAGCTCAAGCAAAGAAAACATTTTAAAAGAAAAAGTTTTGGCTTGGGCAACATGGTAACACCATGGCTCTACAAAAAATACAAAAATTAGCCCATTATGGTGGCACATACCTGTAGTTCCAGCTACTTGGGAGGCTGTGGTGGGAGGATCACCTGAGCCCAAGAGGCAGAGGTTGCAGTGAGCCATGATTGCAGCAGTGCGCTCCAGCCTGGGAGACAGAGTGAGACTCTATCTAAAAAAGAAGAAGTTAAAAAAAATCAGAGAGGTTTAGCATACAATGAACAACCAAATGTATGACTACAATTCATAAGCAATGATAAGTGCTAACATACTGTCATTTGGGCTTCCGGCTAATTTCAATGAAAGAAATAAGGATAATGTATTAGAGCTTAAGTCCTTTTTTATTCTTTTGGCTTTATGTTCTAAAACCCCTCCCTTCTTTCCTCCCTCCCTGATGGAGACAATCACTATAGTGACTTAGGGCTTATTCTTTCAGTCCTTGTTGCTACACGTAAATGTGCTGCCTGACAGCAGCATTACTTTGTGTTCTTAAAATGTATATAAATTGCATCATTCTGTATGTAAAATTCTGTTATTTGCTTTTTTATTTAGCAGTATGTTTTGAGAGTTATCTATGTTAATTTTTATGGATCCAATTCATTCATTTTGTTGGCCGTGCAGTATTCCATCATATATCATAAGTTATTCTGATTAATGAGAAATTGAAATTTTAACAAATTTTACTGTCACACAGCATGCCTCACTCAACATTTATGTATATATCTCCTTGTGCACAGATGCAAGGGTTTCCTTAAGAATTATACCTAGAAGTAGAATTGCTAGATGGATGTAAGATATTGGGTAGACACCAGATATTCCAGATACTGAGGAACTGTGTTCCAAAGTGATTGAACACATTTATAGTCACTTTAGGAGTGTGAGGCTTCTCCTTTACCTGATGCTTGCCAACATCTGATATCGTACATCAGTCTTATTGTTACGAAATGATATTCTTTTTTTCACATTGTCATATTTGAAAACTATATTATTTCTCTGATTACCAGTGAGGTAAAATTATTTTCCATACATTTATTGGACATTTAGTTCTTCTGTTTTGTGAATTCCCTCTTTCTATCCTTTGCTGAATTGTCTATCAGATGTTTCACATTTCTTTTTTTTTTATATACTTTAAGTTCTAGGGCACATGTGCACAATGTACAGGTTTGTTACATATGTATACATGTGCCATGTTGGTGTGTTGCACCCGTTAACTCGTCGTTTACATTAGGTATATCTCCTAATGCTATCCCTCTCCCCTCCCCCCACCCCATGAGATTTTTCACATTTCTCCTTATTAATTTGTATCAGCTATTTACACATTCTGGATTCTGAGATTATATATACACATACACACACAACATATGCACAAAGACACATATATGCACATATGCGTATTTAAAATTCTGCTAAGCAAATAAAAGAAGACCTAGATTAATGGGAAAAAAAATCAAGACCTTGGAGAAGCAAATAACATTCTAAAGGTATAAATCATTCTCAAATTAATCTATTAATTTAAGAAAATTCTAATAAAGATTCAAACAACATTTTTTTGTAGCGTGGAACACAGAATCCACATATTAGAGTAAAAAGAAAATCAAGAACAACTGAGACAACCTTCAAAAACTGAGAAAAGGCAGGAAGCGTGTTCTATAAGGAGACAAGAATTATTGTAAATTATTTTTACATATAACTGTAATCATATGTGCAACATATGCACATATACTAATAGATTATATATACACATACACAATATACACACAATATACATGTGTGTATATATCAGTTTATATCTGATCTATAAAGAGTCATCCCTCGATATTGTGGGAAATTTCTAGGGCTCCTCATTGCTACCAAATTTCTAGGGCTCCTCATTGCTACCAAAATCTGAGGATGCTCAAGTCTCTGATATAAAATGGTGTATGTAGTATTTGCATATAATTTATGCACATGCTCCAATATATTTTAAATTATCTCTATATTACTTATAATAACTAATTCAATGTAAATGTTATGTAAATACTTGTTATACTGTATTGTTTAGGGAATAATGACAAGAATAAAATATGTACAAGTTCAGTACAAACACAATTCTTTTTTCAAATATTTTAAATTTATCCTTGACTGAATCCATGGATGCAGAGCCCATGGATATGAAGGGCTGGCTGTCCTAATATATGTGTATTCAGTAAGGTGAGCAACCACAAACTTAACATACAGAAAAAGTTAATAGCATTAATTTATATACATAGTAATCAATGAGCTAGAAGATATAATTGAGGCCTCATTTGCTAGGTAACATAAACATATAATAAATACTCAAATAAGTTTATTGAGAAATACTGATAAATTTAAAAATTCTCCTAAGGACATAAAAGAAGATCTAGATTAATGGGGAAAAAAATCAAGTTCTTGGAAAAACAAATAATATTCTAAAGATGCAAATTATCCTCAAATTAACCTATTAATTTAATAAAATTCTAATAAAAATTCAAGCAATATTTATTTTGTAGCATGGGACACAGAATCCACATATTAGAGTAAAAATAAAATCAGGAACAACTAAGACAACCTTCAAAAACTGAGAAAGGAGGCAGGGCACTGTGGCTCATGCCTGTAATCCCAGCACTTTGGGAGGCCAAGGTGGGTGGATCACGTGAGATCAGGAGTCAAGACAAGCCTGGCCAACACGGCGAAACCCCATCTCTACTAAAAATACAAAAATTAGCCAGGCGTGGTGGCACACGCCTGTAATCTCAGCTATGCGAGAGGCTGAGGCAGGAGACTTGCTTCAACCCAGTAGGTGGAGGTTGCAGTGAGCCTAGATCGCGCCACTGCACTCCAGCCTGGGTGACAGAGCAAGACTCTGTCTCAAAAAAAAAATAAGAAAGAAAAAAAAAAAAAACTGAGAAAGGAGAGGAAGCATGTCCTGTAAGGAGACAAGAATTATTGTAAAGTAGAGTAATGATATCTACGTGCATTGGTAAAAAGATACACAAGGAGACATTGGTCCTCAGTGTATCTCCACAAACTTTTGTTATAAAAACATTCCTATATTCTATACTACTACTTATTTAGCCACTAAATAATTCATTCTATAATTTTAAAATAAAATTTTAAAGAGCACTTTTAGGTTCACAGCAACATTGAGTGAAAGGTACAGAGAATTTCCATATCCCCCCACCCCTACAAATGCTCAGCCTCCCCCATTATCCACATTCGCCACCAGAGTGCTGCATTTGATACAATTCATGAGCCTACTTTGACACATCATTATCATTCTTTAATTTTTAATAAATAATTCTACTTTAAAGAGAGAAAGAAGCATCATAGTCTGGCTGATATCTTAAAGTTTCTAAGACACAGGAAGAGCCATTGCTCTCTTGAACCAAGAAAAACACCATCTTCTACCGGCTGACTAAAGAAATACAGGAGGAATTAACTAGCTTCTCTAGGGCTATTTCCTTACATGTGACAGCTGGTTTTACATGAAGATATTACACTCAAAGAATCATATAAAAACGTATTTTTTTTCAAATACTATCCTCATAGTATAGTATCCTCTATACTACAAACTAGGTGTTACCATCTCCATCAAACAGATAAGAAAGCAGAAGCTCAACAAGGTAAGATACTTTTCCCAGAACACAAGGAGAAAGGGCAGAATCAGAACTCCCAGTTAGTTCTAGAAAACTCCAATCCTACACCTGCCATCTTGCTTGATGCCCACTGTCAACTCCACTTACACTAACCCTGGTCTCACTCAGAGAGTTGCAGCCATTGATGACTTGCAGTTCCGTAAGACTGGGATTCAAGAACTATAGAACACAATTCCCTAGAACCCAGAGTGGTTTGCCTGTGCCCCTGTGACTTGGGGTGCCCAAGCCTCCCGGGCTGCACCATTTCAACATGTCCTTGGAGCATGTTAGTGACACTTCATTTTGCTTCTGCTTAACTTCAAGGATTTCATGTGCTTATGTCAAGTATTAGTTGCATGTTCCTGCAGTGTAAACAAGTGTAGTGTCATAACAAGAGTAAACCATTAATGCAATGGCAGTAGGAATCAGCAGCCTGAAAAAACAGTAGGGAAGTAGTGATCAGGGTATCTTCTACCCTATTGTTTTCATTCACTTGGTCCCTGGAACTCTAGTTTCTTTTCCACTCCTTGATCATGGGAAGCTCTTTTTTATCCCTGCTCGACAAAGTCTTTATATTTACTGTTCCTTCTGCCTTAAAACTGACCTACCAATTTGTGGATGGCTGCCTATTATTCTTTAGGTCTTGAGTCAAATAGCAGCATCTCTGAAAAGCCTGCTATAATCACCCTTGGTCACAAGGCTCTAGTTACTCTCTATCATATCCCCTGGTTGTTTCTTTTCAACCAGTTATCTCAATCTGAAATCATCTTATTGATTCATGGTCTTGAAGCTAATACTTCTTGCTCTCTGTTAAATACCCAGCACCTAGACTAGAGCCTAGAAAATGATGATAGCTCAGTAAAAATGTGTTAAATAAGTCATCGAGGGAGTGAGCAATCTTTACTAGAGATAGAGAAATGATCAGAAAACCTTTTCCGGCTACATTTCCAAGAAAGAGATTTAGCAATGAAAATGGGTGGTCTGACATACTTTTATTCAGTTCCAAAGCCCTGGTCAGTAAATACTGGTTTCAGAGGCCAAAGAAACCTGAGACTTGACTGGCTCTGGGCTTGCATTGCAGCTCAGAAAACCCCCACATGCAAGCAGAACAGGGGTTATTCGGACCCCCCTCTCTGCTCCTTTGGCATGCGTTCTGGGCCCTGTAAAGGTTGCCATTTACTGGGTTTTGTCAGATCAACACAAAGTAAATATTTTCAGTTCCTGAATGCTGGTGAGAGCATGGGAGGGATCAAGTGACGGTGCCTGGGAGTAAACTCGATCTCCGTGCAACAGCAGGCTCAGTTCCATGCTCTCTACAGAGCCAGGCCGATTAGTGGCACATGGCTAGGGCTAAGTTCCTCCAGCAGCCCTGTGACACGCAGGAAGAAGTTTATGCAGCTCTATGAAAGAAATCAACACCAGTAACAAATCAAGTGTTGGTGCATGCTCCATGGCTTATAAATACCCCTAACCACATAGAGATGCTGGTGGATCACACAGCATAAGAACAGAAGGGTGGTGGGGAGAGACACACAGCAAGTCAGGAAGAGGAGCTAAAACAGTTCTGCCGGATGATCATAAAGGAAAAGAAAATGTTCGTTGCCCTGAGCTCAAGTGTGTGAAAATCACACTTCTCCATAGATTAAAAACTACCTACAAAAATTACCAAAAGTTGTGACTATTTACTCCTGCAACAGAACCAGATTCTGGCATCTGTCTGAACCCAGGAAGAGTAATATGCCCTGAAGCTCAGAGTCCGATCGGTGTTCTCGTGCAGAGTGGGTGGTAGCTAAGCCCTCCAAGATGCTCTGTTCCTCTTGGCCAACAGGAGAGAATATTAGGGCTTGCCCAAACAGGCCCCAACAAGGCACTTTTATTTAGTTTCTAGCATGATTAATCTAATTTGTTTTAGGTTCTGGGAAACTGGCTATACTACAAGGTAGCTTTCTGGAAACTTATGAAAACTTACGTCCAAAAATTCTTGTGCAAATTAGACATTAATGGGCCAATTGTACATGTTGCAAATCAGCAAGCTGCTCCATAGATGAAATTGATCTATTTAGAAAAGGCTTAGAATTTAGAAAAAATTAGGTTTCAGGAAAATAGCGTACCTTCTTTTAAACCTTTCTTTCCCAGGCTCACTTTTAAGGGATCATTGTAATTCCCCACTAAGAAAGTCACTGTATCTATCATCAGAATGGTGGTATCAGATGGCACCCCCATCTGCTGATGTGTAAGGATTTTGAAGGATTCGCTAATCTTAGAGAAGCCTCTCTCTTAGACTGCTTTCTGTACTGGGAGTGCAGGCAGTGGGAGAGCCCCAGAGGTGGGGCATGGCTCTGGAGTGGAAGCAGCCAGTCCTGCAGAAGCAAAGGGCAGAAAGGGAACAGAGCTCACAGCATAGAAAATAGTTTCCTAGATGAATTAAATCATTCCCCTAGAGAAACACGGCCCAAAATCTAATAAGAAAGCCAGTTAGAAAAGCTCCGTCTTCTGATTTGTGGTCCACAGCCATCTCAATTCTGTAGTGCAGGCAGTCTGATAGGGTAGTCCCAATGGGTTCAATTCTAGAAGCCACCAGATTGAAACTGGTCCAATCAGCTAGTTTTAGGACATAGGTTTTCCAACCCAGGACTTCATATTCCATCCTTGCCCTCCAAAATCCAGAAGCCAGTTTTTAAAATACTTATTTCTATCTTCTAAAAGTAGATTGTAAACCCAAACTAAACCTCTGAAAGGATCCACAGACTAAGGCCTTCTCTACTTACCTTAGACCTCTTAGCTGTAGGTAGAAATAATGTAGGCTTTTCAGATACTTAAAAACATGTCCCACTCAGGAGATGGCCCCAGATAAGGTCTTTTGGCAGGTGCCTATTAGGCTCAATTCCATGGCTTTCCTCCAAGATGATTTTATTTTTAAACAGAATCAAATTTTATGCTGTAGCCTTGCTAGGAATATAGTAGATGAAACTGTTCTTTTCTCAAAACAGCTTTCTTTTAACATATTTAAACTTTCTTTCTTGTCTATGAAATAACTCAAAATGGAATTCTCTTTACAGTGGAGCTTTGTTTTAAAGTAAGAAAGATCTTACTTACCCCCTCTATCCATGTTATGGGCAGAAGAGATTGTTTAAAAATCCTTGACAATATTAAATGTGGGATGTAGTGCTCGTTGAAATTATACCTTACCTTTGTTCAGATGCATGGCCCAAGAGACACAAATGTTATAAACAAAGCATTATAGTAGCTTCTATTTGAAAGATCTGGTATTAAATGTTGTCATTTATCCTCAAGATCATGAGTTTATTCATGTAAATTAACACTGTTCATGTGCTCCAGTTTCTGATCAATCTTTTGGAAATCTATCAAAATATTTGAAAAACTTATTTGAGTGGTAAACTGAATATTATAGGTCAACTTCTGATATCCAAGTGAAAGACACAGAAGCCTTAAAATAAGGAAAAACATATCTACCATGAGAAGTTTGTTCTTAGCACAACCATGAGGATCAAATTTGAAGAATGCTCTCTATTGGGACTATATGTCTGTAAGAACACAGTTCATCAAAATCATCTAGCTCTCTGTGGCCCTCAGGTGGTATCTGGTCATTCTGGCCATAGACTAGCTACAGAACTAGCTTTCAAAAAGCGGTTCATCTCAACCAGTTTCAAGATTAAATCAGAAGATAAGATCAGATCCAATTTACCTGCAAAATCTCCATTCTAACATTTAACAATGCACTATAGTTGCTCAGTCTGTCTGTCAAACTTGTCAACATAAGTTCATTTAGCTAAGAAAACAGGTGAGTTTTAATCTCTTCTGTAAGGGCCATGACAATAGTAAGCTCCGTGGTGTGTTCACATGCATGCGAGCTCTAGAGTTTTAATTTGCTTTCCTTCAGTAGAATGTAAGCTTCACTGAGGGCAAGAATCTCTGCCTTGCTTGTTTGTTTGTTTGTTTGTTTTCCCTACTGTTCTTTTCTCAGACACTAGATCAGAGCCTGATATGCAGTAAGCACTCAATAAGTATCTGGTGAATGAATGAATGAATACTCAAGCATAGGGTTTCTGCTCTGTGTGGTTGGCTGGGGGATTCCACTCCCACTATTGAGACACCCTGCTTGGTTACAATGCAAAGTGTGCATCTCTTTGGATACTTTATTTTTTACTTTGGAGATTTGTTTCTAAAAGGCAGGCATGGGTGCTTCCTTTCCTCTAGTCATAAACAATAGAAGTAGACCAATGTTATGAACCTCACTTTCAAGGAAAGAGAAAATGTGTCTGCTGCTCTTGAACTTCCCAGGGATACTTACATTAGATAGTATAGCCAGGCAGCCAATACATCTTGCTTCATATGATTAGAAAAATATTCCCAGCAAATATTCTCTGTGGCTGGAAAGTTCATAGACTTTTTTTTTTTTTTTAGTTTCCTCTGCTCAGTACCCAGCACAGAAGAAAGCAAGGGTAAAATGCCACAGGATTCATTGTACTGGGTCTGTCTTGATTTGACCAGGACAGATGAAATCTTGCACTCTCCACCTACCGCTACAAGGAAAGGTACTACATGAATGGGCTTCCCAGGCCAATGCTGGCCTCTACTGGTGTGGAGGCAGAGAAAATCAGAAGGCCACTGGAAAATGGCCCTTCATTCCAACCAAGATGGCAGCCTGGGGCAGAAACATACAGTCACCTGAGAGTGCTTTGGTTTCTCAACATTTCAGGGACTAACATGAACTAACATCCACCTTCTATTATCTCCTGTTAGAGATATGAGCACATTCAGGTAGAGAGCCAGAATCGATTTGCTGCAGTTTTTCTACAAAATTACCAAAAGAGATGGGAACAGAGCAATGACCAGTTGACTTTAGATCTCATTGCCTCAGTATAGAGCCTGGCATATTAACAGATGCTGGCCAATGTTTGTTGAATGCTAGAGTGACCAAGAAGTCCTGGTTTGCCTAGAACTTTCTCAATTTTAGTAGCAAAATTTTTATGTCTCAGGAAAATCTTCTGTCCGGGTCAAACTGGGATAGTTGGTCACTCTATTCAGAATGCCACGGTGATGCATGGATTTACAGAACTCTGAGTTAAGGTCAGGTTACCTCTTGCAAATCAGTGCAGTGTACCAAAATGCCTGTCATAAGCTTGTTTGTAAAAAGCAAACAAGCAAAAATTGTTCTATTAAAACATCAACATATTTTTGAACTATGTGAAAAATACTTTGTTTCTTTTTTCAAATACCTGTCAGAATAGTCAGTTAGCACAAAAGACTAAAAGATGGTGAATAGAAAAGAACAACATCAAATAAGAAGCATGACAAATGATTTTGGTTACAGAAGCAAACATATTGCTTTCATTTCCCCAAACTGTTACCTGTCAAGTAACTTATTACAGACACAATAGGGTCAGGGCTGTAGGCTGGATATTGTGATATGAAAAGATAATTTTAAAAAATGCTAGGAAACAAGGAACATTAAGTATTTCCTTACTCTTCCTTTCAAAAACAAAACTAAAAGAAATTTGTCAAAAGAAATATCCCATCATTGTTTTAAATACGTTTTGCATGTTTAGAATTTCCCCCAATAAAATGCCACAGAGAAGAATGCACATTTTACAGTCCTAAACATATTTAATATACTGTTTTTACAACAGCTGTTGCTTTCACAGAACTTTAACCCTGCTGTGTAAATGCATCACCAGGAAAATACCCAGGTTGCCATGGAGACAACCTCAGCACAGAGCCCTTTGCTCCGTTGAACTGGTGTCAGCTTTCAGCCTCCCTGCATTCCAGTCTGGCATCAACCCCAGGCTACAGCTCAGACTTCATTAGAGGTCCTGATGAAGGACAGCGAAGGAATCCGAGGCAATTACTAGAACTGTAAGACCTCTTTCCATCAACACACCTGATGGAAGAACTAAAAATTAATTCCAGAGGGAGTGATGGTATTAATCAAGATTTTCTAGCATCTTCCTTCAAGAACCCTAGATAGACCCAGCTGTCTTTTCTAGCCAATTTTAGGCCCATCCATTGTCTTAGCAGGGAGAGATAATATTACAGCTGACATTTGGAAGATTATTTAAAGTATCACGTGGCAAATGTTACAAGTGTAAGGCCAAATTTTCAATGTTTCTAAGTTAGTGAAATTTCTATCACTACTTGAAGAAAAGAACGGTAGTTACACTGAATCCTTCCTGCTGGTAATTCATGATAAGATTTTATAAAAAAACATTGAATATTTGACTTTAAACAAAACTGAGTTTAAAGGGGTGCCACAAAAAATGATGGCTAAAGTAAAATGATGATCACACAGTTCTTGTAAAGTACTGCAGAAAAGACAAAATGAATTTTTTAGCCTGGGGGACTGTTTTAGAAAGCAAATTAAAACAAAGTTTTCTAAAGCAACTTGGTTTTATGGTCCCATAGGTACAAGTGAGTTATGTTTCTGTTTTTTTTTTTTTTTAGAAGGAGTCTCGCTCTGTCGTCCGGACTGGAGTGCAGTGGTACGATCTCTGCTCACTGCAAGCTCCGCCTCCCAGGTTCACGCCATTCTCCTGCCTCAGCCTCCTGAGTAGCTGGGACTACAGGTGCCCGCCACCACGCCCAGGTAATTTTTTGTATTTTTAGTAGAGACAGGGTTTCACCGTGTTAGCCAGGATGGTCTCTATCTCCTGACCTTGTGATCTCCCACCTTGGCCTCCCAAAGTGCTGGGATTACAGGTGTGAGCCACCGCACCTGGCCAACTTGTTTCTTTTATCCCTGAAAAGTTCTTAAATTTGGTGACAGGAAGATTCAAAAATTGATTTATTTCATAAAACCTTTACATATATATGATTTATCCAAACAAAGCACTTCCTTGGTCATAAAGGGAACTTACCAGAATTGTTATCAGTGAACTAACAAGAAATCAAAGACACAAAATGAACTCAGTCCTCTAATCATCCAATGGCCTTATGTGGTGGCAAGGCTAACAGCAAAAGGACAGAGAGTAGGCATTTGCAAAGCTAAGTTTATGTTGAATTGATCTGAACAAATCAGGTTTGTATTTAGACCAAAGACTTGTGCATAAATAAACCTGAAATGTATGACAATTGTCATGTTTAATAAACTGATTAAAAGGGAAGGAAAAGATAAAATTTATTGTAATTTGTTCTCTTACTGTTCACTTCCTATTATTCATTCATTCAACAATGATTTACTAAGCACATATTTTGTGCCATTGGCTGTACTTAATGTATAATGATACATCTATTAATAAGTATGATATTGCTCACATGAAACAGGTTTTTCTGAGCTGTTGTTCATTTGGCAGGTATATTTTTTCTCATATTGTGATATTTTCACCTCTGTATTTCCATATTTACCAATTCCTTGAGAGCAGAGGTTTGCAACTAAAATAAGTTGTGTTTTAAATAAATGTTCTCTTTTAAATGAAATTGCCACCGGAAAGAATTTTACAGGGCATTCTAGAAATACACCTTTTCCCATCTTTAGTCCATTTTCTGACCAGTAGATTTATGTCGCATCATGATCACTCCCTTTTTCCATCAGATTTGGCCCAGAAGGTCAGCATTAGATAGACTTATTAACAAAAATCAATGTCAAAGAACAAAGGGATGTCACAACTAAGGTCGTTTTAAATAATGTGACGTAGGTGCTATTCCAAATAAGACATTCACAAAATCAATGGCAGTGTAATACTTTTGAAATATTAAGCAATGTGTTTCTTGTCCTCTTTGAATACCTCACTTGTGGCTCTGTGGTCATTACTTTTGGGGAGACATGTGACAGAGCTAACGCATATAAAAATTAGATGACATGGTAGATGTATACCGTGGAATACTACACAGCCATAAAAAGAATGAAATCATGTCCTTTACAGCAACGTGGATGCAGCTGGAGGTCATTATTTTTGGCAAATTAATGCAGAAACAGAAACACAAACACCGCGTGTTCTCACTTATAAGTGGGAGCTAAGCACTGGGTGCTTATGGACACAAAAATGGCAACAATAGACACTAGGGATTATAAGGGAAGGAGGTAGGGAAGGAGGCAAAGATTATAGACCAGCTATTGGGTTCTATGCTCTATGAATCTTCCAATTTTCTTTTTCCCTGTCTCACATACTTGGGAATGGGCTTAGTTATGCTGCCATAACCGGCAGCCCAAATTTTCACTGGAGGTTGACGTCTTACTCACAATACTTACCTATTGGGCATTGGCTGGACACCCTCCTCCACTGTCATCATTGTCCCCGCTCGTGAGAGCCCATGGTGATATTTCAGTCACTGTCTGGGCCCCGCCTGGGTGAGCTGGCAGATGGGGAATGGGATGCTGGTGTTCCACCTGTCTGGAGGTCTACAGAACTAGCCTGAGATCCACCTGGGGCCAGATCAGAGCTTTACTCTGCTCCTGGTACCAACATGCAATGGCAGCCTCGCCAGGAACAAGCAGATATGCTTCCTAGAGTGAAATCAGTTTGTTTGCTTTTGTTTTTGTTCGACCATCCACTCAGTTGAATTGCTTATAATAAACCAGAAATGGATAATTAATGTGTTATCTGAAAAGTGACGAAAGTCAAAATTGTCTGCGATGATGAGTTGAAAAATTGCCTGGAAGTAATTCCTAATGTTCACAATGCCTGGTTCTTTATATGACTGCATTCAGTAGGAACAGAAGTTTGAGAAATATCTAAACAAGTTTATTATATTCAGTCATAAAGAATTTTCTCCTTACACCAGTGTTTTATGTTTGTTTTTCAGAGACTGAGAATATACAAACTTTATTAGTATGATTTTTAGGTTTCGCAAATACAGTTAGGAGTTTGTTGCAAACTCTTAACTCTATTTTTTTGGCCACTCACTATGTTGCTTCTTAGCATTTGTATTCTTAGGAGATAATAATAAAAAGCAGAAGGTCATGATCCCCCACTTGGTTAAATTTCGGGATTTACCAGTTGAGTATAGAACACAGAATATCACCTTCAGTAGCTCACCCAGCCTTGCTTATTTTTGTTACCCAGTCCTGTTGATTATTTTTGTGAATCGTTCATTCTGTCAATCCTTTTGTGTTTTTCTTACTTATTTGTGGAAGCTTCTGTTATGTTAAAGATATTGATCTCATTATTCTTGATGCAAGTTACAAGAGTCAGGAGTTGGGTAAGTATTATGGATTCCTGTTGCAAACAAAGTAAAATATTATGTCTCAATTTTAAAAATGGTTGTTCTGGGAGAGCTGAGATCAACAGCTGTGTCAGAATGTTCTGCACTGAATCATCCTTGTTCATCTGCTTGAAATGCTTTCTATCCTCCCCTGAAGTCTCGTTCTACAAATCACTCACCCTTTGCAGCCTAGCTGTCTCTCTTCCCCTAGGAAGCCTCTCCCCATCACTCTCTCTGCACTGACAGCCCTGCCTTCTGTGTCTGTAGCACCACAGCCCATAACCCACAATCGCGGTATTTGGTCACAGACCCCCTCACATGATTATTCAAACATTTTATGTATTTATGTCTCCACGCCAGGAACCGGGTCTCATGCTTCCTCCACATCTTCCACAAACCCCACCACACTCATGTGGCTTCAGATCAGATGTTTCCAATGAGATGGTAACCTCCAGGTTTGGTTTATTTCCTCCATTGTTGTTGCACGTGGTGGTAAGCCCAGAGCAAGTGCTCAGTAACTGTCAATGGATTGGGTGAAGGTTATGAGAAATGGAAGGGACCCCCTGCCAGGACAAAACGTCTTCAATTTGTCACTGATAGAATGGAATGGGAACATTCTACCTCCTGCTCATGTTCTACCTGGTAGACTAGCATCGAGAGCCCTTAGGATCTCTTTGGAATCGTTAAATATAACAATGACAATAGCAGAGAGATAGAGTGATCTTTAGTGGGTTTCTGTTACTTACAACCATGAGTTTTGAATAATCCTGTGATGACTTTTTGGTAGGAAGGGAAAAGTACAGGTGCCATATAATTTAAAAAATTAAGAGTGATCATGCTGTCCCTAATATTCTCTTAACTTTTTATCCTCATTTAATGACATACAGTAAAAAGATTCTCATGCCATTACACATTTTTCCATGTGATTTTAATTTGTTAATTAACTGTATTATATTATGATTATCGAACATTTTAGTTGCCCTAAAATTTTCAATATTTTAAACAATCCTGTGACAAACAATCTTACTTTTATACCTTGGAGCAACATTACCGGTTATTTGACAAGTATAAATTCTCAAAAGTTTGGGGATCAGAGAGCATCCTCATCGTCACATAGTGATCAATTGTCTTCCATTGTGCTGTATCAATTTACAGTTCCTTCCCACCACTCCGTAGTGCTTGGGGCTCACTTTTCCATACCTTAATCAGCACTACCTTCTTATCAGTGTCTCTGGAGCTAAACTTCAGGGGTACAGGAGTTTTGCAAGTTGTTCATTCTTCCCTACAGGGCCTCCTAGGTCCTCCACCGGCCAAGGATGTGATCCAGCCATGCAACCTGAGGCACAGGACTTCACCTCGCTGGCCCTAGTTCTAGTTCCCTCATCCGTGAAGTGGGGATGAGGTTCTCTTGCCACGATAGTTGTGCAGTCTCCTCTCTGCTGTGCAATTCAGCCTTCGGGTACTCTTCATAACCTACCTACTCTCCTACTCAGCCAAAATAATGTGGCTTATATGCCTTTTGCGTTTAGTCTTTTCTGCATCCAACAGCTACTTGCATGGTGTTATTTGAGAGCATTTCTAGAACAACTGTCCAAAACTCTCTCCTGCTAAAATGTCATGGAATTTAAAATTCTAATGTTGGAAATAATGAAGAATACCATCCTTTGTTAAAACACACTGCAAAACATTACAAGACTTAAAAAGAGCTACCGAAACAGAATTTTCATAGAGGGAGAGAAAATTATGAAAGCAGAATTGATCTAAAGTTTTGGAATCACATTTTTAATTAATTAATTTTTTTGAGACAGAGTTTTGCTCTTGTCACCCAGGCCTAAGTGCAGTGGGACAACATTGGCTTACTGCAACCTCCGCCTCCTGAGTTCAAACGACTCTCCTGCCTTAGCCTCCCAAGTACCTGGGATAGCAGGCACCCACCATCATCACACCTGGCTAATTTTTGTATTTTTAGTAGAGACAGGATTTCGCCATGCTGGCCAGGCTGGTCTCGAACTCCTGACCACAGGTGATCCTCCCACCTTGGCCTCCCAAAATGCTGGGATTATAGGCATTAGCCACCACACTAGGCCTGTAATCACTTTTTTTTTAGATTGGGATAGTTGAGAAACATCAATTGCTTTTATGATAACCTGGATAGATTAAATTTCGGTTAATAAATATATTTTTAAATCTTATATTTTGAAGTTATTCCGCATATCTAGACACATATAGTGATCCAAATGGTGAGCATCTTCCTCTCTTCTGAGTCTCAAATCAGACAAGCTCTGAAGAATAGGTTTATAGGTACTAAAGTTAGGAATAAATACATACAAGCTTTTATAAATATATTCACTAAGATAAAGCAATGAAGATGTAATAGCTTCAGGATCTCAATCCCCAACAGTTTTGAGTATATATTTTATGTTTAAAACTGCAGATGAAATATCTCTGAAGAAGTACTTTCTTTTTCTGAGTGAGTTCCTCCATGTTTGGGGCCCTTGCTTTTATGACTCCAGGTCTATGTGCCCTGATTTAAAATCCTGGGGCTAAGTATCTTTGGCAATGTATAATTGTTTTAGTTTTTAGAAAGTTAGTAACCAGGTAGGTGGGATAAAATTGCTCGGGGCCCTCAGCAGGGGCTGGGTCTACCCCATAATCAAACCCATTATTTGGATGGCAAAATACTGAATACTCAAACCAAGCAGAATAAGTGAAGATTACGCATAGCCTTCGGGTCACGTCAGGTTTTGCTTTGAAACAAGTGAGAAGGAATCTTTAGGGTCCCAAAGCTTTTTGGATGTTGGAGTTGTGAGGAAGGGAATGTGGATTTATACCGATAACATTAGTTTGCAATATCCATACCGCGTTAAGGAGGTAAATGAGATTCCTAGGAAACATTTCCTTTTCAAAATAAGTTTAAATGTTCAACCTACACTATCTAGAAAAAAGCTTCCGTTTATTTAACAACGATTTATTGCATTCCTTGGCTGTGCCGAGGCCTGTGCTAGGCACTGGGGTAGATCAATGAACAGACAGACACGGCTCCTGTCCCCATGCAGATAAGCTTGGCAGAATCTGTAGTAATTGTAGATACACTGAAATTTAACATGGATGGAAAAAGCTGGACATGTCACATTTCTTTTAGAGCTGATTTACAATTCTCATTAAATTACCCTGATTTCAGCCCAGGACTGATTGTCAAAGGTATTAGAAGCCCATTACTTACGAGCTCCGTTTAAAACCTGCTCATTTAAAAAAATAAGAAATAAAAATAAAATAAAAGCACATGCAAAACTATAAAGGAGCCTTCAGCTTTCATGTCTAGGTTTTCTTTTGGATGAAAATTTTCATTAGTATTATTTATTTTTCAAGGACACATTTTTCACTAGGTGCTAGGCAACATACCAAGACCCACTGCTTTGCTATAGTAGAAGCAAGGGTCTGATATACATTTCACCCCTATTTCAGGGAACTTGGACCCCATCCCAATACTTAGGGGACTGCTTACTTGGATCACAGAGGCATGAGAACATACAACTCTGATGCGAAAGCAGCTGAGGCTGTAGAGAAGGAGCCAGCGGGCACAGAGTTCCCAGCTACCAGTAAGCAAGCTTCAGCCTGCACAGTCAAAGGACAGAAGAGTCTGGAACAGAGCTAAGTGCAGCACAGAATATCACAGATAGGACATTGGTCAGGGATAGGAGAGGAATCCTGTGGGAATGGAGGTGGGAATATGGAGGGATACAAAATAACATATTCAGATGTTGCTCTAATCTTGCTGTAATACAGCTCCTGCCAAGATGGGCTGGTCTCCTAACAGGAGCTGTTGATGGGTTGATGGTGAGACTGGATGACCCAGCTCATGGGGGCTTTCTATGCCCCTGGACAGGGCCAGCTGGGATACGAGCCAGGCAACACAGTGGGGAAGGGACAGGGAGAGTGGATCAAGTAGGAAACTGGCAAACCTCAAGAGTTTCTTTGGAATCCTCTGTGTTATTTTGAGACTGCCTCTAGGAGCTAGAGGCTTAAGCAACTTTTCACATATACATGACTTGGCCACCCATATGGGTAAGGGATCCTACGTGCTACTTAGTAGAGCTCATTCTCGAGGGGGAGCGTGTCTTTTAAAGCAGAGACAAAGAGCTCAGACAGGGTCTAAAGCATTTGTTGACTGGGCAGGCCATCAAAAAGTGGCCACGGGGCAGATGAGTGAAGGCAGGAATGTCCAGGGGGCATCTGCCAAGACAGATGACTGGAAGGAGCAGAGGCCACATGCTCCTAAATGCCTCAACATTCTGTGGGCACTGGGACTTAGCGCAACCTCAGAGGAATTTATAGGGGAACCATAGCTTGATTATAAGAAGGTTTCTGCAATGCTGGTGGAAAGAGGGCTCAAATAGGAATTAGTTGACCCTTGAACAATGAAGAGCTTAAGGGTACCAACCCCTTCATAGTCAAAAGTCCAAGTATAACTTTTGACTCTGAAAAAACTTAACTACTAATAGCCTACTGTTAATCAGAAGCCTCACCAACAGCATAGTCAGTTAACACGTATTTGATACATTACATGTAATATGTATGGTGTTCCAACAATAAAGTAAGCTAGAGAAAAGAAAATGTTATTAAGAAAATCGTAAGGAAGAGAAAATATGCTTACTATTCATTAAGCGGAAGTAGAACATCATAAAGGTCTTCATCCTCATCATCTTCACATTAAGAAGGCAGAGGAGGAGGAGGAAGAGGAGGGGTTGGTCTTGCTGTCATAAGGGTGGCAGAGGTGGGAGAAAATCTGTGTATAAGTGGACCTGCACAGTTCAAAACTGTGTTGTTCAAGGGTCCACTGGAATTGGAATTTTAGAGAAAGAAGTCATACTTCTCCTATACCTAAAGTTATAAACTAAGATTTTTACCTGTTTCACATATATTTAATCTGATGAAAAGGAGTCATAGATGAGGTGCCGGGGCCTGGACTGAGAGTTGGAAAACACAAGATGATGAAAATCTTTAAGTTTCTGTAGAATCCCCTTGTGGAAGATGGATTTGACACATTCTATGGGTGCTACATTTACAACAATGGCCGGACATGACAGCTTATACACTCAGAATAAAGTTGTTCCAGTTGCTGGGAATGCCAAAAATGGAATGATTCTCACTGGGAAGCAGTGAGATAAAATTCCTGGCTTTTGGAAGAATTTGATCCTTTAAAAGGAGATTAGAAAATTATTGGGATGAG
The DNA here is from genome assembly GCF_000951035.1 of Colobus angolensis palliatus. NCBI lineage: Eukaryota > Metazoa > Chordata > Mammalia > Primates > Cercopithecidae > Colobus > Colobus angolensis. The sequence continues at coordinate 1,101,219 of NW_012115666.1, forward strand.
AGATCCAGCTATCTAAGATGCCAAAAAAAGAAAGTCTAGCATAAGATGGAGATTTGGGCTACACGCATCTCAGGGACAAGAAGGGGAGAGGGTACCAACATGGGTTGAGTACCTAGTATGTCCTCTAGTGGGCGTTAGCTTTGTTCTTGTTTTTGTTTTTGTTTTTGTTTGGCCACCCATCTCCTGAATCCCTCTTCTGAGCTTGGAAATTTTCCTACCTTGCAAGTCTTGCTGCTAGAGACACCCTGCTACAGAATTTGAGAATGCTAGTTAATCACTCTCACAACCTCCCTTGCCAACAGTGCAAGCTCCAATGTCTGGGGATTGGTAACAATGGTAACAGCGTCTCAATCTTTTCCCAAGAGATATCTGAGCCTTATTCACCAGCGCTCATAGACAGACTGTTTCCTGTTTTGTGTGAGTATTTTATTATGAAGAGTTTCATGCACCCACACAGAACAGCAAAATAAATCACCATGTATTCATAACTGAGGTGCAACAATAATCAACGTTTTGCCAATCCTGTTTTTTCTACACTCCTCCACTCCCCTCCTCCTATGACTTCTTTCCCTAGAGGTTTTTGATGTGAATCTCAGACGTTGTGTTATTTTACCAGTAAATACCTTAGTGTGTTAGTCTCTGTTAGAGTCTCTACAAGAACAGTAACCCTCATGACAATTTTACATCTAAAAAAATTCACAGTAATTCCTTAATGTCATCTCATACCCAGCCTTATTCCACTTCTTCCAATTGTCTTTTCATGGTGGTTGCTCGAATCACAATTCAAGTGAAGTCCACCAATTACCTTTGGTTGTTATGTCTCAGCTGTCTCTTTTATTCAACAACAGCTCCTCTCTCTCTCTTTTTTTTAAATACCATTGATTTGTTGGTGAAACAGTCTGTTTTCCCTGTAGAACTCAATATCCTTGTAATAAATTCTCTTTCTGCTTAAACCAGCCAGACTGGACTTCAGTTGATTGCAACTAAGAATTGTGACTGAAACACAAGCCTTTTAGGGTTCCCAGTTTTACAGAGGAGGAAATTGAGGTTCACAGGGGTTAAGTAACTTGCTAAGTTTTCAAAGCTAGTAAGTGTCACAGCTGGAATTGAAATTCAAGGCTCTCTCATTCAATGTCTATTCCATAATCATCAGACTTTCTCCTAGCTCCCTTCCAATGCTAACATTCTAATATTTCATGCCCCTTTCCTCAATCCTAAATTCATTTCAGCCAGCAGCACACCTCAGGGGTCCAGAACACCTGGGTTCCCACTGCCAGCAATGATGATCTCTGCTCAGCTCAGCTGCTCCCTGAAACCACTGACCGGGGACAGGAAAGGGGTCCAATAAGTGTTGGCTTTGTTACAGTCCATTACGCTTCCTGCCAGAATACAGTTGCAGATGTGGGTAAATAGAAATGTAATCTATGCATGTATCTTTATCCTAACTAAGCCACTGGTTCTCAAAGTGCAGGCCCCAGAACAGCAGCATCAGCATCACCTGGGAATTTGTTAGAAGTCCCACCCTGGACCCACTGAGTCAGAAACTGTGGGGGTATGGCCCAGCCATCTATGTTTTAACAAGCCTTCTTCGTGATTCCGTTCAAGCTTGAGGACCACTGCAGGAGGCCTTACCACTTGTGCTTTCCCATAACACCACATTCCTTAAAAATCTAAAATTGCTGTTCTTTTCTCTACCTGCTCACATAGAACTGCCAGCATTGCACCTTGAACGCTCTTTCTACAGTAGCTAGAAATCTTTTATCTACCACTGAGTTTGCTGGTAGACTTGGGTATTTATAAAAATGTTATTCTTTCTTGAAATGTCATTATAATTTAATCTCTCATTCCTTGTATTAAAATCACAGCATTGAATGAAGTCCCACATCTCAGACACTAAGGCCTTATTCTTACTTTGTGAGACTCGTATTTGTTGGGAGCTAGAAACTCTGGCTTTCAGGCAAATGGCTCAAGACAACCTTCAAATCTACAGAAGGTCACAGAGAGCGTGGGGTTTGCTGAAGAGCCTGTTTGGGCCAGTGGGCTCCCCAGCCTTGGCTTGGTCTCCAGTTCCATTCAGCTCTACAGGCAAATGGGAGATAGGGAAGGATCTAGAAAGCCTGAAGAGGCAAATAAGGGTAGGTAGGGGTATGTTTGCTGAGTAGAAGGCAGGCCTGAAACTTTGCAAAAATCTTTAAGAGTCATTAAGATGTTTGTGTTCTGGTCGTGGTATTCTGTGGTAAGCCCCATTTGCCCTCTCTTATTTTGTGCCAATTTCCTTACACATAACCATTCTGCTAAAATTCCCATGGCTGGATCCTCGCCATCTCATTCATGACGGATAAAACCAGGCACTCAGCTGATGGTCCTGCTGACCTCAGCTGCCTGCTCCCGACAGGGCAGCATCTGCCGGCCCTCCCCAGGGGCCCCCTGGGCATCAGTCTCCAGGCCTTGGGACAACACGCCCAGGTCATGGGGCCACACTGGCCTGTCTGCAGCAGTGTATTTGGTTCCCTGCTCAGCCTCAACTCTGTGTTCACATTTCAGGTCCCACTGGGAGATGTGAAAAATTGCAGGAGCGTTCTTTGCAAGGCACCATCTGTTTTTCCTCTCCTGTTCCAGCCTTTTTACTCCTAATCTTCATTCTTTTCCAGGACACAGTGATACATCAAGAATTATTTAATACTTTCCTTCTCAACTGATTCACAGTTTCCTCCCTCTGTAACTTTCTGGGCCACACTGAATTTCCCGCCAGCGAGACACAGGCTAATCTCACCACGTGATGTCAAATTACAGCCATGCCGCATGCACACGTGGGCACGGGCGTGCGTGCACACACTCTCACACAGAATGTCTTTAGGTTTGCCTCACCATTTCATAGCGTTTTCCCTGCAGAAAGTTAATAAAATCCCTCCACGGCACTAAAACCACCAATACTGATTCTACATAGTAACAAATAGGACATTTCTGGGAAGGGTTTCCCCTGTAATGTTTGGACTTAATGTTTGTAGATTGTGTCGGGTCATGTCTTATCCAAGACATCACTCCCCTTCATTAAGTGAAAAGTAAATACGTCTCCAGTGTTACAAAAACAAGCTGCTATTTCCCCAGAGCCAGTTATCTGAATCCAAGTCCTCTTTCTTGGAGCCTGAAGACCACAGTCCTTACACAATGAATAGGCAGGGATGTGTGTGCCAAGGTGCCTGGCCTAAGAGAACAATGAAAAAAAACCCTCTTCTATCCCCCACCTTCGCTGGCTCTCTCCATTTCTTTTGGGGCTGTCATGGGTTCTTCACATGATATAAGAAGGCGCCTGAGGGTCATTTACTTCTCTTGGCATGGGAACGTTGCGGGGGTTTATGCTGCCCCATCAATCTCTGCTCTTGGCTCCTTCTCACCAGGCTCCAGAATGAAAAATGAGAACGCTTCAATCTCGCATATTAAACCATAACTAACTATTATTAGATCGGTTTTCACTTTTTTCCCAACCCAAATGTCAAAGGCAAAGGTCTTAATTTACTAGCTCCGGTGGGCTGCAAGCTAGGGTGAAAAGGAGGACTGGAGATTCCAGGCTGACTGCAACGAGCTCAAAAGCTCTGGCAAGCGAAACAGCTTTCGGCCACTTGAAGGCATGGACTCCGGTCTGTTCACCCGATCGCCCCTTAAACGCTCTTAATGTTGCTCACGTTCTCTGAACAGAGGAAAGGTGCCTGCAGTAAGCAGAAGTTGCTTGGTGCTCAGATATGAGATCGCATAAAAACCAGGCAGGCACTGAGAATTTAGGGCCACCAGATGTCACAGCTGCAAGAGATCCCTCAGATAGCCCGTGGGCACCACAGACTCCTCCAATTACCAGTGAGCAAACCAAGGTTTGCAGAGAGGCCGGCTATGGTCACAGCCACAAACCTCCCTGTTTCAGGCTTCCTCTTTCCTCGGTGATTTGGACCATGTCCACCTTTTGGCCATCACAGAGCAGAGGAAAGGGTCATGGATCAATGGAAACTGCAAGAGTAAATCCGGAGGTCTTAAGTTCTACTCTTATGTTTTGACACCTAGAAAAAAATTTAAGCTAACTGAAATCTTATTTATATTAAGTTCTTCCAAAAAGCACGGAAAGTCGGAGAATCAGAAGATGCAAACACACTCAGTACACTGTGGAGCCCTGAGTCAGACTGGGCCATCACATCAAAGGCTGTTGAGCATGGGGATAAACAGTCTGGGGTCTGAGATGGGACGGGCCTAGGACTCAGTCCCCGCTCGGCCTTTCACAAATGTTAACCTTGGGCAACCGCAGTCTCTCCAAAGGCTGAGTCCTGGTTGGTAAAGGGGTAAGAATAGCACCTCGCTTGTGGGATTGCTATGAACATTTAAAGGGCTTAATATAGTTCTTAGTACATAAATCTTAGATAATGTTGTTATTATTTCATTACAGTTAATACTAGATGTGGCATTGGGAGAAAATATTCAAGGTGTATTGAGTATCCAATTAAAATTTCTAGAAAACTATTAGGCACTTAAAGACATGAAAGTAAGCAATAAATAATTTATATTTCATGTTTATATTTCACATAAATTTAAATAATAAATTTATATGATCATGGGACCCTACCTTTCGAGACTCATCTCCTCTAAAGCAAACGTCGAAACTGTATATGAGTACAAGTGACTTTCTTGCTTCTGTTACTCATAAAAGCTCTTTGAGGGAAAAACACATAGCAAATCCTCCTTGCCCCCTGTTGCCTTGCTTCCTTGTGGTCTCAGAGTCCTGAAGTGGCCTCTGGGGACCAAGGGGACTCCCCTGCACTGTGAGTAGGGCAGTAGGGATCTCACGAATGAGCCCTGCACCTTCTTGTCATCCCATAGAGCAGGATGACTTGAATGTCAGCTCTTACATTTGGCGTGTCTGTGAGTGCGCGTAATATATCTAGACAGCAGGAATGTGCTGTAGAGAGAGGATAGAGATTTCTCTGCAGGAACAGGAGGTGAAGGAATGGAATGGGAAGGGGTATGGATGAAGAAAAAAGATTGGGTGAGCATGAATAGAAAATAGAATTCCCCCTCCTTGTCAAATCAGAGAGAGATTGACTTGTGATGTTATGAGCTAGGAAGGTTTTGTTTGTTCATTTTGGTGCTGGTGGGGGGAGCATTAGGGGAGCAGAGAAGGCCAATTGAATTAGAGCTGGGAGAAGGCAGTTATTAGTGTATGGACTATGGAATCTAGAGAGACAAGGACAGGGCTTTTGAAGTGGGTAGTATCAGGGGTGAGAAATGCCAAGAGTACAAATCTCCTTTATCTTTAATGACCCCAAATGAAGTGGCAGCTCTCACAAGGCTAGAAACATGAAAAGGAGGAAAAGGACTTCCTGGCTTCAAAGGAAAGACACCAAATTAATATCACATTTTGCATATTTGTTGATAAATTCTGTGCCACTGATGCCTATCAGATACAAGGGTGGGCTAAGACCAGAGCCCAGTTTCAAGAAGCAACTGTTTTCTAGACCTAAGGATATTAGAGCAGTTAGGATAGAAGACAGCAAGCTTGCCCCTCTGCTTACATCACACGTAGTTAAATGTATTACACAGGTGCATACATGTACTTTTTCCTTAATCCTTGAAAGACAATCAATGAAATTATGGTTTGGGGGGAATGGAGTCCTTTTGGTGACATAACTTTACTCCCTTTCTCATTCTTATCTCAAAACTGAGAGAATCAGTTTTTTTTTATTTTCTTTCTTTCTTTTTTTCTCCCACCCCATGGATAGCAAGTTCCACATTCCTCAACTTTGGCAGGGTTCACATGAGGACAGTGAGGTTCTGGATCTCTGAAACTGAAATCCACAGTCCTTGCTGCTAGTTCTTAAATTCATAATCCACACAAAATGTACTGTGATGGTTGGTATCTGTGTCAGGCAGGGGATCCCAGGCTTTGCTGCAGGACAAGCAACTTCAAACCTTTAGCAACACAAGTCTGCTTCTGGCTCACCAGGTCCTCTGCAGGTCTGGTCTTGTTGACAATCCTAGCAACTGTTTAGTTTTCTGTGCAACTGGCTAGTGTTGTTTCTTCATGCCCTCAGAGGCAAGGCGTTAGGTGTTTTTCCCTGGAGGTGATAATGCCACTTCTGCTCACATTTTATTGGCTCGAGCAAATCACATGGTCATGCCTAACTTCAATGGAGTAAAAAACTTAAAGTTCCAAAAGGAGAGAAGAATTATGGTAATCCTACCACAATGCCACTGAGTCACTGTGAAAGTGAAAAAGCACACAAATGCACCGTCCTACCTAAACAGTCTCATAATTCAGAGACATTGGCCATTCTTCAGGGCCAATGCACCCAACTCCTCAGCCTCTGCAACCACCTCTCACACCCTATTAGACGTCGTATGTTCCTTATCCTGACAATAGATGGCTCTTTCCTTAGGTAGCAACTGATAGTCAGTAATACATCTCAATTAAACTCAAATTTTGCTCATTTATGCTGGATTTTTGGCATAGCTTAGTTAGAAACTTAGAATTTTCCATACCTATAGAAATCAGTCAAATGGTGGCCAGGCACCAGGCTCACACCTGTAATCCCAGCACTTTGGGTGGCCAAGGAGGGCAGATTGCCTGAGGTTAGGAGTTCAAAACCAGCCTGGTCAACATGGTGAAACTCCATCTCTACTAAAAATACAAAAAGTAGCCAGGCGTGGTGGCAGGCGCCTGTAGTCCCAGCTATTTGGGAGGCTGAGGCAGGAGAATCGTTTGAACCTGGGAGGAGGAGGTTGCAGTGAGCCGAGATTGTGCCACTGCTCTCCATCCTGGGTGACAAGAGCAAAATTCCATCTCAAAATAAATAAATTATAATAATGATAAAAAGAAAGAAATTAGCCAAATGGCCCCAAAATTCTGTTGCCATGTCCACTTATGCAACCTTACTGCCATTACACACATGAGAGTGGCTATAATTCTGTTGACTTGGGTTTCTGAGGCAATGCTTGTGAGATTATTCATTTTCTTGTAAGGATTTTACCTAAAACTTTATTGAGATACAACCATGGGACAATGCGTCCTGGGTTATCACTTCTAAGAACATACCTCTTCTTTCTACTTGTCATTCTTTTTTCTATAGAAAGATAATTATTTAAACTAGATACAAATAACTATTAATTAGCAAAATAATAGCTTACTTATGCAGACATGATTTTCTTTGCAAGCTCCACTATTTGAGAATCTTGAAGGAACTTAAATAATAGGGTTGTGGGCAGTTTAAATAAATGTCACAGAATGTATTTATGGCAATTTTCCTATGATTTTAATAAGCTTCATATGGTTAGTCAGGAGCACATTAAGCTCAGGATTGGAAAGGAGTCCTTCCCTCACACCATAGCAGCAATGAAAAGGACAAGAAAGTATAAAAAGCAAATCCAAGGATTTGAAGAGTAGAGCAGTCTAGAAGTCCAGAGTTATTTGGTAAGGGAAAAATTATCCCATCCATCTCACTGTCTCTGAAGGGCAACAAAACACAGTGAGAATATAGTTTACAATGAAGATCTCAAACAGTAGTTATGTTCTATACTTTTAAAAAAAGTTACCACATATAACAGTGGCAGAAAAGTATAAGTTGTAAAACTATGCTGAAAGACATCTAAGGAAACCTAAATAAATTCAATATTTTTTAGCAGCAAAAAAACTAAAAATAACCCAAATACCCACTGAAAATAAATAAATAAGATATACCATATACCTGGATGAGAAGACTCAATTTCATAAATATACCACTTCTCAAATTAATATACCATTTCTCAAATTAATCTATCAATTCAGAACAAATTCTTCCGGGGACTTAACAAGTTAATTCTAATATGTACATAGGAAAGCAAAAGGCAAGAATTTCCAAGACACTCAGAAGAGAATAAAGGGTGAGGAAGAGATTGCCCCACCAGTGTCCAGGCTTCGTGAAAAGGTATAATAAATAAATCAATATGGCACCGGTGCAGATAGAGGCTAATATGCCAAAGAAATAAGAAGAGAGAGCCTGGGAATAGGCCCATGCATAAATGGAAATTTTGTATGTGGCTGGTAGCATTGAACATCTAGGAAGAAAGGATGAACGAAGGACCACATGGTGCAGAATTAACTGGTTATCCTTGTGAGAAATAAAATGAAATCAGATCCCTCCCACACACAATGCGTAAAACTGGTGTCAGATGGATTTAAGGATTAAACGTGAAAAGAAGAAATTTAAAACTTTTAGAAGACAATATAGGATAACTTCTGTGTTTGTGGTGGTGGTTGTTTTAATTTCACTGTGGTAAAGGATTTCTTAAGACAAATGAGGCCAAGCCATAAAGGAAAAGGCAGAAAAACTAGATTACATTAAAATATAAATTTCTGTTTATCAAAGAACACAATAAAAAATAAAAACATGAAAACCCATAAACTGAAAGATAATTGTATTACATATGTGACATATTAATACATATATGTATGTATGCATGTGTCACTATGTATATACACAAAACAAACAAAACTACATATATGTATATATACAAAACAAACACAGAAAATAGAAAACAAAATAGAAAAATAAGCAAAAGACAGGGATAGGCAATTCACAAAAGAGTAAATCCAAATGGTCAATAAACATATGAAAGGATATTCAATCAGGGAAATGCCAAATGAGATCACGCTATACCATTTTTTACTCACCAAAACGGAAAAAGACATCACCATAGATGGTGACAGAGTAGGGTGGTACGATCACTATAGAAAATCACGTGTTGGCCGGGCATGGTGACTCACACCTGTAATCCCAGCACTTTGCGAGGCCAAGGCGAGCAGATCGCTTGAGGTCAGGAGTTTGACACCAGCCTGGCCAACATGGTGAAATCCCCATCTCTACTAAATACACAAAATTAGCCAGGCATGGTGGTGCGTGCCTGTAATCCCAGCTACTGAGGAGACTGAGACAGGAGAGTCGCTTGAACCCAAGAGGCAGAGGTTGCAGTGAGCCAAGATTGTGCCATTGCTCTACAGCCTGAGTGAGACTGTCTCGAAAAAAAAAAAAAAAAAAGAAAAAATCACACGTTGTCTAGTCAATATAAAGATGCATCTTCCTCGTGACTCAGAACTCCATTTCCAGGAGCAGGAGAACCATCCACATACCTGCCCGGGAGACATGGCTAAGATTCTCATAGATTTATTATTTTTAACAGCAAAATTCTAAAAAGAGTCTTAGGGAAATAAATGAATCAATCAATCATGGTGTAGTCATACATGGAATATTATGCAGTAAAATAACTGAATTCCTGCTATATGTATTTATCTGAATAAATTTTAAAAGTATAATGTTGGCTGGGTGTGGTGGCTCATGCCTGTAATCCTAGGACTTTAGGAGGCTGAGGCAGAGAGATCACAAGGTCAGGAGTTCAAGACCAGCCTGGCCAAGATGGTGAAACCTTGTCTGTACTAAAAACACAAACGATTAGCCGGGCATGGTGGCACATGCCTGTAATCGCAGTTACTTGGGAGGTTGAAGCAGGAGAATTGCTTGAACCCGGGAGGCAGAAGTTGCAGTGAGCCGAGATCTCACCACTGCACTCCAGCCTGGGACAGAGCGAGACTCTGTCTCAAAACAAAGAAATATAATGCTGACAATGTTCACATAAATATCTGTTCATATAAATATATATCTGAATAATATATACAATATAGATTTGTCTGTATATATACATCTGTTATACATATATGTATATGTATATACATATGCATATATTTTATATAATGTATGCAGGTATATGCATTATATCTGTATATATCTATAAATATCTATAGATATAAAATATCCATCTATTTAGGAAAAACACATAAAATATGATTCCATTGATGTGAAATTCCAGAACAGATAAAACTAAATGATATCTTGTTTAGAGATATAGTCACATAAAATAAAATCTATGAATAAACACAAGAGGATGACCCACACCAATTCAGGAGAATGGTCTACTCTTGGGAGAGTGGTGGCGCTCCATCCTGGGAGGACATACAGGGAGCTTTAGAGGAACTGGTATTATTCAGTTTCTTAGGCTTAATGGGGAATGTGTGGGTTTTTGTATGTATTGTGTATTCAATATTATTATTAAATACATATCAATATGTTTTATATATTATTTTATTACTATATGAATTAAATATTCTATAGTAAATGTCATTGACAATTTCTAGTCATTGGTTTGTATGAGGATTGTAGCATGTTGATTAAATAATAATAATTTTAAAGTATATGAATAAGGTAAACAATATGTATTGTTGTTATCCTCAGGAATCTCCAAAATGAATGAACTACTCACATAACGGATTAGGTTGAGAGTATCACTAATGAGATTATAAAAATATCTTTTATCTCTTTAAAAATGTTTATTTGTTCTACTTATGAAATGTTTAGAATGCATATTCCCTAGCATGACACTGAGAAGTCACTCAATAAACATTTGTTCAACAAGTGAGCAAACGGATGGAAATAAGCAAATTCTTCCGTGTGCTAGTTATTTTTGTACATATTGCCTGTTGCAACCACCCCAGGCATACCCATAGGTCTGCTGTAAAATTCTGCTACGTGTGCTGAGTCTTCCCCAGGTCCTGAGTCAATGGAAGCCCAGACAGTTGGATGGAATGGGAATTTCCTCTCCATTGTTGACTCAGGGTCTAGCTAATGTCTGCTGTCTCGACCTGGTGTCCAGGGTGAACCTAGACTGGGGACATGGCAGCAGACATAGCTGTTATTTTCACCCCACTAAGTATGTTTCTTTTTGGAGACTTGGGGCTGCCTGGGGACGTGGAAAGGGTCACTTTATGGACCAGAAGATGCCATCTCTTACAAGGATCCTGAGGGTGCAGGGTGGTAGGCCTCTGATTTGCTGTCTGAGGGGTGTTGACCTAGCAGAGGATGTGTGCTAGGGCCTGGGCTTCCATTTTAAGACAACTGTGATGAGTCATGTACACAATAAAATGAAACAGGCCCACAGGGAGAGAAGATCAAATGAGCAGAAAGAAAAAGAGACAAAAAAATATGGAGAGAGAAGTTGCATAATGACCTCTTGGTTCTTGTGAGGGTAGGAGATTCAATAAGCCCCTAAATGACAATAACACCAACAAATAAAAACAATAGAAAACGAATGCTAACAGTAACACTTACATAGCATTTTCTTCATATCAAGCACTGTTCTAAGCACACTAAACATACCATTCATTGAATCCTTGGCTGTGGGTTAGAGGTTTGCATTTTACAGCTGAGAAAACTGAGTCATAGGTATTTTAGCTAACTTGCTCAAGCTAAGTGTGGAGCAATGACTGGAATCCAGGCAGTACGACCCCAGGGGTCATGCTCTTGACCCTGATATTCTCCTACCTCTCCAAGAGTCTTCAGGTGGCTATGATTACTTGTAGACATTCCCTAACTAACTGAATAAAAGTCATCCTTTTGAGAAAGCTGTACTTTTGGCCCACTCGGTAAGCCCCAGGCATTGTAAATGGTTGGAGAGGCCCTCTGCCTGGGGCCCTTCTACCCTGCTCATACATTGACTGCATTTTTACCGTTAGATACTTCTTAATGTATGGCTTCCTCTCCTAGTGATAGCCTGTTAATATGCAATTTTACGTATTTGGAAGCATCATTTTTTTCATGAAAACAAAGTAAATGAAAAATTTGTTCTGCGCTGTGCTATATTTTAGGAGACATGCATTATTTCCTTATTTAATTATTGGAATGATTTTATTTTTCTAGTTCTGTTTCCCCTGGTCTAGATGTTGGGCAAGGTAAACGAGCCTCTCAGCATGCCATCTTGCTCAGTTTTTTATTTATTCGTTTGTTTGTTTTGCAGAACACTTCACATGTTTCAGAACCAGTATTCTTAAGAACACAAGTTTGGGAAGAGCTTTGTGTTTCAGTTATTCAGATTCCCTTCTGGTTGCTAGAATTCACTTGGAAGATGGCTGCAAATGCTGCCTGTAAAAGGCTCTGAAAAGTCCTTGGCCGAAGAAACTTGATTACCCTTTTTTACATTATTGTTCCCCAAACAGAGTTTTCAAATTTTTTCCTTTTTAAAGAATTTCTTGTAAGGTCCCAGAAGTTGATGCTCTGAGGAAATGCAACTGAGAGAATGCTCCTCCACAGTGAAGATGTCATGAGGATCCTCCCTTCTGAGTAAACCCCATGGGGTCATGGAGCAAACATGCCCTTGATTGGAGATGCACTTGACTTTGTAGAGCTCTTGAGCTTTGGCGGGAAAAGCCCAGATATTGGCATCATAGAGATCAGGTACCAGCTTTTGGTGCCTGGGAAAAATGGTTAGACAATCCAGGTTTCAGTTCCTTTCTGAGTAAACCCCATGGGATCATGGAGACAGTTACATAAGATCATCTGTTTAAATCTAAATAGAGTGAAATATACTAGGTACTCAGAAAAGGGAAGATCATATGTTTTGTGGGTGACAGTAAAAAAACAGGGAGTCAAAATGAATCAGATGGTCTGCTGAGAGAAGAGTAAGCCTTCTGTATGCTTGATTTCTTCATCCAATTGACCCTTGCATGCTCAACCACAGCAGACAAGACCTTCCACAGGTCGAAAGGGGTATAGGGATAGCAGAATAGTATATCAAATAACCTGCATTAAAAATAAACACCGAGCAGAGTGCTTGCTTGCTTCCTTCCACGTTTGTCTCCTTGCCCTCTAAGTTGGGGTATTTTGTCCTTCTTGTGTCTAAGGATGGCTCATTAGTTAATGTACTCCTTTTTCCTGGTAAGGAGAAAGGGAGGAGGGGAGACAGATTACTGCTCTTCTGCCCTCTCATTTAGCAAACGTCTTGTTAGGACCGTTGCATGCCCCTCTGGAGAAGGGAGCCGCCTGCCAGTCTGGATACTCAATCCCACTCTGTAGTTCACCACTCAGAAGGACAGGGGTGCTCTTGAGCAAGAAAGTGCTAACTTTTTATTGCAGGCCAATTTCAAAGCCTCTTCTACGTGGTTCACAAACAGCACTCCTGTGGGTTTTGCCTTTGTCCATGGGTCTGCTAGGCCTCTAGGAAGGCAGCTCTTGAGCAATGGAATAAGCCCTTGATCTGGGACAGGGGTTGGCAAACTCTGTCAAGTACCATGGAGTAAACATTTCAGGCTTTTCAGGCCATATCATCTCGTCGCAACTATTCAACACTGCCTTGTAGCAACAAAGCAGCCATGGATGATATGCAAACGTGGTTTTCCAAGGAAACTTCACTTACAGACACAGAAATTTGGATTTTAAATATTTTTCCTGTATTGTAAAGTTTTTTCTCCAATCATTCAAAAAAGTAAAACCCATTCTTACATGTTGTTCCAGACAAAAAGTACATGGTGGGTTGGATTCAATCCATGGCTGCCATTTGCTGAGCCCTGAGCTAGGACATCAAGGTATAGCTCGGAACGTTCTGGATGAGGTACTTTGGACAAGCCTTTTACCTTCTGGAAATGTACATTAACGAGAATATCAGCCAGCAATGGGATAGAATGAGATCATGTCTATGAAATTGCTCTGATAACTATACAGTGTTTTTTTAAATATAAATTAATATTTATATTATCAAAGTAAGCTTCAAGTAGAAATGTTAACTCCAGCTTAGGCATGTGAATTGTTCAGGGATCATTTAAAGAGGGAGAATTGCAATCTTTGTGGGGAAGAAAGTAGTTCAAATGCTCTTTTCCAAATCTTTTTTATTTTGTAGGGAACAACAACCTCAACTAAAATGTGATTTGTGGTTTGGGATGTTGAAGATTTTTTTTCCTTTTTTGCCACCACTCACATTATTTTAAAAGTTGTAAAATCAGCCACATATTCAACTTCTCATATTATTATTTACTACCGTTTAATTAGTTGCACCAGCAGTGGAATCTTCTCTTTTGCAGTTATCCCCCTTTTCTGTACAATATGCAAGACAGGTATCCCAACAATTAAAACAGAAGCAAATGCAGCACTTTCCAGATATGAATAATCTCCAAGCCTCAGTTTGACAGGTATTTTGACGTCTGGAGTAGGATGAAATAAGATGGGGTCTCACGCTGAACCCTCTAAGTCTTACATTCCCTTAAGCCTTCTTCCGGGGAGTGTAGAGAGTCGCACTCATACAGGGCTGCTGTAGCCTGCTCCAAAGAAGGGAGGCTTTACAAGTGTTACATGAGGAGAGGCCACTGGACTAAGCATAGGATTCTCATTTCCAAAGACGTGTTCCCAGCAGGATGACAGTTACAACTCGGACAGATTGAGAGAAGGAACAGGCAACAGGTACTGTAAGGAAAAGAGGAATGAGGCAGCCAGAGGAAGGAAGGGAAGGCCAAAAAGACGTGAGTACACTTCATTTTATTTTTCTGTATAAATGAAAAATGCAGACAATGACATCAAGATGGCTAGGGAGATCTGATCTAAAGGAATTACTTGCAGTTGTATTGCTCATTTAACAACCCATATTTAACCATAGGTCCAAGAGAAAGGATGGAGGGGTTGGAGAAGGAAGGGCAGAAGAAGAGAGAGGAAGGGAGAACAGGAGAGGGAGTGGAGAAGGAGAAGGAGGAAAGAAAAGGTATAGGGAGGAGAAAGGAGAGGAAAAGGACAGGATGAAGGAGGAAAAACAGAAAATAACATGAAGAGAGCAGAATCACCTTGCACCCCATGATTTCACTCATTGAGACAGCTCTGGGGTGAGACAGGAGTGGGAGGTGTGTCTTCTGCACCCCAGGTAGATTTGCTCCTTTGCAAACTGTGGGCATCTTCCATCTGGTGTTTACAGATGCACATTTTCCATTCCACCAATGCAAGTCAACTACTTAGTGCTATAAAAGCGCTCAAACAGATACAGCGTTCCTGTTTTCCCCTTGCCTCCTACCCTTGCCCTCTTTCTCTTCTTTTCTGTTTTTCTTCTACCTCCTTTTCACCATAAACTTTGACTAACCAATAAACCTCAACGTTTGCCAAAACAGTTCTCACAGGTTATGGGGATTGCACCAAACACCCCAAGCAAGAGATACAAAAACAGGAACAAACTATGACCAACCATAAGTTTTCTTAAAGATGAAAATTGCCACCTGATGCAAAAACTGCAAGGACATGTACTCAATCCACCCCCACCCTTTGAAAACCCTGATTCTGCTTAAACAGAGAAGTTTCAGGTTCTCCCTGATATGCCCCTGTGGAATAGAGTCTTTAGAACTTATTTAGTCTCTAAATAGAGACTCTATTTAGACCCAACCTCTGCTTGAGTCACTTAAATCATTTTCTTTCGACAGTACTCAATAAAAGACTCAGTCTACTCGAATCCTGAAAAAAGCCTGGGTTGTTGGTCATCCACATGTTGCCTTCCTGAAAGATTTATGAAATCCTTTGCACCTGTGGCTGTCATGAGGGTGACCCCTTGTACAGGACCTTGAAGGATTTCAGTGTGAGCTTCCACACCCTTCTTTTTAGCAGCCCCACATGGCTCCCACATTTTCAGGAATGTAACAGACCAGTAGTTCTTAACAGAATATTGTATTAGGAGACCTAGGGATGGTGGGGTTAGGGCTAGAGGAGGAGTCAAGAGTTTGGGGTTGTGATAGTTAATTTTATGTGTCAATCTGACTGTACTGAAGGATGCCCAGATAGCTGGAAATCATTACTTTGGGTATGATATTGAGGATGTTTTTAGATGAAATTAGAATTTAAATAAATGGACTGAGTAAGGAAGCTCTGCCCTCACCAGTGTGGGAAGGCACCATCCAATCTATTGAGGACTCAGATAGAACCAAAAGACAGAGGAAGAGTGAACTCTCACTCTCTCTCTTCTTGGACTGGGACATCCATCCTCTCCCATCTGTGGACACTGATGTTCCTGGTTCTCAGGCCTTCAGACCCTGGACTTACACGAGGGTCGTCCCCTGCCAGTTCTCAGGCCTTTGAACTGAGCTGAATCACACCACCAACTTTCCTGGTTCTCTAGCTTGCAGATGGCACGTCATGGGACTTCACAACCTCCACAATCACATGATCTAATTCTCATCAGAAATCTCCTCTTCTATATATCTGTCTATATCCTACTGGCTCTGCTTCTCTGGAGGACCCTGACTGATATAAGGGTTCTACACCCAGCCTCATTTCAACTAGGGATCCTCTAGTTTTGCTTGTTGGACCTGTGAGTTCACTTGAACAAATTTTAACAAATAAAACTTGGAAAACCACCCTAGAGACTGAAAAGTACACCAAGAAGAGTG
Organism: Colobus angolensis palliatus; assembly: GCF_000951035.1. Lineage (NCBI taxonomy): Eukaryota > Metazoa > Chordata > Mammalia > Primates > Cercopithecidae > Colobus > Colobus angolensis. The sequence goes on from NW_012115666.1 coordinate 1,117,465, forward strand.
AAGGCAGGTCACAGGTTACTCAGGCAGCCAAAGAATGGAGAGAATGGCTCTGTCTTTTGAGCCCTGAAAGTCATGTATTTATTCATTGCCTACCCCACTTCCTCATGGACAGCAGGCTCTCCCACAGTTACTTCCCAGGCCAGACCCACCACCCTCCTTGCCTGGAAACATGACATGCAACCACCTGTTGTCTGTGTGAGGGCACTTAGTGTGCAGCACAGAGAATGGAAAATGGAGGAGCTTCAAGGCAGGGACACCTAGGCTAAGACCCCTGGCTCTGCCGTTTACGACACCTAGAACTTTCAGGTATTTTATTCAACTTCTATAAGTCTCAGTTTCCTTTGTGAACAAAAATGAAGATGCAAATATCTACCTCTTTAAGTCAAAAATTGTTTTCTCTTCCCCTTATCTTTTTAGAAAAATATCCACTTGACTTTCATTAAGTAAAATGAGTTTGTTAACTTTTTCAGAAAAGATAAACCCATTTTTTTAAGTGAAATCATCTAAGCGTACAACATAGCACAAAATGTCTTTAGTTCCAACATCGGTTTCATAAAGGAAAAATGGGCCTAGGGTAAAGAAACTGAGGATGGGTCATTATTTGGGCATATTCATCAGATACCATCTCAGGTAAAATTGCCTTTTCATTTTTTGCCCTTTATTGATTTGTTCCTTTTTAACAGACTTCCTTCTTTTGAGAACAGTTTTAGATTTACAGAAAAACTGAGAAGACAGTATGGGGAGTTCTCATCCTTCCTACAGCCAGTTTCCCCTCCGATTAACATTTTTCATTAGTATGACTACCTCGTTACAATTACTGAGCCGATATCAATACAGTATTAAGTAAAAGCCAGAATTTCTTCTGATTTCCCCAGTTTTTCCCTAATGTTTCTATTCTGTTCCAGGACTCCATTCAGGAAGCCTCATTACCTTCCGTTGCTGTGTCTCGCTAGGTATCTCTTGGCTTTGACAGTCTCTCAGGCTTTTCTTGTTTTAATGAACTTGACTGCTTAGAGGAATACTGGCCAGGCATTTTGTAGCATGCCCTATTACTTGAATGTGTCTGAGGGATTTTCACATGATAACACTGGGGTTATGAGTTATTGGGAGGAAGACCTCATTCTCATAGTCTCGATAAACATGACTTTTCAGCCTTGTTGTTGGCCTTGGTCCCCCTACTGAGGTAATGTTCATCAGACTTTTTCACTGCAAAGTTTCTCCTCCCGCCCTCTACCGGACATGTTGGAAGGAGGTCTGAGGAACCCATTACTCTTGCTTTCATGTGGGTCCTCCTGGTTTCTCCTCCCCCAGTCTTCCAGGTCGGCTTCCCTTCAGGGCATATACTGCATAAACATTGGACTCCTGCTTTTTCCCTTGCCATTGTGGCAAATTTCAAAGGTTTCTAAATGTTCTCGAAATGTCTTTTCTTTCACCCAAGTCATCATGAACTTTCCAGTTTTCAGCAAATCACGACCTTTTCCTCTGACCTCACAAAGATAACGTAGGGTGACTGTACATTCACAACCACACTCTTGCTGCGTCCAACCCTTCTTCCTGCAATCCCAAGTCATCTTGCATGGATCAGCAAGAGAATGAACTGCAATTTCCCAGACCAGGGTTTCTTTCAGGCAATGATACCACCACATAGAATGAGCAAGACAGTGTACAGGCTATGCCACCATAGGAGATGATTGTATTAGTCAACCTAAGGGACATGCTTGCTGCAGTAAGAAACAAATCCCAAATCTCAGTGACTAAATATATACTGTTTGTTTAGTCTTCACTCTTGCAATGTCCACTGTAGGTATGGTGATTCTCAAGGACAGCTTACCTTGATGTGGAGACACAGCAATCCATGCTTCTTTAATTCCATGTCTCCCGGCGCTGTGATCCCCTCAGAAGGGGAAGAGATAGCTCAGGAGTTGCATGCACTGTTCATAGCCTCCCCATGCATAGACTCTTGCATTCACAATCCATAGGCCAGAACAGATCACATGGCCCCAGCTATCTGCAAGTGGACAGGTGTTGTGGGTGCCCAGCAAAGGCCAGAGAACTGGACATTGTTGAGCACTAGTAATGCCTACTACAATGACTACGTCAGACAAGAAGGTCCTTATGGACCCACGATACCCACAACATTCTTGTATCATAGTCTTAAGTCCACCCTTTCATACATAAATCGTATTTTTCTTTCTGTGATCTCATTCTGTGCCTGGCACAAAGCTCTCCCAAACTCCTTCCCAGATTATCTCCCAAGGTGCAGCGAGCTCAGTAAGCCAAATGTTGCTCCATTCCAGTGACCTTTAACTTTGCTTTAATGTGCTTTTTCTCCCTCATTATAATGTAACTCATTGTTACAGGACATGATGATAAGTGCAGCATGCCTAGTATGCTAGAAACTTAACCCTACTTGGCTAAAAGCCCACTGTGTTCTTGACTCAGCTCACTTTTTTAATGCAAAAATACAAAACTTTCTACAGTTTATTTATTTATTTACTTATTTATTTTTTGTCTCTCCACAAGGATACATAGAGGTACTCTCGTTTCTAAATTTGCTAACTTATCTCCTTTTTTTCTATTCACCAAATCTGAGAGCTTTTCCTCCTTCTCCTTACTGAATGTCTCACCCTCCTGACCCAACTTTTCCCTCTGCCTATTCAATATTGGACCACCCACGTTGTCCTCACTTTCCAAGTCTGGAACTCAATGTCATCATCTGTAAAGTGGGAGGTTAGGGTGAGCTATTTATTTCCTTCCAGGTCTGCTGGTCTCACAGTGTTTGCACAAACTTTCTTCATTGGTGTCCCCTGGGGCATCCTCATCATCGAGATGTTACTCCCTTAAACTCATGGTACAGCCAATGAGGCAGTGAAAACCCGACATGTTTTAAAACTGAAAATAAGAACCCTGTACATTTTACTTTGAATTTGAAATTTCTCCTGTTTTACTTTTCTTTCTTTTTCTCATAACAGCTTTCCATGAATTGAATCACTTGGAATCATTATTTAAATGACATAATTAGTTACACAGTTTACTCTTGGATTTCAGTACTGCTGTGAATCATAAACAGTGAAAATATCAAATTCTCCTGAAAAAAAAAATGAAGTTGATTTGTATTTATTTTCCTTCCATGGAGTTACAAAGGACTTACTTACTTGAAAATAGAATTAAATTAAATGACTGAGTTAATTTGGAAGTTAACAACTACATGGATGAGATGCTTATGTAGAAACATGACATAAAGGAATGTTTTTAGAGAATGAGATCACCTTAAGAGTATCATTATGTTTTAGTCATTCCTTTTAAAGGAATGACTGAACACTGAAGGACAAAATCAGGTTTGCCTCATTTGTCTGGTTACTTATTAAGTAACATGAACATTTTAAAGCATTTAGCCAAGTTTAACTTTTAGAGCAATGGCGAGGAATGTGATGACTTTCTCTCCAAAGCTAAGGATATACCCTTGACCCTGCTCAGTAGTGACTGCTGGTCCACAGCCCCTCTCACTCACAGAGGATTCTGAGTGTTAGTGATGATGAAGTCTGTCCACAGTTTGTTCTTCAGGGGTCCAGATTGCAGGTAGACATGAAATGCACAGATATGGGGAACACCATTTTCCCAACAGTTTCCGTCTCTTACCTTTTTGTTCTGGGTTCTGCTGCTAGTGCTGAAATGCAGAGAAAGTGCCTCAGCTGCTGGGGAGTTTTCTGTCAACCAGCGTACTCCAATCCATATTATCTGCATCACTGAACTCCAATTAGTGGGTGATTTCCACTTTGGTGCGGATTGAAGATTTTCAGTATTGTTAAACAGAATCCCAGGCTTTCAACTGCAGGAGTTTAGAGCTGGGGGTTTTGCTGTACAATTCCCCTCAGGCCCCGAGAGACAAATCTGCTGGGGGTGACAGCCCTCAGTATCAGTTTCTGACTATGCCACTTTTTCAGTTGTGTGGCCTGGGATGAATCGTTTGTCATCACGATTTTATGAGAAAACGGAAGGACTGGGATGCCACTGTTACCTGAAAAAGGCATTTGTAAACAATAAAGTGTTGTGATTTATGATAGCACTATAGTAATCCAGACAGACAAATAGATCAATGGAACCAACAAGAGGGCTCAAAGACAGGCCCACACAAAGTGCCAGGTCATTTGGTGCTGAGAAGATTCTGTTTTGTGTTTTTAACAAATAGCCATGGGACAATTGGACCCCCATGTGCAAAATAATGAACTTCCACCGTACCTTCCATCAAATTAAAATTAACTCACAATGGATATGGACCTAAGTGTCAAACCTACAACTATAAAGTTTCCAGAGATAAACATGGGGAAATATCTTTGCAACCTTGGAGTAAGGAAGGAACACACAGACATAAATGAAGAAATATGATAAGTTGAACTTCATCAAAATTTGAAATCTCTGCTTAATAGTCACCATTAAAGGATAAAAAGAACACACACAATGTGGGAGGGAGAAAAATATTCACAATGCATATATCTGAGAAAGAACTTGAGTCTAGAATATATAAACATCTCCTATCGCTCGAAGATAGGATGACTGCCCATTTTTGTTAAAAGAGGGGAGGGTTCAAATGAACATGTCACAAAAGAACAGACATGCCACAAAAGGAAATGTATAAACGGTCAATAAATACATGAAAATGTGCTCAGCATCCTTAGTTATTAGGAAAAAGCAAATTAAAACCACGGAGTTATCACTACATACCAGTAAGAATGGCTAAAATTTACTAAGTGTTGGCAAGGATATGGAGACTTTCACACACTGCTGGTGGGACTCTAAGGTGAACGACCACTTTGGAAAACAATCTGGCAGTTTCTTATATATAAGATGTATGATCATTGCCAAATGATCCAGCAATTCTACTTCTACGTATCTACTCTAGAAAAATAAGCACATATGTTCCCACAAAAAACTTGTACCAAAAGTTTACCGCAGCTTTATTCAGAATAACCAGAAACTGAAACTATCCTAAATATTTATCAACAACTGATAGTGTAAACAAACAATGGTATATCCACACACTGGAATACTACTCAGCAATAAAAAGGCACAAACCACTTACACACAACAACGTGGATAAGCCTCACAAACATAATGCTGAGCAAAAGAAACCAGATACAAATGAATATATTCAGTATGATTATATGTATGTAGATTCTAGAAACTACTAAACTCATCGATAGTGACAGAAAGCAGACCATTGGTTGCCTGGGGTCAGAGTGGACTTAGTACTGACTGTAAAGTAGTATAAGGGAACTTTCTGGAGTGATGAAACTGTTGTATATCTTGGTAACGGTGGTGGTTACATGGGTATGTATCTCTATAAAAACTCATCAAACTAAAAATAAAAAAAAATTAATTTTAAAGAGAGCTGAAAATGTTATACAAATGTAAATTTCCAGAAAAGGAAGAAGCTGGAATGTAAGTAACTGCATATGTATAATATTGTCACAGGTCCTTGGAGTGTCACTTTTCCAGCTGGAAACCTCTGCGACCAGTGGTGCCTTTGCCCGAGTTTTGCTCAGGTCTGCTGGGCTCATTCTGCCCACTCGGTCTGGTAGGTTGCACATGGCTTGTGCTACTGGCCTGGATCCTACACCTGCCAAGGGTGAGCCAGGCACAGAGTGGTGAGGGGTGCATGTGTGAGTGAGCATGGGGTTCAGCCACTGTGCACAGCCATGCACACTGAGAGGCACACCGGCTGCTGCAGTGAGGTGGACAGCTTCAGGTGCTGGCACAGTCACCGGCTCTGTGCAAACCTGCAGCTGGATCAGATGTACCGTGAGAGACTTCTGCTGTAGGCATCCACTTGTGGATGAGGGGACCGCAGGTGGTGCCTGGAAGCTTGGAGATGCCAGAAACCACAGAGCCCCAAAGAGGGTGTTACAGCCCTGGCTCAGGGAGCCCCTAGGTCTGGGCTCCCCAAGGGGCTATGCAGCCCTTCTCTCCTTGTCCACAACATGGTGAGTGGGGAGGTGTGTTTCAGCCCTGTTTGTGTTACAGCTCTTTCAATCCTGCCATTCAGCAGGACCCAAGTTTTGTAGCTCCTTTCCACAGGCAGGTCGTCCTGTAGTCTGTCAGAGTCTGGCTGAGTTGGGGATTTTATGGGCTTCAGGAAAGTAAGTATTATACATCTGCAGTTACTTATATTCCAGCTTCTTCCCTGGCAATTTATAGCCTTTTCAGCGATCTTCAAAATCAATTTTATTTATTCTAAGTTTGATTAGTTTTTATAGAGATACATACTTATCTTCTCTGTCCTTCTGAGCCAGCCCTTACCTCCCCGAAGGACCCTCCAGCCAGGCTCAGCCCTTGAATGTCTCCTGGCCGGGGCTTGATGGGACAGAGAGTTGAGCTGGGGTTGGATGTTATGAGGCTGGACTATACCCTCTTTCCTGGCCCCTGCTTTCTTCAGATCATTTCACTTGCCCCCTACTCCCTACCAGTACCCTACTGGGGCCAAAGTCCTGTCCTGAACACCCCCCTTGCTTAGGTGTGGACCTGGCTCCTTGTCAGTTCCCACTTCCTGAAGGTTGAGCTCTGCTTCCCATATCCCCTTCCACTGACAAGCATTAGGCATCCTGGTCAGCTGGAAAGACATAGGCTTCCAAGAAACACAGCCCTCAGTGCGAATTCTGATCGGCCTCTTTTAAGCAGTGTGGTTTGGATGATATCTTAGCCTCTCTGAGCTTCGGTTTGCCCTTCCATAAAATGATAAGATAATGTGCACCTTGGAGATTATTAGAGAGTGTGAATTACACCACCTCTGCCATTTTAACACAATGCCTGACCCATGGCGGGCATTCAATTCATGATGGATATAAACACTCTGTTTCATCCATTTAAAATGTGCACATCCTTTCATATTTCACATCTCTGACATCGGGAGGCATGCTGCAGCTGGTGACTCTCACAGTCACCACAGGCCAGAGACAGGTGTGATGTGGCTGTCATCTCCTGTCATGCCTGCTGTTCCTGAAAGCTTGATGGTATGTCTGGAGTCAAGACCATGAGCTTGATGTTTTAGTCAACCAGACATTTGAGGACTGTTTCAGCAAGGAAGAGAGTCCCCGCTGTAGTCCATACGCCGTCCATTGTCACCTGCACGGGAGGTGAGGGAAGCGTCAGCTCCAATCTTGTTGAGTAGGTTTCAGACTTCAAAGGAAGCCCCAAGCCCCAGCGACCAAAGTGCAGCCGTCTTTCTGAAGTGCTGCAGCCCCAGCCCTCTCCTCCTGGCAGCATAGAAGATGATCCTGGACATCGACAGCTTTGCGTCAAGAAAATTATTCAGCTGATCACGTTCTGTATATAAAGAAGGTTTAAGAAAGTCCATAACTCATGTTTCTATTTTCTTTCTTGTATAAGTACAAAAATGATATAAAGATGATAATCTCTATTTAAATAAGCCTAAAAGAGCCCCTTCAATAAGTAGTAAATCAACCTAAGTGGTTTGAAATGCTGTGTTACATCTGAGTAGGGAGCCTATGTTTTTTCTTTCTTAGTGGTATATAAAATAGAGAGGTCCAGGCGCAGTGGCTCACATCTGTAATACCAACACTTTGGGAAGCTGAGTCAGGAGGATCACTTGAACCCGGGAGGTCAAAGCTGCAGTGAACCATGATTTCTCCACTTCACTCCAGCCTGGGTGACAGAGTAAGACCTTGTCTCAAAAAAATAAAAATAAAAATAAAAAATACAGGGCACCTTTCTATTGATGAGATGAAATGAACATAAATAGGACCGCCTAGAACGCGATTATTTTCTCCCTGCTGACTTGGGAAATGACTTTTGTCCTGGAATTCTTTTGTGATTAAGCCCTCATGGGATGGCAGCAAGCTGTCCTCACATTGCTTTGGTGGGCCGGCTGCCCTTGGGCCTTGTACCAGAGCGAAGCTACTTCCCCAGCCCCAGCTTGGCGCCCTCTTGGCTGTTTCCATTTCTCCTAAGCATCCCCTTGAGCTCCCAACATAGGAAAAATGTGTACTGTGTATTTGTCTCGTATTTCAGATCTAGCCTGTCCTAGTTATGACATCTACAGTATAAAAGCTTGGACTAGTCACTTGCTTTATCTGCTGCAGAAGATAGAACTTACTCTTTTCCTGAAATCCAGAAGCAGCGTTGACCAGTGGTGTTACACTTAGGATGTGTCCTCTCTAAACTGAAGTTCTCAACTCTGATGGTGAGTTAGGACCCCCAAGAGAGTCTTTGAAAATACTGATGTTTGGGCTCTCCCTGCCACCTCCTCCCAGCCCGCCCCCCTCACCTCGACCAATTAAATAAGACTCCTGAGGGATGATGGCCTCAGGCATCAGTGGGTTCTACAAGCTCCCGGCTACTTCTGGTTGCAATGGGAGTCACATAAAAGCCCCGATTTAGACTTGGGGCCATGCTGACTTACGTTGGAATAGAGCTGGGCCCTCCTCCTGTCTCCTACACTGAGGCCTAATTTCTGGATGGCTTAAGAAGTAGGCTGGGGAGTTTGGCATTTTAATTATTTCCATTCCTGTTTAATTGTTTAATGGAGTTACCAGAAGAGTGCGGAAGCAGCTATCGGGCTAATGCTACAGAACTTGAACAGTGACCAGTAACTTCAAATCCCGTTGTTGAGCTCTGACGCCTCCTTTTACAATGGAAATCAGTGAGTTTTCTGGTTTGGGTTTTTGCTTTTTGTAGTAAAATATACACGTTTATAAAACTTACCATTTTCACCATTTTTAAGTGTATGGTACAGTGACATTAAGTACATTCACGCTGTTGTGTAACCATCGCCACCATCCATCTCCCGAATATTTTCATCTCCTCAAGTGGAAACTTCATACTTACTTGCTATGATCTGAACGTTTGTGTCCCACAAAACTTCCTCTGTTGAAACCTAATCAGCAGTGTGATGGTGTTAGGCAGTGAAACCTTTGGGAAGGGATTGGGTCATAAGGGCTGAGCCCTCGTGAATGGGATCAGTGCCTTCATAAAAGAGGAGAGCTGCCTCATTCCTTCCACTTTGTGAGGACACAACGAGAAGGAAGGACCAGAAATTGGGACTTCATCCAACATCAAACCTGCTGGCACTTTGATCTGAACTTCCAAGATTCCAGAATTGTGAGAAATAGATGTCTGCTGTTTTTAAGCAACCCAGTGTGTAGTATTCTGTTAGAGCAGCGCTAATGGACTAGCACACCATTTAAGCAGTAACTCCCCATTTCCGTCTCTCCCCCAGCCTGTGGCAACCTTCATTCCACTTTCTGTCTCTATGATTCTGCTACAAGAGCAGAAAAAGGAGAGGGGAGAGAAATATCAAGAAAAAGATGAGTGAAAAAGACAATATAGGTAACTTAGCTGAATTTCCCTTGTTATGGGTTAAAACTCGCTCTGGAGCGATGGGTGTCCTCACTATACTTTCTTTGCCAGATGCAAACCCAGATTGACTTGGAGGATCTGTCACCAAACCAGGGCATGAGCATGGGGATAAGTGGCAGGAAGGAAAGTTTTAAAGAAAATGAGTTCAGGATGTTGAGCGTGAAGTAAAGCAAGTATGTGGGACTAAATCATTTCCTGGGGTATAGCGTTGAACATGCTTTTTTTTTTTTTTTTCTGAGATGGAGTTTCGCTCCTGTTGCCCAGGGTGGAATGCAGTGGCATGATCTCGGCTCATGGCAACCTCTGCCTCCTAGGTTCAAGTGATTCTCCTGCCTCAGCCTCCTGAGTAGCTGGGATTACAGGTATGTGCTACCACGGCCAGCTAATTTTTTTGTATTTTTATTAGAGACGAGGTTTCGCCATGTTGGCCAGGCTGGTCTCGAACTCCTGACCTTGTGATCTGCCTGCCTCAGCCTCCCAAAGTGCTGGAATTACAGGTGTGAGCCACTGCACCCGGCCAAGCCTGCTTTTATGAGACATGGGTGAGGGGGACCATAAGTGGAAAGAGAGTTGCAAAGTGAATTTGACCCTAAACCATAAGAAAGATTATTTAGTCTGAAAGTCTCTCTGAAATGAAGAGGCACTTTGAGAAAAATCATCACACTTTTCAGGCATTGTTCTGTGGGGAGACATACAAGGAAACTGCTCAAGCTGTTCCCCGCTGTTGGAAGCCCCCTGGTTTACCCGGTAGACAGTGTTGCCCCCTTTCATTCCTCCCTGGCTCCCTTCACCATAGCCCTCAGCAAGTGTCCTCCACCAGACAGGGGGCTCCAGGGAAGGGAGAGGGTGTTAGGAGCAATGGCCATTGTGCAATTTCCCACGGAAGCAATGGATAATCATATGCTCATGCGATGGGAAACACATGCCTGTCAACACCCAAATAGGCTGTCCTGCTTGGGCTTTGGTTGCTACCCTCGTTTGTAATTTTGTGCCTGCCACATCACCATTGTTTGCTAAATAAATACACAATTACAGAGCATGAGTTTAAAGTTTCCAGTAGGGAAAAAAAAGTGGCCAATATATCTGAATATCATGACCCTTTTAAAGCCTGAGAAATTAAGTTTTAGTGGCAAGCAAGAAAGAAGGGGGTGTGTGTGTGTGTTGAGGAGAACCAATATTAAAAATGTGAAAGACTTTAAACCAGTGGTCCCTGGCCTCCAGTGACCTCCTGGTATTCATGTCCTGGGCAGCCCCTTCCATAGCACATAGGGTTGGTCTGCATGATCATGATTAATAGAATGCAGAAAAGTGATGGCATGTTACCTTCAGAGATTTGGTTCTAACAGTCTGTGGTTTCCACATTGGGCTCTCTCTGGGACCACTCTCTGTGGAGGAAGATGCCACATCTGAGGACATTTGGGCAGCCTATGGAAAGGCCCATGTGGTGAGGAGCTGATGTCAGCAGTCGGTGAGGAGCTGAGACCTGCCAGCATCCCATCATGAGTCTTCAAAGCAGTAGGACTCCTTGCTAAGCAGTCTCCACCCTCAGGAGACACCTGAACCAGAATCATCGAGCTCAGCTGCCTCCAGATTCCTGACCCTTGGAAACTGCAACTTAGGCTGGGCACAGTGGCTCACGCCTGTAATCTCAGCACTTTGGGAGGCCGAAGTGGGTGGATCATGAGGTCAGGAGTTCAAGACCAGCCTGGCCAAGATGGTAAAAGCCTGTCTCTACTAAAAATACAAAAGTTAGCTGGGCATGGTGGCATGTGCCTGTAATCCCAGCTACTCAGGAGGCTGAGAATTGCTTAAACCTGGGAGGCGGAGGTTGCAGTGAGCCGAGAACATGAGTTTAAAGTGCACTGCACTCCAGCCTGGGGGACAGAGCAAGACTCCATCTCAAAACAAAACAAAACTGCAACATAATACATGTTTGTTGTCTTGAGCTGCTAAGTTTGGGGTAATTTTTTATGCAGCCATAGATAAATAAGACACTACTTTGCATAATCATTTTCTCATCTAATCTAGAAACTAGCGTGTTGGCTTTGCAGGAGGAAGATTTATAGAATGCCAAGAAAAGTGATTGGAAAGATAAGATGGAAGGTGTGTGATCTGGCCATCACATCTTGCTGTCCTCTCAGGACATTCCCTGTGAGTCCTGAAGGAGGTGACGCAGGAGGACTACCTTTCAGAGGAAGTTTATGAATGGCTCTTGTTCCCAGAGGGAATCTGTCTGGGGAAAAATAAAGATACTGGGTCTTTCATCTAGAATTTTAGAAAAGGACAAAGTAATGAAATGTTAAATCTGAGTGGCATCTACAGATATTTAAGCAAGCAATAACAAACATATTCCTATATTCAAGATGAAAACCCCTGAGCATGATGGTGTTGTGAAGAAATTTCTATGAGAATCTAGGTGATGCTTTACCTCAAACAGCTACTTTCTAGTAGCCAGTTGAAAAATATTTAAATAAAAACAAAAACGAAAACACCAAGCCATGTTTGTAACTGCTGTATCAAAAGTTTTTCTTAACAACCAGGGAAAATGGTAGTAAGAGCCCCCTTCAGTTTCCCACACATGTGAAGGCGTCCATGTGTGAGGTGGCTGCCTCAGTCCATACGGGTTGCTATAACAAATTGCCATAGACTGGGTGGCTTATAAACAACAGTCTTTTATTTCTCACAGTTCTGGAGGCTGGGAAGTCCTAGATCAAGGTGCCATCAAATTCAATGTCAGGTGAGGGCTCACTTCCCGGTTCACAAATGGAGCCTTCTTACTGTGTCCTCACATGGAAAAGGAGGAAGGCAGCTCTCTGGGCCTCTTTTTAAGGGCACTAATCCCATTCATGAGAGCTGCATCCTCATGACTGATCATGTCTCAAAGGCCCCACCTTCTAATGCCATCACTTGGGGGTTAGGAGTTCAACATATGAATTTTGGGGGAAGAAAAACATTCAGCCTATAGCAGTGGTGCTCACAGACCACTGTCCCCACTCAGCTGTCACGTTCAGTCCTTCCTTGGCTCAGCCCAGCCTTGGACTTGCCCAGGGTGGAAGCTCATCCTACCACTTCATTTAGCATCCATGGGTCCCTTCAAGCTAACCATGGACCAGGCACCCAAGGATGGAGCAGAACCAGTTCTGCAGGCCTGCTGGGCATCTCTGCCCATTGGAAAGTCAGTTTATTCTGATGGTGTAGAGTAGGTAACAGTGTAAGATGAAATCACAGCCCTCCCTCTGATCCTCCTCTCCATGACCTCAGCTGGCACTGCCCCACTGCCATGGGCTGGACCCCAGAATTCCACCCTGGGCATCCTGACCCCAGAACTGTTCTTCTCCACACTATTTCACCCCACCCTCCATCCCCAGAGATCCCCTTACACACTGTCTTCACCCTCAATCCCAAGGCTGTATTCCCTATTGTCACTAGGTCTTATAATCTGTTAAAACCAAATCCCAAGTCATTAGCCACCAAAAAAAGAAAGGAGAGAGGCAGTGACCCACTCATTCCAAAACAGCAGAGAAAGGAAAGAAGCAACTGCCCACCATGGGGACATTGTTGTTTCCATGGTAACCCCGGTTAAACACTGACATCCTTCTACATGTACATTACCTCATTTAACCTTTCAGATCAACTCAGGAGGCAGATACTATTCTTCTCTGTTCCTTTCCAGGTGAGGAAACTGAGACTGAGAGAAGGTGCCAGCGACAGCCTGCGGGTGGCTGGAACTGGAAGCTAGGTCTGTTGTCTCCACCAGCTCTGCAGGCTCTTGACCCTGCTACATCCTGCCACCACCTGATTCCCATTCCAGCCGCCGCCCTGGCAAAGTCATCTCAAACACTGTCAAAGGGAAATGTCTAAGCATCAGAATTTAGAAAAAGCACAATCCATCGGCTGATCAGTTTTTCTTGGCAACTTCCCTGTGGGAGTCAGACTCCTTTCATTGGACAACTGAGTGTTTTTTACAGGACCCCGTGAAGACCAGCGGCTCAGGTGCATCTGTGGCTCAGCTGTCTGTAGCATCCTTGCATTGGCTCTTTATGACAACCAAGTCCCCTTGCAGCTGCTCCCAAGGCTATGGCAGGGTCAGAAAAAGAAACGCAAGGCTACCCTTTGCTGGTGACAATTTTCCCACTCTTTTAAAAAACTGTCATAAATCTTCAGACATTCCTAAGGCTCTCTCCTATTTTGAATTTTGGGGCAGTTGTGGATGAAAGCCATGTGAGTTTCAGACATTTACACTTAGATATCTTGTATTCTTTAACAAGACAGGGCGCACTGATGGAAGGAAAGGTGACGTCTACAAAAAGTGCCTTGGGCAAGATGTCAGAAAACATCAATCAAAAAAGTAAATGATGGCCACATTTGGTGGCTCATGCCTGTAATGCCAGCAGTATGGAAGGCAGAGGCAGGAGGATTGCTTGAGGCCAGGAGTTTGAGGCTGCAGTGAGCTATGATCATACTACTGCACTCCAGCCTGGGAAAGACAGTGAGATTCTGTCTCAAAAGAAAAAAATAAGGAAAATGATAAAGATAATAATAAAAGTCATAAAAAATAACTAACGTTCATTCAGCACTTACTATGTGCTAACCACTATTCTAAACATTTTATATGTATTAACTTATCTGTTCTCCAGACAATACTATGAATCAGATACTAATTCTTGTGGTTCCACTTTTCAGACAAAGAAACTGAGACAACAAAAGGTTAAGATAACTCGTCCAAGGGTCACAAAACCGCTAAGAGACAAATCTAAGATCCAGCTCTTATAGGCTGGATCCATTAAACATTTAAATGCTAGGATGGGCCGGGTGCAGTGATTCGTGCCTGTAATCACTTTGGGAGGCCGAGGAAGGCAGATCACTTGAGGTCAGGAGTTTGAGATCAGCCTGACCAACATGGTGAAACCCCATCTCTACTAAAAATGCAAAAATTAGCTGGGTGTGGTGGCAGGTGCCTGTAATCCCAGCTACTCGGGAGGCTGAGGCAGGAGAGTTGCATGAACTTGGGAAGCAGACGTTGCAGTGAGCCAAGATCACACCACTGCACTCCAGCTTGGGTGACAAAGCTAGACTCCATCTCAGAAAAAAAATAAAAATAAAAAATAAAAAAAGCTAGGATATTCTGAGAAGATTATAGCTAAAAACTATAATTATTTAGTTACTGGGGAGAGCCATAGCTATTACTGAAGAATATATCTAACATATTAGTTATTACAATAGTACCACATAACTAGGAAAGGGAGAGTAATTGCTTGTAATAGATCAGATACACAGAACTGATGCCTATATTTCACAGCCGACATGCATCGTGAAGACCCATGCAGTGCTGCCTCGTGCCTGTAACCTCGGATTCCTTACCATGAGCAGAAAGCTCAGTGGGTCCCTGGGCTAGGATTCAGGGACATTCTCTTATGAGGGGCAGGTGTTTTCCAATAACCTTGAAATCTGGTGAAAACTCTATGGATGTCTGATTTAGTTTGTGTTTGCATCAACCTCACCCCAGATTGAAATTCCTGCAAACCCATGAAGAAAGTGGTGTTCAGTGATCCTCTGTGCCAGCCCAGAATGCCTAACAGAAGTCTGAGAAAAGACCAATAACAGTCTTTTTGGGAGGGGGAAGGAAAAAAAACAGAATTAGCAATTCAGGCAGGCAAAGGGATGGGTGGGTGTGCCGGTTTGCAAAATCATTCGGGTGCAATGAGCCCAGCCTCCCTTCCCCCAGTGTATAGAGCTTCAGAAGTATCCTGCTAATGCTTGTAAATCTTCCAATATTCCTGCATGTCAAGTTAAAAAATATCACTTCCTAGTCTCCCTGTCCTGCGTCTGTCCAGCGTTGAATCCTCTAGCAGAGATAATGCAGCAACTTCGGCCTACTGCTCCGGAGAGCTGAACTGCAGCTTCATAAACCTGCCATGTGAATCCATGATGTCATCTGTTCCCTCCGAGTTTGGGCTCCTGAGCCCCAGACCACCCACGCTGGCAGCCTATTCTCTCCCCGCGTCGTCAGGGAGAGACCTGCCTTTATAAATGATTCGAGGTCGAAAAGGAGGACGTAGCTTGAATTGTTATACAAAAATGCTGCCAACGACAGCGATAAGCATTTGGACGTGTCGATGTGGTGATTTTTTTCTCATTTGAATTCTGAAATTCTCTCTAACAGACGGTGGAAAGGCTGAGAGACAGAGTGAGGCCAGGGAGGTTTCAGAAACAGGCCTGAGAATCTGTAACAGACAGCAAGCAAGAGGGAAAAAGAAGTAAAATATTGGGAGCCTTGGAAATATTGGGGGTTTCAGTAATTAGATCATCAACGTTTTAGATTCACATTTAGATGACTTCCCCCCCGCCCCACTCTTGGTTCGAAGAAGAAAATTGTAGTGGAGGAGGGCGGTGTCTATATTGCACTTTTCAAAACAATTTGCAGCTATATGGAAACTAGGGCATTTGGGGCTTCTGAATATTTTTGCTTAATCTTCAGTTGAAAAGGAGAAAGAAGCTCATTTGGGACCACAAAGTGTGAAGAGCACCACGAAGGCCCATGTCCGAGGTGTCCATGCTCCCATCTGCCCTGCGATGTGACTGAGACCCTGGACAGAGTAAGCCTTGCACAGCGAGGGGGCTTGTCTGCTCTTTTCCCATGGGGGAGCAGACATGTGAAATATAGGGCCAGGGAAGGAGTGTAATCAGATTCTAAATTTATCACACTAAAGACATGCTTGATGGAAATAAATTAACATGGAAAGTAAAAGGCCAGTTCCGGAATGTCTCTACTAAGGGAATAAGTTATGCCAAGGTTGGGGACATATCCTCTCTAGCCCACGCATGTCTTTAGCAGTCTTATGCGTAACTTTAGAAGCTTATGGGTAACTTCTCAAAAGAGTGTCTTTATATGAATTTAGCAAAATACATAGGATAATCTAGGCAATCAATTATATCAAAATGCATCTATCAAAATATTATTAAAACACTCAATATATATTTTAGTATGTGTGCTTCTTCATCGACTCTTTAAATAACAAGATCTGGTGCTGAGTTTAGTTTCTACTATAATTCCAAAGTACTGAAGAGCAAAAACCAATGTTTTCAGATTGTGGTAGTAATTGTATAGGATATGAAAAGATCTGATATTTCTATTGGTGACAAAGTCACAGGTAGTGCTCTTACAGTTGTGGCTGGTCACATATAATTGAAGGAAATGCTGAATTTCAGCTAGAGGTCAAAAGCAGAGATATATACATTTTTTCTAAGTCAAGTTCATGGATGCCCCTGTTACGAGCTCCTATCCTGAGAAAGATGGATCCAGGCAGTCCAGTCAGGCTTGGTGATGAAGATTGGAGCACTGGAGAAGAGAGGAGAGGAGGGTCAGTTCAGTCTAGTGAAGTGTCTGATCTCCTATTTGTCTCTTAAAGCTTTTTCTAAATAAAAAATCTGAAAGAATTGTTTCCCCCAAAGCTCCTTGAGATACTGGGGCACAAGAAACTATTCTCTGAGGACTCTCTGATAAATTGTAAAACAAATGCATATTGTCCTTCTTTTTGGGGTAGAGCATCCACAGGGAGCTCTGATGAGAGAAGGCTGTGGTGCCAGGGGAGGACCACGGCCTGGCCACCTCTCATCAAAGTTTTAGCAGTGTGTGGCCAAAACGTCAGTATCCACTGGAAATGGAATAGGGGGAAGAAACAAAAGGAAATGGAAAAAAACCCAAAGTATCTCAGTTGGGCCGATTAGACTGGTTTGTGACCATATGTGAGTGTTCTTTTGGAGAGTCTTGGAAATTCACAGGGTGAAGAAGGCCTCTAGCTCCAGTCCTGCATTTGCAGGAAAAGATAACAGGGGAGGCTTGCGGATGGGCTTTGTTGGTTGCCTACCTGCATTCATTTCACTTTCACCCTCCCCTCCCCTTCCTAATGGTACCGGGGTCTCATCCTGCATCTGCCCCTCCTCTACCCAGCCCTTGTCATCTCTGTTTTGGCGGAAGCTTCAGGAGAAGGGCATGATTGACTGAAGTGGTGCTCTAGTCTCCTGTACACAATTATTGGTTGAGGGGTGGACATGTCACCTACGCTGATACAATTAAGGTGACTTTCAGACTCTCGCTGGGAAGGCTGGGCAGAAGCATTCTCTTCGTCCCTGACTTAGCAGGGTGTAGATGTGAAGCCTGAACCAACCATGGCCATTCTGCTATTGAAAAGGAGGCCAGCCCAGGGATGATGTGCCGACCAGGATGTAGCCAAGGGGATCTCAGAGAAATGAGGCAGGATCTCTTAATGAAACAAACCTCAAAGTGCAGCCCACAGCTGGATTTCCAGGGAAAAGAGTCAGTGGACTCCCCTCTTGATTAAGGCAGTTTAAGTAAGGCTTTCTTCTACTGCAGCTCAAAGTATCCTAAGTGAGAAAGCAGGATTCCTGGCCTAGCCTAAGTATGCAGCACGAAGCATTATGTTCTCCAAGGAGTTTCCAGCATTTCCCAAAGCTTTGCTCACAAGTCTACTGCTCTGTCTGCCCTTCCACGTGACATCTTCATGGGGCTGAGACAGGATGTGTGTCTCAGGGTCCAAACTCCCAGAATGAATTCTCAGCTCCATCACTAATATGAATTAGACAGGACAGTTTACCACTCTGAGCTTTAATGTTCTTATCTGTAAAATCAAGCCACAGATGTAAATGATTAGAGTAACTGATCCCAAAGCCTTTTCCACCGAATAGAGATCCAAGTACATCACTAAGAGGGGAACTAGGTTTAATATTCACCCCTGTTTCACTTATGGCTCAGAAAAGTGTTTACCCTTCTAGCATATATTCAGAGCTGTGTTAATATTAGAGAACTGAGGATTTTATATGACCATGAATGTTAGTAGCCAAGGGAATATAAAGTGTCATATTTATAGATTTTTCTGTCATTTACAAGTCATTCAGGAAGTTCTACATACCAAGAATTATAGTAGCAGCAAGTATATAGAAACAACAGAATGATATAGTCTTTGTCCTTAGAAAGCTTCCAATTTAGTGAGGGAGACAGCAGGACTGCACTGTAGTGAGGTAGGATGTGCACTGATCAACTCTGACAGGGTTACCTTTCATGCCAATATTCCTGTGACAGCTCAGGAAGACAAACAAGTAAAAAATAATAATTATAAAAACAGCAAAATGTGGACAGTAAATATCCTATGATTCTGTCTGTGTGAGGAAAGGATGGTGAGATAAGGTACATCTCTGTCGATACCTATAGATAATCTTTGTAAAGAGATGTAAGGAAACGTTCATAGAGGTTAACTCTGGGAAATGGGACTGACGGGAAGTTGGGATGGGGAAGAGGGAAACTTCTATTGAGTACTTTATACCCTTATATCCTATGAGAAAATTTGCTTCCTATGAGAAAATTTTTACCATGTATCAAAAGAAAACTTTCAAAAGCCAGCAAGTCTAATCTGGTTGAGTAAGCGCACTGCTGAGATACCCCTGATGCTGTAACATCATGGAGGCGAATCCAGTCTTGCCTGGGATAACCAGAGGATTCCCGGGGGAGAGGATGTTTTGATTGAGGCTAAAAAGATGAATAGAAAGTATTCAATTGAAGCAGGAAGAGAAGAGCATTTCAGACAAAGGGAATTGCATGTACAAAGCACAGAGGCAAAGGAGCTGGTTGCTTGTTCAAAAACTGAGATTTTAGTATAACTGAAGCGTAGAGGATGTGTGGGAAACTGACAAGAGTTGGGGCTGCAGAGATGGTGCAGTGCTCAATGTGCGGTTATATTAAGGCAGTTGGTGTGAGTGCACTGTAGGGTTTCAAGTAGGGAGTGACAAGCTTCTGCTTAGTTCTTAGATCATTCTCAGAGTAGTATGGAGGCTAAGATGGATAAGACATATGTGCACACATGCACCCACACACTCACATGCATATGCACGCATATACTCACACATACATACACACACATGCATATGTGCACGTGCACCCACATATACACACACACATGCATATGCACACATGCACCCACACATACGCACATGCATTTGCACACAGCACCCACACATACACACATACATGCATATGCACACATGCACCTATACATAACATATGCACACATTCACCCACACACATGTATACGCACACATGCACCCCACACATGCATATGCACATATGCACCCACACATACATGCACACAGATGCATATGTGCACATGCACGCACACATACATACACACACATATGCACACATGCACCCCCCACATGTATATGCACACATGCACCCCCACAATGCATATGCACATACGCGCCCACACATACATGCACATTCATATGCATATGGGCACACGCACCCACACACACATGCATATGCATGCATGCACCTGCCACACATGCACATGCACATATGCACATATGCACCCACACATGCATACACACACATGCATATGTGCACACACACCCACACATGCATGCATATCAGTACATACACTCACATATATATGCACACATGCATAAGCACACATGCACCCCATACACATACACATACATGCGTATGTACACATGTGCACACATGCACTCACCCCACATAAATACATATGCACACATGTGCACACATGCACCCACAGACATACACACATGTGCACAATGCACCATCCACCCACAAGCATATGTACACATGCACCACACATACACACACACGCATATGCACACACACACCCACACACACATACATGTATGCATATACTCACATGTGGCACACCTGCACCCACCCCTCACAAAATACATATGCACATATGTGCACACATGTACCCCCACACACATACACACATGTGCACACATCCACCCACACACATGCATATCCACACATGCACCCACACACACTCATGCATGTGTACACATACATCTACAGATACATACCCACAATGCATATGCACACATGCACCCACACATACATACACATGCATATGCATACATGTGCACACATATAAAACCCACATCCAAGTGCTACGGAAACTTGTCTATTTTTCTTTATTTTTTCCACTTTATTTTTCATAGTCAGATCTTTGATCTACCTAGAATTTATGTTTGTTTATGGTGTTAAGTAGCTTTGCTTTTCTTTCAAATGTTTAACCAATTGTTCCAATACCACGAAGTTAATAAACTATCCTTTTTTAAATAACCTGAAATGTCATGTTTGTTATATATTAAATGCTTATAGCTTTCAGAGACGGCTTCTGAACACTTCAAGTAAGTCATCTATTTTGTACTATGCTTTTGGAAATACTATAGTTTCACACTATTTTTCAATCTGCTAAGTGAAAAAGGAAGAAATATATGTAATTTTCCTCGAAAATTCATTTAATATAGAAACTAACTTGGGCAGAATTTATCAGTTAGTAGAATTTACCATTATAAATTCCTAAGTTCATTAAATCTAAAATTGTAAATGAATCAATGTGTCACTTTTAGAAGACAATAATAGTTTTTAAAAGTACATTTGGCTGGGTGCGATGGCTCACACCTGTAATCCCAGCACTTTGGGAGGCTTAGGCGGGTGGATCACGAGGTCAACAGATCGAGACCATCCTGGCCAACATGGTGAAACCCCGTCTCTACTAAAAATACAAAAATTAGCTGGGCGCAGTGGCGCACGCCTGTAATCCCAGCTACTCAGAGGCTGAGGCAGAAGAATTGCTTGAACCCGGGAGGCGGAGGTTGCAGTGAGCCGAGATCATGCAACTGCACTCCAGTCTGGGCGACAGAGCGACACTCCGTCTCAAAAAAGATAAAAAAAGTATGTTTAGAAAAGAGCACAGAAGCAATTTTAGTATGTGGGTTTCCCCTCAACCAATGTTTAAAAAGATCCTTTATCATGGAGACCCAGTGTAAAATATCCCAGGACTTTGTGAACTAACAAGCACAGGCCAGTGATAATTCCATTACCACCATGACACATTTCCTCACAGCCTTCCAAGCCTCAGCAAAACATCTGAAACAGTCTCATGTACTTTTGAGAGCGACAGCTCCCCAGCAAAGTCACACCACCCTACTAAACTTTCAGGTGAGGGTTCTTTTTACTTTTTTTAAGGGCATCTCCTCCACAGAACTCCAAAATAGTGTCCGCTATGAACTGGGGAGCCTTAGCAGCCTGAGGACAGAGTCAGCCTCATATTTTAAGGAGTCTGGTTACATTTTTGATGAATGCGAAAGCCTCTTTCTGCTGGATGCAAAAATGACTTCATTCCCTGTCCAGCAAGTCATAAGGGAAAGAAATGGTTCTCTTTAGGACTTTAAACGTATTACTTAATGTAACGACATCTGCCAAGCGAATGTTAGGAAAAGTACACCGAGCTCCGTGGCCAAATTCCATGGCAACAGCTGGCAAATCACAGGTGTTGGCCAGGAAAGCCTCCAGTCCTGCTTAAATGTTCCGGGGAGAGTTCTTTATTATTTTAAACACCACGTTTGCAAAGTGCTTAATTTGCTGGGATTCAAAACATTCCTCATGGGCAAAGTGCAATGTAAACAGCGTTCCAGGAGAAAGTCATGTCTGCCTAATTTTTTATTTGCAAACAGGGTGGTTAGAAAACAAAGTGTTTAAGCATTTTCTGACTGTGATGTTGCCGTGAAGAATTTAGGAAGGCTATAAAGGAAAATAATTCTCTTAGTTAAACCAACCATAATGGGAGATCTTTGACATTAGCCAGGAGAGGTGGACATTTCTGGACAAACTCAGTGCCTCTGTCCTGAGGTGGGCGGAGTCAGTGTGAGGAGAGGCAAGATCCATAGAAGAGACTTTGAAGATCCAACAGCAGAATGGCTTGGAACCTTCAGGGTCCACAAGTATTTTGAAGGTAACTTACTATACAACTCACATCTGTGACAGGAGTTCCAGGCCCACTGCCATGTGGCCCAAGTCTAAAGAGTTAAAACAAATCACCTAGAGGGGCAAAGTTCTTAGGGTCTAAATTCCACTTCATGTAAAAACATGTCTGAGAACACGTGTGCTGCAGCCATGCCTGGGTGAGGCTTGCCTGTGCAGGCACCTGATTTAATTCAGATCCTACTGTTACACATGGGCTCATCCATTCATTCATAGTCACTTATCAAATACTCAGTGAACACCTACTGAATTCCATGAGCCGTGCTAAAGCAAAGGTACACAAGGAAAACAGACACATCCTTATCCTTGAGGGGCTGTGGATGAGTGAGGGGACAGAGAAGTCAGAATAGTGATGGCACAGAGGGATCGTTAACTCCCAAAAGGCATGGATGGGAAGACTTTCCCAGGTCATGAGACTCCTCCATTCACAATGTCTGTGCCTCCCACCACACTTCTAAAGACAGATCAAGTCCTTGGCCTTAGGGATCAATCCGCGTCATCCCTCTAACCCCAACAATCTGTGTGAGAATAAACCTATTATCCCATCTGGAAAAACCACAGCCTTCTTCAGGATTGTGCAAACTGAAGCTGGCGGGGCAAACTCCCCTCTCTGCTCACCATCTGGGCCATGGAGGCCAGCTATGTTGGGAAAGAGTGAGGCCAACTCCACGTAACGATGAGGCAGAGACAATGACTCCCGACAGCACGGAGTCCCAGGACAAGGCCACCTCAGGGCCAGCTCCACCCCAATCCTTTCTGCATTTGAGTATTTCATTCCATAAATGCCCCATCTCCTTTTATTTCTCCTTTTATTTTTCCTTAAACTAATTTGAATTGGTATTCTGTCATCTGTCACCAAGAGAGTGCTGTTTACTACGTGTACCAAAAAGTACGTGCAGGGGCAGCATAAGTGTTCAGGTGGGTGGGTGCACCGAACCCAGGCTAGGGGCCAGAGTGAGGCTTCCTGGTGGAAATGGCGTGGGAACAAGAGTCATAACTAATTAAAACTGGACCTCTGAACAATTCTGTTCCATTGCTTTATTTTCCTTTATAAAACAAACAAACTTCCTTTGCCTTCCTTTCTCCTCTGAGAAGTGGGTTTCACACATGCATACACACACACACACACACACACACACACACACCCATTGATGGCACTCTAGTGGGGCAGGGACATGAGATCAGTGTCCAGTATTGTTCTCCTTGGTGATGGGAGTGAGCTAACCAATGAGCGGAGCTGTGGAAGGAGGACGTCTCGGAGTTCAGATGTAGGGCTGGCATTGTCAGGGTGCCATTGGTCTCTCCATGGATGGCAGAGGCAGTGGCAGGACCAAGCTTGTGCCACCTTCAGCAGACTATGTCCCGACCACACTTGCCCTGCAGTGGTCGCCAGCGTGGCCCTTCCCTCCCAAGGCTTATTGCTGCCTGTGCTTGCCTTCCCCAATCACTCCCCACCATCACTCCACTAGGTAAAAGGATCAAGGTCCTTCCTGAATGGCACAAGGACCCAGCAATTGGACAGGGCAGGGAAAAGCATTTTCAATGCAGGGAACTGGAAGTGCAAAAGCATAGGCGCATGGAGCATCATGTGTGTTACGTGCAGAGAACTTCAAGTGGTGCATTGGTGCTGAATCATAAATCACCAGCAACCAGCAACGTATGCATATGTGAGCTTCAAAGGTCCCATTGAGGGAAGGTGTTTTGCAATTGGAAGGTGCCTACTGATGCTATTTTCTATCATTACACGTATTGCAGGGTTGTGGTGGGACCCAAATGAGATCATACGCCTATAAAGTGGCTATGGAGTCTGGAAGAGCATTGTATCCATGCTAACTAACAGAGTGTGGGGTATGGCTAGGGTACATTTCAGACCACAAAGGAATACTAAAAATAAAAATAACAGTGAATTTCTCTCAAATCCACAGTATTAAATGTGTTTGCATATTGGGCATTTTAATTAAAATACTTCCCATCACCCCTTTACAGATAAATGAATGATTTCATTGTCTATTAAAATGTTTCTTTGCTTGTAATTAATTAGACCACCAAACTTCAGGCTGGGGACCTGAGAGTTACTTTTGTTGACTTATACATCACCAAAAACACTCAATATGGCCTCTAAAATATAGACATATGTATGCATGAATAGATGGATGGATGGATGGTTGGATGGATGTGTCTATAAATAATTTTTTGTTTTCAAATTTGTATCCATTTTCTTTAGGACATCATTACTTTTCTCCTGAAATGCTACAATGGTTTCTTAGCTGCTTGCTCTGTCTCCAGCCTCCTCCCTCTCTGCTCTCAAATCCATCATTCCCACAGCTGCTCAGAAGCTCAACAGCATTTTAATTACTCCACCCAGTTTGGCAGTAATGTGGGTTCTCTCATTGTGAAAAGGCATAAAATAAGAATAAAAAGCACAACCACAAGAAAGACGAAGGAAAATTATTTATTCCAGGTGCTTTGATTATTTACCTAGATATCCAAGATAATTAGCTAAAACATCACTGGAACTAATGGGAAAATTTGATAATGTTGCTTGATATCAGCAAATGTCAAAAGGTCAATTATTTCCCTATCTACCAGCAAAAAACAGACAGCCAGCATACAGCATGGAACTAAAAGCTGCCGATCTTTGGGGTATCACAGGGATGCTGAGTATTGTCCCTTTGGGCTCCAAGTAATTCTGATTGTGCCCAGAGCCCCACAAAACCTCCCATGAAAGCAGCTCTTCAGTTTCTGGTCTGTCTTCACTAAGATGGAGGCCTGACCCAGCTCCAAGGTCAAGGTGGGACATAGACATCTTGGCAATCCTGTTACCTTTCCAAATGAGCCTAAAATAAAAAAAGTGGACAGAAATGCTTCCCTGCCTCCTTCGTAGGAATACCTTTCTCCTTCTCACTTGCAAAGTGGTTTTAGCACCCGAGAACTCCATTTTCATAGACTATGAAGACCCAATCCTACACACATCCACCAAGTGTCCCCTGGGGATGGTTTCCCCTGGACACAAGGACAGTCTGCTGTTAAGAAGTATTTAAGTTGGCTGGGCGCAGTGGCTCACGCCTATAATGCCAGCACTTTGGGAGGCCGAGGCACGTGGATCATCTGAAGTCAGGAGTTCAAGAACAGCTTGACCAACATGGTGAAACCCTGTCTCTGCTAAAATTACAAAAATTAGCCAGGCATAGTGATACATGCCTGTAGTCCCAGCTACTCGAGAGGCTGAGGCAGGAGAATTACTTGAACCCAGGAGGCAGAGGTTGCAGTGAGCCGAGATCACACCACTGAACTCCAGCTTGGGCGACAGAGCAAGGCTCTGTCTCAAAAAGAAAAACAAAAAAAAAGGAAGTATTTAAGTCTCCACCTCTTGCCGAATAACAGTGTTTGCAACTTTTAGTAAAATACTGCTTTCAACTGTAACCATTAAGTTTGAAAAATCTTAAAGTATCTGAATATCCACAGTATTGCTGGGGATGGGGTGGTCTTGGCAGATCAAGGCCTGAGTTGCCTGCATTTAGTTGACTTTGACCTTGCTTAAGCTGCAACCTGAAGAGCAAGTAGAAGTTCAGAGGATAGGAGGGGATGTAGCTGATAGAAGAGAGTGGTCAGGGCAGAGAAAAGAGTCTGGTGGGGAAACAGGAGGTGCGAAGGGCTGAATAGCAGGTGAGTGTGCTAAAGGAGCAGCTCAAGTCGCTGTAGTGAGAGCCAGGAGAGTGTGCATAAGTAGTAGGTCCTGACCAGTGGGAAAAAAGTTTTTCTATCCAGGTTCTGATTCCAATGAGGCTCCTGCTGTCTCTGCTGCTCCCCAAAAGGAACACGAGTAGTGATGGTAACAGCTACGAAGAGACCAAGAAATATCCCAGCCCCATTCTTTGAATGCTGGAATTCACAATTCCTGCCATTACAGCAAATCTCCAAAAGTAACCATGGTCAGAGAAGCTGGCAGAATTTAATGAGCTCTCAACTCTTGCAGGTGAATTTCGTGGGGTTTTGTGGAGTCCGTGTACAGAATACAAACTTTCTACTCTAAGTGCTTGACCTCAAAGAGGCCGACCTCAATAATGGCCATGGATGGAGTTAAAATGCCCAGGTTTCAAGTCAGCAATATGCAACGAGACTTTCGATACATCAGTTATGTTAAATAGAAATTTTCATTTAAAGGTAATTCATTGCAGCCACAACACATAAATATTTTTAAAAGGAAACAGACTAGAGGTTAGATAGTAGACAGAGTTTTCTTTTAATCTATCTTTCTAATGCAGCCAGAAAATAAAAAGCTAAAATCTTGTCCTCCAATAATATTTAACAATATGGTGCAAGTCTCAAAATACACCAAGCGAAAACTTGATCAAACAGCATACTAATTACAATTTCCATACAATGACACACGTACTATGAAAATATAAAACAGCAGGTAATATTCTAAAATATTCCCATTTGTTATCTCTGACAGGCACGGTTTTAGGTGGTTTGCTCTTCTTGTTACCCTTTTCTGGCTTTTTTTTTTCAAGTGTTTAAAAATAAACCTGTAATATTGTTACAGTCAGCGAAAAAAAGAAAGAATATTCATAACAGCCTACATTTTACATGGCAATGAGTATTCCTGAACTGGGTGTGCATCTGAATCACACAGCAGTCTTTGTGCAAATAAACGAAGCATCAATTTTCCCGAGTGTTCGAGAAAAATATAATTTTTCTGTGAGATTTATCTGTCCATGTCTTTGAGCACGAAAACACAGGCACAAATACACATGGTTTGTTTTTTTTCTCCTGTTGTGCAGCCCTAGAATATTTCGGCATTTGGCTCCAAGTCTGAAATTCCAGTTGTTGCCTCCAAATCTGGGAGCCCTTTATGTCCGTGAAACACAAGCTGCAGCTCCCCCGGGAGAACACGCTCCTCAGCTTCCTGCCTCATCGCAAAGAAAACTGCCCTTGTGTGCATAGCCCTCACCACCAGGGCCAGCAAATGAGAACAGCTTGGAAAAACAGCGAGATGCTTGCAATAGTTTGTTTGGTGTCTCAGAAAATAAAATCCATCTTTCTTCACCAGATGACAGTCATCGCTTTCAGATGATTTTGGAAGAGGAGCCATTCCCTGCCTTGAACCTGGAAGGCTGGCTAGGTTTCCGGAAATGTGTTTTCATGGACATGAAGAATTTTATGAGAAATACAATTGCAGGGAGCTTGATTTCCATAGGATTTTTACCTCCTGCAAATTCTTCCAGCTGGACCCTTCTTCCAGATGTTTGCGAGACCTGTTTAATCAGATTCTCCAGGGATGGGGCTCTGGCATCCACTTTCGCAAGGTTTACAGGTGATTCTGATGCATAGCAAAGTTTGAGAATGCCTGGTGCAGCAGGACGACAAAGGGGGGCTTTGCATAGAAAAACAATGGCAATGAAACCACACATTGCATTTGCAGTGGAGATATTTAAAGGCAACCTTAAAAATGATTTTTTAAGAAGACTGTCTCCTCGGCTAGAAAGGGTTACGTGCCATTATTTCACTTCATTCACAGATCCGTCTCCCAGTCTGAATGGAAACAATGAGGCAGCCCAAAGGCACACTCAGTCAGGGCCCTAGGATGCCACATAAATCAGCTCAGGGCAAGCTGGCCCAAGTGAGGGTGAGTGCCGCGGAGGTGAAACGGCCCGTCTGGTGACCAAACGCTTTTTGCCTATTAACTGCACGTGTTGACTTTGTGTGGGGACCTGGAGAGTCCAGTCGCCACAAACACGGGGGTCAACAGCCACTTGGCAGCCTCTTCACCCTGAGCAAGTGCTGAATTCAATACAACTAGCATTTAAACAGCTCAGCATCCTCCTGGAGAGCCACTCTGTGAGGTGGGGTAAACACATGCCCTGGTTTGTGAATGAGGTTTAGGCTCATTGCCCAGGTGTAATTCTTAATAGCACCCCGTTCGCACTCAGAAGTACCCTAGTTTTGTGGATAAATTGTATGATCACCTGGCTTCAAGGTCAAGGTAATGGCCTGTTGGCTTAGGGAGCTGAGGTGGGGGAGAAGAGCTGATAATTCCTGTGCACTCCCGCAAAACAGTTATGAGGCAGTCGTAGTGCTTCCAGCATAGCCACGGCTGCCTCCTTCAGCAAGAAGCAAAAAGAACTCCTTGGTAAATCTCCCTCCTCATTCTTTCTCCCCACCCCCTTGCACTTTCTCTCTCTATATATATTTAACTCTTTCAGTTTCTTTAATATCCATCATTGTCATCTGAGCAGCACAACGCAGTAACTGTATGTCAATTTTCACTTTGTAGCATACACTCTTTATTCCCAAATTACCCCAGTAACCCAAATAAGAAAGGAGAAAATGCACAAAGAATTACTGTGGCCATCTGGAATGCATAATGTGGAAAGATCTGCAATACATTACATGGTCTGGAAAGTGGCTGGTCGAATTCCAGAGAGCTCAGATAGACTTCAAAGTCTGGCTGTACATCAGTGAAACTGCTGATCTGCTCCAATATTTAAAGTGGGTGTAGATGAATGAATTTATTACAGTTTTTATCTTCTGGGCTCAGATGGGGAAATGGGATCATAGTCAGGTTCTCCTTTAATTTCATGCTGAATTTTTTTCTTAGATTTTGTTTTTCTCCACCTTAATTCTGTACTATTTCTTAATTTTTCTTTTGAACTGAAACGTACCTTCCTGAAAACTGACTGAAGTGCATGAATAAAGTAACTCCGTAGAGACTAATGGCCTAATCATGAGACATTTTGCATAAAGGATCTCAATTCCAAATATATGAAACTCTTGACTTTGTCTCTCTCTGATGGAGTAAGTCAGTAGATCTGGACTCAACTGCGCGGAATTTATTTCTAAAGTTGAATTTGGGTGATATCTAGTTACAGTTCCTGATTAAAAATATAAACAAAAGTGGGACTCATGAAATATTTGGAAACACTTGATGTGAGTCAAGTGTCTGCTGTCAGGAACTCCCTTCAGGAAGGGATGAAAGAGCAATTCTTTAGGTTCAACCGCCTCAGAATTCCTTTGAGAGGCAAGCTTATTCTCATCTCTGCCAACTTGGTTGCTTTTATCTTCATACAAATTTTTCTTGATCCTTGAAAGAACCTTAGCAAATACAATTCTAAGCCAACTCCATAGCAAATGTCTGTGCTCCCTCACCTTCAAGAACTTCGGGGTTCTATTTCCAAACTCTAAACACAATCTCATCAGCAATATAGAAGCATTTCTTCTGGATCTCTTTCTGAATGGGGAAAAAAAGAATTGTTTTTCACACATACATAAAGGAAAGAAATATACTAATAAGGTAAAGTTAAGAGTATTATGATAACCTACAGCTGCTGCTTTCCTTCTGTATTTTGCCAAGTATCCATTTTCAATTTCTTGGATTTCTATAGTAATTAGATTATCAAAAGATTGCTGAAGTTCCTACTAAAATTTGCAAAACTAGCCCAGGACAAGAGGAGCAAAACCTGAACTGGTAGAGTTTGACTTCCAGGTCCCCCTCAAGCTCCTGGGAACCCCGCCTTTTCTTTTCAGAGGCACTTTCTCTACTTTCTTCCCATAGTAATCAAAGAATGAGACGTTCACTCTGAAATGAGCTTTCCCCTTCAGGCATCTTTTAAAAGGGAATTAAGGCATATACTTTGTTTAACTTAAAGGGATGAATCTCTCATGTAGGCCATGGAAAAAGAAAATTTTGTGGGGCACAAGGGCTTCTGACAATTACATCACGAGAGCGCTTTCCAATACTCAAAGAATAGCATTAGCTAGAGCAGTTGCTAGAGGTCAGTGATGTTTACAGAAGGCCTCAGTAGGTTGTCCAACCATGTGTTATATTCCCAACCAGTTCCACAAAAAGACTTTTGAACAACAGCTAACAGGCTCCTTGTGGTGGTTTCCTAGGGCTCCCATAACAAGATAGCGCAAACTCTGTGGCTTAAAACAAGAGAAATTTGTCATATAACAGTTCTAGAGGCCAGAAGTCTGAAACCAAGGTGTCAGCAAAACCATGTTCCTTCCAAAGCCTCTAGGAGAGGATCCTTCCTTGCCTCTTTCAGCCCTGGACTTTCTTTGGCTCCTGGCAGCGTAACTTCAATCTCTGCCTCTGTTGTCACGTGGCTGCCTTCACCCCTTGTGTCTCTATATGGCCTTCCCTCTCTGCGTGTCTGTGTGTCCAAGTTTTCTCTTCTTCTAAGGACATCAGTCACTGTAGGTTAAGACCCATCCCAATGACCTCATCTGAACCCAACGGTATCTGCAAAGACCCTATTTTTAAATGAGGTCACATTCACTGGAACTAGGGGTTAGGACTACACCATTTATTTCTGGAGTAGACACAACTCAACCCATAACATACTCCTAGACAGGAACAACTGAAGAAGAATGAAGACCACGATCATATCCTATAGGGCAGCCCTTAGCTCCTCCTTGATAGAAAGATGTAATTCAACCTTGAAAAGCCAAGGACAGATAATTCTAGATAACTCTAGAGACTCTAGATGGCTCTAGAGTAGTGAAAAGACAGGTCATTCGATGTCTGCCTTAGTCATGGAATGACTGTAAATCAGGAACTATAAATCTCACCTGCTCTGCTTTTCTCTGCAGAGCCATGTAAATGTGAGTCATCACAAATTATGATTCACCTCTGGGTCACCCTGAGACAGGGCTAGAGAAGATGACCCTGGGACCCTCGATTGTATCTTGGATCATTTCAGCCCAATCTTGTTTTGATTAGCAATTAGAGCTAAAATTCTGCATCACGGCATAAGTGGAAAGGTGTACTTTTTAAACACCACAGTTGAAAACCATATAGATGGGTTCCAAGAAGCAGGTATGTGATCCTTGAAGGCAGGAATTATGTTAAACTCATCCTCATAGACCCATGACCTGACAGGCACTCAAGGAAAGCTTGATTAATAAGTAAAGGCCCTTTTTACTGGGAGCTTACAGATATTAACTGACTTGCCAAGGAGTCAGAGACAGGGATTTGAACTCAGGTCTTCTGCATCCCCACTGTGAAGTCTTTACATCATCCAGAGGTTCACCAACTTTGGCAAGTAGGAAACCTCTGGAGGGTGGGAGGGCTTGTTAAAACACGGATCGATGGTCTCCATCCCTTGATGAAAGCCCCTGTGTAAGGATGGCTCCCATGTGCATGGCCTCCATGCCTGGGTCTTCTGAGTCAGTAGGTCTAGAGGGGGGCTGATCATTGCCACTGCTAACAAGTTTCAGGTGATGCCAATGCTGTTGATGGAGGGCCACCCTTTGAGGACCACTGTGCACTGGTGAATATTAGGGTCACCCGGAGAGCTTTTCGATTTCATTGACCTGGGATAGGATTTGGCCACTGGCAGATCCGGAAGATCACCTGGTGATTGTGCTGTGCAGCCTGAGCTGGAGGCTGTCCTTCGCTCCTCAGCCGCCTGTTAGTTGGACTCTGGTGAACATCTACCCCCAGTTCCACTTGGGCAGAAGCAAGAGAATTGTTACTATCTGAGCATAACCAGGGCATGCTTGCACCCTCAGTTCAGCTTCTTCCCATCCCATACCCCCGACTCACTACAGTACTGTCCTTCAACCATTCTCTTAAGAGAAGGCAAAGAAATATCTAAGAAAATGTATTCACACTCTGGGCAATGAGAAGGGATCCAGAAAGTAAGACAGACTTGTTTACCCATTTATCTGTTTCACCCGAGACCCTATAGTCAGGCACAGGATCCCCCTAGGGCTTGTTTCAATCCCTCACCTGACTAGCTGGGCACTTTCTCCTGTCTAAACTTGCACAGTAGCCATCCTCCCAATTAGAACTCATTTGCCCCTCAGAGATCGCTCACAGCACTTCGTTCCAACTTTACATATTCTATCTGGATGGAGTAATTTATAACTACTACCACCGTCACCCATTAACACCCCGTGGAATCCTAGGAAGTGGGAACCTTGGTTTGTACACCTTAGCGTTCTCCCATCAACCCTAGCTCAAATCTTGTGCATAGCACATGCTCTAGTCCAGTACTGAATTGGATTCAGCTCAGGCTTTAATCTCTGTTCCTAATATGAGCTATGCCGAGGGATGGACATTTTATTAGTCATTTATACTTTAGCATGAATGCGTTTTCATCCCTTTCATGAGACTAGGTTATAAAAATTACACAGCTCAAGTGTCTGGTGACAGGGATGGGAAGCAGGAATTGCAATAACAACAGGCTCTGTTGATCCGCTTTCCCCTCCACTCTCAGAAAACATGAACTCTGTTGAGGCATGTGGCTCATTCTGCTGCCTGTGAACTAGTGACTGAAGTGGGTTCAAAACTAAAGGTTTGCATAAGTAATGATTGCTTTTAAGGAATTACATTTTAGTGTACCTCATTAACCCCCGATCATTCTTCTGTCTGGCAAATTCTTACCCAGAGGGCTCTCACTCAGCAATGATTCCTTCTTCATTGAAAAGTTTTCCATTTCACCCTCACATGGTTCTTGATTTCTGCACTTTTTTTTTTTTTGCAGAAAGAAAGGGATCCTCCCTGTGGATTTGCATTCAATCTTTAGGACAAGTTTTGCATAATATCATGCCCTATAGGAACTTCACAAATAAAGAATCAAAGTTTCCCCTATGGTTCTAATTATCCAGTTGTATAATTCACACGCAGCTGCCTTCAAAGCCACTGGTTTCTGCAACTGAGAGGGGATTCTGCCTTCCACCCAGGCAGTTTTGAGAGAAGTGCTAAGAAACAGCCTTGCCAGATGATGACCCTTTCAAAGGCTTAAATTCCTGTATTTTATCTCATTCCAAGTAAACTCTTTTCTGAGTGGGGCATGTTCAGACGTAGATATAGACACAGAAACAAATTATAGTGATGACATGGGACCATCAGATGATCTTCAAAACATCTAGAATTAATTGTTCAGTGAAAAAGGCAGAGCATTTAGAACCAGTCACAACCTCAGAGGTCTCATACATGGGATGGGGACAGATCATGACCCTATGAGCTGTGCTAACAACAGCCATGTGTGGAAAGAAAGTACCTAGCACAGGGCCAAGCTCACAGCACTGTTCAAAATCTATCTGTTGTTCCCCATTCACCCTACTGTTTCTCTCCTCATCGGCCATATCTGTAAGGACAGATGCTGCAGCTTCATTCAAACATCCATCCAGGATTTCACTGGAGTGCTTTTCCTCTAGTTCCCCTCAAATTTTCCTGCTTTAAGTTTGAGTAGGCAAGCAGAACAGCTCACTTTTCTCTTCTTCTCTATTCCTAAAAAAATTGTTTGACATCTTAGCCTCTTTGGTTGGTCTGTGAAAAATAAGGAAAACAATGTCTACCCTGCCTGTACTTTTGTAGTGATATTAAATTTATATAAAGTATATAAAAACGCTTCGGTGTGGTTTAGGTCAACATATGTAGGTATTGTTTGGGTATTGTCTAGGCCAACATACAATTTCTCAGCATCGCTGCCTTAGTTCAATTATTTGTTGTCCTTTAACCATACATGGAAACCAGTACTCATTGGGCCCCTCACACCCAGTGGTGTTTCCGTCCCACTCCATGTGCCCACCACGTCAAGACCAAACCTCACTGTCGTTAATTTCTCCCCTAACATCCCATTTCTCAGGCGTCTCGACACAGCTTAGCAAAAATGCTGGAGAAAATGTTTGCAATGTAAAAAACTCACAAGAGACTCGTAACAACAAGTACCATTCAATAGAACTTTCTACGGTGCTGAAAGTATTTTCTATCTGCATCGTCCAGGACAGTAGCCACTAGCTGTGTGTGCTAGGAAGACTGAAAAATGCATCTTTAATTAATTTAATTAATGTAAATTTAATAGGTTAGTGGCTACCATATTGAAAAGCACAGACAGAGACTTTTAATAAACCTGTACCTCAACTTAAGGATGCTATCTAAGTGCGGGTTCTGTTTTAGCAGGTGTGGGGAAGGGCCTGAGATTCCGCATTTCTGACATGCTCCTGGGTGCTGCTGCTGCTACTGGACCAGAGACCACACGCTGAGTAGCAAGGGTCTATCCTAGACTATATAAAAAGCTTTTGGACAGGGGCAGTAGCTGCATAACCATGAACCAGCCATCAATTTCCTGGATATATATCCCAAACCTGTTGTCACCGGGTCTGTAAGGGCTGGTATAAGAAGGCTGTGATGGGGAAGCAGAGCGGAGCCATGCATCCATCACTGGACAGTGGGTGGGTGAAATGTGGTGAATGCACAGCACGGAGTATGAATCAGCACTGGGAAGCAATGTGTTTGACGTGCCTGTAGTGACATGCATGAATCTCAGAGGTGATAGCACTGAGCAAAAAACTATGAATCTGCAGAAGATATATAACCCAATGCCATGTTTACAAACTAAAATGCCTGCCACAAAATAAGAAGTCATATTTTGTCAAAACACACACAGGCTGAGCGCAGTGACTCACGCCTGTAATCCTAGCAATTTGGGAGGCTGAGCTGGGCGTATCCCTGTATCCCTTCGGCCCAGGAGTTTGAGATAAGCCTGGGCAACATAGCAAGGCCCCGTCTCTAGAAAACGTAAAAATTATTTTTAAAAAAAGTATTTTAAAAAACCACATGCCAATAAAAAATACATCTTAAACACTTTAGACTGACTATGACGGTGAAAGCGAGATGGTAGAATGGGAGTGTTAAATGAGGATACCCAGGAAGAAATAAAGCAGGAAAATGCCTAGCATGGGCTGTGACAGTATGGCATGTAGCAAGAAAGAAGTCTGGAAGTCAGGACCTCCCCCAGCCGGTGCCGGCCGCCTTACCCACCCTGTCTCCTACTGTGCCCCCATGTCAATCCTCCCGCCACTGCTGATACATCCATCCAATCGCTCTCCTCCAGACATGTGTGAGCCATTCCCTCAGACTCCAGATAGGTGAACCCACCTGCAACTATCTGAACCTTAGGCTAGCTTCTTTGGGAATCTTTCTGTGGGAAACCTCCCTCGATCATCAAAACCAAAATGATCACTTCTTTCTCTGACATCCCGTTGCCCCTATATTCTGCACCTCTCCTTTGGCACAGATCACAGACTGACTTACAACAGTGGCTGCCATTGTGTAAAGACATAAAACAAAGCACAGAACAAACAGAGCATCGCCAATGAGGCCAGTCCCTGTTGGCTGGTCAGCTGCCTGAGCACAGGGTCAGCACCTCGTCCCTGTTTGGGATCCTCAGCAGCATCGACTATCATATTTTTCAAAGACCTGTTAAAAAGAGCTAACTCAGTCTTCATCTGTAAAACCACTCCTGTGTGAAAAGAAAGCGCAGTATTTGCTTCTTACCCAGAAGGTAATGTACGTGAGGGGAGAATTCAGAGTTGAAGAAGTCAGGAGCTTTTGGGAAAACACAGTTTGCAGGCCAATGTCACCAGTAACCCTTATAAATATTTTTATATCTATTAAACTAAAGCAATAAAGATAGCATACTCAATAAAGATAATGTCAATCATAATTTATATGTCCTAAAATTGTGTTACTTTTAGTGGCAGAAACTGTAATTACTTTTGCATCAACCTAATAATAATAATGAACACAGTTCAGTTTATTACAATTTACTATTGCTTAGGGTCCAGAATTTCTTCAGGATATATTCCTTTAGCAGTTTTAACGCGAACCTTGTAAATTTGGCATTCTTTGTTTATAAACACTGAGTATCTATTCTGTTTCCAGCTGTACACTGTGCAGGTTATACAATCCCCATTTTATAGGTGAGGAAACAGAGAGTCAAAAGCAATAAAGGAACTTCCTCAAGGCTGTCAGCTAGTTAGCAACAGTGCAATGCTTCAAACCAGGTTCATCTGACTCCCAAACGCATCCCCTTTCAACTATCTACTTCTACCCAGAAGTTTTCTAGTGTGTCTGATTCTCCAAGCAAATGTCTATTGGATGTTATAACCCTGAACACTCAAGTTACAAAAAGACGTGGTTCTTGACCCACATAAATCAATGATTCTCAAATGTACATGCACTTTTAAACCATCTGTGATTGCAATGTAATTGGTCTGGGGGTAGGATCTGGGCATCCCATAGTTTTAAGCTTCCAGGTGATTCTAATGTATGTCCGGCATTGAAAACCACTGGCATAGATGCAGAAAAAATACCCAGATGCGAATCCACATATGCCAGAGTTTCTCTTATGGGAAGGGAGTCCTATAGCAAAGTTGCCCTCAATCGCCCCTTTTTCCCCCCTCTAACTTAAATCTTTGTAGTTGCAAGATTTTTACCTTTTTTTTCCAACATGTTCACATTTTCTGTCATCCCTCTCCAGCTTCTTCTTGCCTTTTTGGAAAACAAATACCAAAATTAGAAATACTCTGTAATGACCTGATAAATGCAGAGTGTCAGAGCAGTGATTTAAAAGCTACTAAGCAGGACTGCATTAGTCAAGGTAAGCTGACTGCTGTAACCAATAACCCCCAGACTCTGGCTGAACAAAACAGAAGTTTGTTTCTCACTCTCTCAATAGCTCAGCAGGCAGCCTTCTATGGAGAGACTCAGGGACCCAGGCTTTTCATATCTTGTGGTTTGCTATCCTCTATAGCTCAGATTCCTCTGCTGGATCATTCGCACCTGGCCGACAAATGGGAAAGAGAGGTACAACAGAGAATCCCACCTCACGAGAAAGGATTTTAGGACTAGTCCTAGAAAGTAGCCCATCCTCTCTGCCGCCATAGCATTTGGCCAGAATTTGGTCCAGAAGTTGACTACACCTAACTGCAAGGGAGGTCAAGAAATATAGTCTTATTGTGTGCCCACAAGAAATATAAAATGGGTTTTGGTGTGTGTATAGCAGTCTATGCCACAAGGGCCTTTTAATCCTTCTAACATCAAGCTATACTTCTCCCATCGAAAGCCTCATGTTGCTGTTTAATTAAACTTAAATTCTATAGAGAAATCAGTATAACATTTATTGAAGACCGACTATGTTGCAGGCATGAGCTGCGTAGGTTACATATATTATGGCACACTCTTTTGTCTTGCCTCCTGAAACCACGAAGAATCACTCTACCAGGGTACGTGGTCACCTCTGTCATACGGCATCAGAATGTCTTACTCTTTGGTATTCTTTCACATTTGTGAAAGAACAAAAACAAAAACAAAAACAAAAACAAAACAAAAACAAATGTCTTTCGATGTCAAGATCTTGTTGGTCAGTTGCTATTAATTTTCATTTTATCAAACACAGACTGCTGTAGGATTAAGGTGGATTATCTCAGAGTGTTTCAAACTCTAATAAATCTGGGTGAGTATTTTGGCCTCATTGGACAAAAAGTTTCTTCATTTGTATTTCAAGTAAAATGGTGGGTTTTTTATTCTGTCTACCAGAAGAAAAGCTCTAGCCTGGGAATAATTCCTCACATGCTCTACCAAATTTCTCATTTCAAATCTGTTCCTACTCAGTTCTTACATTTCCAGGCACTGAATCCAACTTATAGATCACCCCAAGTCTGTGTTTGCACTTTCTTAAAAAGGGTGGAAGCGGTAGATGGAAGAGATAAAATGCGAGGCTTTGCTGTTAGACCCTCCATTCATTCAGCACATTTTAGCAAAGTCTCACTTGGATCTGGGCACAGAACTAGGTGTTGGAAAGGGTGCAGCGACGGAGAAGGCCTCAGAAATCACTGTTAAGAAGCTCCCAATTTATTGTAGGGGGTGGAATACATGACCCACCCTGATTTCCCATTATATCCGCTCAAGGTATGCTAAAAATTAAGAGTTATAGAGACACAGGGGAGGTAGATTTAAGTGTTACAGACATGTAGGGGAAACTAACTCAGTTGGAGAAGAAGGAAATAAAGTGGCATTGGAAGTGGTATTTGAGGTGAACCTTAAGGGGTAGTGGTAGCTTTTAAAGCAGAGAAGGAGTAGAAAGGCATTTCAGGCAAAGGGAGTGGCATGATCAAAGGCCCTTCTAGAAGCACATCACCTGGAATGGCCAGTAATTGGGTGACACTCAGATGCGGCACTCAAGAAGGACAGCAGGGAGAGATTTTGCTACTGGAAGAAGTAAGAAACCATTAAAGTGTGCTGCTGGTGTTATTACTTTTTTGTTCATATCATTGTTTTTGTTTCCTTTTAAACGGTAAGTAGAAAGAAAGCATCTGGGGCTAGGAACCCATCAGTAAACTGCCAAAACAATCCTGAAAAGAAAATGATCAAGGACGCCATGAGACCTGTGTGGCCAGCGAGGAGTCACAAGATGTAAGAGACCTTTCAGAGATAGGACTGAAAAGACTTGGTGTCTCAGAAGGATGAGAAAACAGGAGCAGTAAGCAACCCAGGATTCCCATGTCCCAGGACTGGGCACTGGCAATGTGGTGGCAACATTAACCAACAGAGCATTGAGAGGGGACTTCTGGGTAGGAAGACCAATGAAATTAATCAAGACAGGATTGAAGCTTGTGTTAGTCCGTTCTCACATTGCTATAAAGAACTGCCCAAGACTGGATAATTTATAAAGAAAAGAGGTTTAATTGATTCACAGTTCCACATGGCTGGGGAGGCCTCAGGAACATTACAATCATGGCGGAAGGGAAAGCAGGCACATCTTATGTGGCAGCAGGCAAGAGATCATGGGAAAGAAGTGAAGGGGAAAGAGCCCCTTATAAAACCATCAGATCTCATGAGAACTCATGAGAACAGTATGGGGGAAACCACACCCATGATCCAATCACCTCCTACCAGGTTCCTCCCTCAACACCCAGGGATTACAGTTCAAGATGAAATTTGGGTGGAGAGACACAAAGCCAAGCTATATCAAAGCTGTAACAGAAGAGAGTTACAAAACAGCTATCCTGAATTTCTCAGTGGGAGGTTGTGGACTCCTCATGCCCTATTGCAACAGATACCAGAATGCTGATTGTGTCTTTTGATGGTGATTGTAATGACATAGGAAGGAAGTAACATTTGGTTGTAAGAATAGGAATTTAAGGATGGGCTGTAGATCTGAGCTGCTATTAGCTGTAAAACCATAAGAGATTTGTCACTTAATCTCTGTGTTACAGAATAATCATCTGTAAATTAAAGCTGTTATAATAGGTAACCTCCAAAGCATGGTTCTAGGATCCTGCTCTGAGGACTGGTGCTAATTCATAATGAAAAGTCCACAAAGAAAAGAGGAAAAAACATGCTATAGAATTATACAGATAAGCATTTAGGTAGATAGACAATAACTAGACAGCTAGATGAAAGATAGGTGAAGAAAGATCTGTAAGTTTGAAATTAAATTTTTTGTTTTCTGGAAAGGACTTTCCTGTATTTCCTATATGTCCTATATTCCAATATGAATCCTTAGTTCATATTTGATGTTAAAATGTTTTTTCTTTTGTAAAATAGTAGCAAGAGTAGATAGTAATTGCTTTAAACTTTCATAAAACCCTCAAATTTTCTAGACATCTATTGTGCTAGGATTTTTTTTTTTTTCATTTAAAAAAATCGTCTTAATCTGCACAATTCAACAGTGTGAGAGCCACTTTCCTCAAATTTCTCCCAGCTGTAGGGCCACAGGCCACTGTGACACAGGGTCATTTTCTTTTGACAGCCCTTAACCCTGGACCACATGCTCACCCTGGCCGTGTGAGGAGATCCTTGTCTACAGAGCACCACGTCCCTGCCCACTGATGAGGGTAAGGCGATCCCACTCCAGCCCAGAAATTAGGGGATTTGCTTCTGAGGACCTTCAAAGAAACTCTACATTTCTTTTTCTGCCTTTCTCCTTTATTCTTTTTATTCTCTCACACACATCAAAAACCAAATAAAAGAAAAAGAAAGGCAAGAAAACAGTGGGAGGAGAGAAAATTTGTTCTCCAGATGATATTTCTGTTCATTCTAGGATGCTTTAAACCCACAACTTCCCCAAAGCCCTCCCCTGGCCTCCCACTGGAGCTGAACTGAAGGCTTCAGTTATATAGCCATGGAATTGCTGGGCATGACAAATTCTTCCAAAGAGAGGTTTGCAGCAGGAAGACATAGAGGTCGGTTATGCTAAAGTTTCATTCAATATATGATCAGATAACACAGATTAAGTTGATGTATGACAGGATCTCAGACTATGGGACAATTATACAGTACCTCAACTGAAACCTCTGAAGAAACACCTATTTCCGCCACAGAGAAATTAAAGGCAGCATCACAAGGTTATACATTGGCCCTAATCCTATTGTGTGCCTACTGGTCATAACGGACACAATAATTAATAATAGCTATTATTTTTCAGACATTTACTATGGATTAAACACCCATACAACAGCCTCTAAAATGGGAATTATTCCTCTCTCAATTTACAGATGAGAAAACTGAGATTCAGGGAAGCTAGTGCTTTACCCAGAATTATACAACTAATCAGTAAAGGAGGTGGAATTTGAATTCAGATTTGTCCAATGACAAGCTCTAATTACTGGACAATTTTCAGTAAATCCTCCACCATCCAAAGATCTAGACAACGGCCATGAAGAAATGGTCCTATTCACTAGCTGGTGGAAGATCTAGACTCACAAACAATTAATTACACTACAGTACAGATTAAGAAAAGGGATATAATGCAGGGAGCTAGATGAGCTATCCGTAACCTCAGAGAAGCCTTCTGTCAAGGTTGATATTTGAGGATCAGTTGGCATGTGCTCAGGAGCAACTCAATGTGCCCCAGAATAAGGCCAGGATTATTATTTCACAATGAGGATGGTCAAAGTCATGTTCAAAGGCAGAATTCAGGCTTTACCTTTATGATATGAGACTATTAGTGTCCAGTAGAAAATTAAGTCATTTGTTTCCAGGTGAGCTTGCTTCTGAAGTAGCACATGCAGCTCTCAACGTTGGCCAATGAATGGAAAGGAGGCGCCACCAACAACCACAATAATAAAGTCAGAGACCCACCCTGCAAAGATGACAAAGAATGATCAAGGATATAGTCTTCCTTGGAAAAGGCTAAGGGGATGGAAGAGGGTGGGGTGAGAAGAGCTGGGGGCAAAAGAGATGCTTGGTAGAGAGCCCATGGTTTCTGAGTAGGGCAAGAAGCAAGATGGAGGAACAGACACGTAGACATTCAGAGAAAGTTCTGCTGGAGGTGAATGAGACTGAAGGTAGATCTTTTTGTGAGAGATTTGAGTGTGTTTAAATGCTGATGGGGGTAGAGAGAAAGATATTGAAGATACAGGTAAGAGAAGAGACACCTGGTAGAGAAACATGCTTAGATTGGTGGATGGGGATGGGGTTGGGAGGCACAAGTGGAGGGTTAGGCCACAGCAGAAAGACAGACAGAGAACACTGTGAGCCCAAATGCAGATGGGTGTTTAATTTGCTGTTGGGACACAGAGGAATGATTGGCCAGTGTCTTGTCTTTTCTCTGTGAAGTAGTTGAGGGCACCTGCTGAGGGGCAAGTTTGAAATCATCATCCAGGACAGGAGAGAGCACCATGACAGGAGTCACACGGGGGCAGACGGGGCAGTGCTGAGGCCCCATCCACCTGCAGGGAGACCACCTGGCCCACAGCTTCAAAGCTGATATCCTCTGGCCGCCTCCGCCCTGGTGGCCAGGAGCACGGGAAAGAGAAGGTTGGGGCCTTAGCAGGCAGGTGGCTGAGACAATCCACCTAAAGGATTCGGAATTAGGGATGGAAGTGAAGTCAAAGGGCATCCCATGTAGTAAGAATATAGTCCTACAACCTCTTAGGCTTTTGCAAACTTCTGAAATTCTGTTAGAACATCATGTTCAGTCGTGGGGACCCACTGCCTTCAGGCGGCTCGGGGACACTAGCTGACCCTAAACCAGTATCTTTTCCACTCTTCGCCTGTGCTCTGGCTGGCTTATCCTGGTTGGGTTCTCAGTATTATCAATTATCTCCTCCTCCAAGGAATAGCCAATGAGATAAGGTTACCTTGGCCTTTATTTGGGGTCTTGGAGTGAGAAATACAGGTCTTTGTGATCTAGAGAAAACTGAGTTTGAGTGAAATTCCCGCAGTTCTGCAGAGAGACACGGCTCTGAAGACTATGAAATATGTAGACATTGCTAGTGTTGTTATCCTTTGTTTTCGTAGAAAGAACACAGGTTTGTCTTTTCATTTATTTACTTATAAAGCAATAGATGAATCATGTGCATTTCATAAAAGTAGGTAAGTATACAAAGTAAAAAAAGTGAAGGTACCCCTTTACCCATACCCCTCACACAATTCCACTTTCTTGCCAGCACGTAACTACAAAAAACAATTTTGTGTATAGTCAACTTCTTCTATGTATTTATAATTAGATATATTCATTATATATTTAATTACATATTTTAGGTATTTATAATATGTTTAATTATATAATATATTATATATTATATAAATATGTAATTATATAGTTATATATGTAATTATATACATTTAGAATTACATTTTATATATAATTGAATTTATCTATTATATATAACTGTATGAATAATATATAACTGTATATATTATATGTAATTATAAACATATAATTTAATTATATATGTAATTATAATATATATGAATATATACTTCTATATTCATCGTTTTCAGAAATTGTCACAGAAAACATATATTTTTCTATAATCACTTTTTCCCTTAACAAGGGAGAATTT
Organism: Colobus angolensis palliatus; assembly: GCF_000951035.1. NCBI lineage: Eukaryota > Metazoa > Chordata > Mammalia > Primates > Cercopithecidae > Colobus > Colobus angolensis. Next base: position 1,160,273 of record NW_012115666.1, read on the forward strand.
TCCACATCAGGGAATATAAATTTCTTTTTAAATTTTTAATTATAAAATATTTAAAAGACAGAGAAAATAGAGAATGGAAAATAGTCTGTGTTCCCACAACCTAGATTTATATAAGTATAAACAAATAAATAATATATAAAATAAATAACTATAAATAATTTATATTGATATTTCATCAAATTTTTTAAAGAAATTAAACTTCAGATAAAGTTGAATTACTTTTTTTAGCCCACCCAATTCTATTCCTTTCTCTAGTTTCCCAGAAGAAGCCATAATCTTGAGAACTGTTGAGTCTTTTTTTCTGTTTCTGTTTTTGTTTTAACCACATATGTATGTTTCCATAAACTAATTACGGTATTGTTCTGGGAGTTTTAAAAACACAGAAATGGTTTCATATTGTACGTGCCTTTCTGTGACTTACTTTTCTTGCTCAGAGTTAATTTTCTAGATGGTGCTTGGTCACAGCACTCTAGTTTTCTTTTCTTGGGTGTACTACGCCAGTAACATACATTGTGTCCATGTGCATACGGTTTCTACAATTTGCACATTCCAGTTCTGGCAATCCTGAGGAACAACAATGTCATATATACTGTTTTTTTCCCCTTCAAATAGAAGTCATGGTGAATCCAAATCCCAATAATCCTAAAGAAGGCAACATGTCAGCCAAGTGGGTAAATCCAAGCCCATAAGCCTCAACCTAAAAGAAGTTAGTGGACCTAGGGAAACTCAAATTGTCTTAACCCATTAATTGAGGGAAAAAGTGTGGTTAGTTGGAAGACTCTAAAACTTGCATTATGTTTTTTTCATGGTATTTTTATGCAGTTTTTCATATGTCACACATTTATATCACTTTAACGGTAAAAATTATGAGAAACACGTAAGCTTGATACTTAGGGTTTTGCGTGTGCTTTAATTTGTATTCCAAACATCAGGAAGAAGAATGCTTCACTAGATATAATGAAAGCCATGTTGTTGGTGTATGAAATGATAGTATTAAATGGCCCGTCTTGCAGAATGCTGGAGTAGGATGGTGATTAGAGCCACAAAAGAGTTCACTGTGGTTCTTTTCTACCCTCTGACCACTTTCCCAACAAATAGTTAATAGTCGTGATAATTACTGGTTTCTTCAAGTTAGACTCTGCATCTTGAAACATATGAAAATCTCCAGCAAACACTGCTGTTGTTTGTGATGTTTTGCCATTACATTTTAAAAGTTCCAGATTTTTAATGAAGGTCAGATTCCTTCATAACAGGAAAACATCTGTCATAAACACTGCAAATATTTACAGGGCTAAGCTGGCAGTATACAGCCTCCTCTCTCCCTTTCTTAATTGAAACTGAATGTACAAGGGCAAACACAACAAGAAAACAGCAAATGAAGCAGGTCACAGAATGCCTATATGAAGAGCACTCACACGTCATCAGCTCAAAAATTCTTCAGGTTGGGCAAAGAAAATATGTGTGGAAAGTTCCTAGCAATTTGAGGTTCATTGGCAGTCTCTTTGGTATATGTTATTAAGTAATAGTCTCCTTTCCTTTGTTCTTTTGATTGCAGCTATGTTTTGTTTCCCATGAAGGATTCCTGGGCGTCCGTGTTATTTTTCCCTGATAAACTTCTCCACATCTTTATTCCATCTGATTTAATTGAATATATCATATTAACTGTACCTCATATTGAAATAACATTTATATCTGACCAGAAATATTAAGATCGGTGATGCCAAAAAATAGAGGGACTGAAAAGATTCAATCAACTTTTTGGTAAAAGACATTAGAGAACTATCAGAGGATGTTTATAGTGGTAGAGGCTTAATTAAAAGAAATGCTGTCTTCCAATCTCTCTTCCTTAGTCCCACTATCAACATTAAAAGGGAAATAAAAATATTTAGAAAATATTTTAAACTAAATGAAATGAAAATATAACATATAGAAAAATTTGTAGAATGAAGCTAAAGCAGTACACAGAGGGACATGTATAGCACCCAAATGTCTTTATTAGAAAAGAAGAAACTATCAAATCAATGACCTGACCTTTCACCTTGAGAAAATAAATAAAATCGAGAGTTGGTTCTGTGGTTCTTTAAGAAGATTATTAAAACTGACAAACCTCTAGCCACCCTGATCAGGATAAAAATGAGAAAAGATACAAATTAAGAATGTTATGAATGAGGGAGGCAACATCATTACAAATGACACATATATTAAAATGATAGTAATGAAATATTATCAATAATTTTAGGATGATAAATTCTAGAACTTACATAAAATGGGAACATTTCTTGAATCTCACAAATTACCAAAGTTCATTTAAGATAAACAGATAACCTGAAGGCCCTATAATATATGTATTAAGGAAATTAAATTGGTAGCTTAAAACCTTACAACAAATAAAATCCCAGGCCCAGATGGCTAGCAAATTCTACCAAATCACTAGCAAATTCTACCAAGCATTTAAGAAATAAATAATATGAACTCTATACAAATTCTTCTAGAAAATCGAAGAAGAGGGAATACTTTACAACTCAGTCTATGAGGGAAGCAGTACACTAACACCAAAACCAAACAAAAACCTTGTAAGAAAAAAACTATAGATTAATGTCCCTCATAAATACTGATGCAAATATTATTAGCAAACTTCAGCAAATTAAACCCAACAGGGATATTGTATCATGGCAAGAATGCTAAAACTGTTTAACATTAGAAAGTCAATCGACATAAAACACTCTACTAACAGACTAAAAAAGAAAACCATACAATAATCACAATGGTTTTGACAAAACTCAACATCAAATTCTGATAAAAATTCACAAAAACTAGGAATATAAAAGAATAGCCTTAGCCTGGCAAAAGACAAAAAAAACCTATAGCTAACATCATTCTTAGTGATGGATACGTTTAGTACGTTAACTGTGGTGATGGTCTCACAAGTATATACGTATGTCAAACCTTATCAAATTATACACGTCAAAGATGTGTCATTTTTTGGTAAGTCAGTCATAACTCAATAAAGCTGTCAAAATTCATTGACTTAAAAAACTTAATCCAAATATTATCAGATTTGAATAATATCCTGAAATTAGGAAAACTGTTTAAAAGTGTGCCTTGAACAAGTACCTTGGTGCGTTGGTCAACGGAGACTGAGTTTATTATGACCTCCCAGATTTGTGCTCTTTCTTGTTTTTTGTTTGTGTCTAGCAACTGTTGGTACACTTTCCCTATTTCCCCACTGGTTGCATCTTTGGGTAGAGAGGGGGTTAGAGGATCTCATGTGATACTACAGATTCTTCATACTCCAGAAACAATTTTGGTCCTAGGTTCCCTTACCCACCCTTCCTAATACCACTTTTCAAGTGAACAATGATTATTGTTAAAAGCTGCCTCTTGTTAAGCACCTACTACATGCCAGTCAACTGACGTGTATTAACACAAATGCTCACAATAATTCTGTGAGCTATATTTTTCCATTTTTCAGATCCATTAACTTGCCTCAAACTGCCATTGCTAGCAAACAACAAGGATTAAATCGGGACCTAGACTTGTCCATCAAAACACAATTTGCTGGATAAACGTCATTGTGGTGGCAGATGCATCAGTGCTCTGGTGACGACACATGTGCCGTCTCTGATCAAGAAAAGAGACAAACGAGGGAGGGGCTGGAAGCCTGGATTTGTTTCCCTCAGTGGGTTTCCCCCTTGAGGCTTCAGAACTGACCTTTAAAAAACATTTAGCCAAGTCCTCAATGTGTTTTACCAAACACTTTTCCCCTTGATTTTTAAACCCATGTGTTATTTCGTGAATAATAGAAACCATATGTCTCTGACATATTTACACTTAAATCATCAAGATGTTGTTTTGCCAGAAGTTTTTGATGTCTTCTGAGATTTTTTTTTTAATGGGACCCTCCTAGAAGCAGCAAGTCCCCATCACAAATAAACAAATTAAAACAAGAAAAAGCCTGAGTCAGGATGCATTTTCAGGCTGGCCGTGTGGGATGGATTTGACACTTGGCAAATCGCATCATTCTTCCCTGCCCCAGGAGGGGCTGGGAATAGAATCTGGTGTCTGATGGTCATTTTGGAATTGCTTAATTCTGTTTCTAGCTTCAGACAAAACCATGAAACTTGAGTTCCGTAAGTACCAATCTGGTGACACAGTAATACTTGTTTTTGAAATCTTGGCAAGCCAAACGCAAAAGAGAGGAGTTAAATGAATGCGATGTGGTGAAGCTTAAGTCTTAAGGTAAAAGACCTTGAGAAGATGACCCTTTTGTTGTTCAGAGGAGCTATTTGTGTTACCTCTACCAGGAGTAGATAATAAGGAGAGAGAACAAGCACTCCAACAAGCTAGAGCCTCCCTTCTTGTTGGGGATATTATGCTGATTACCCATAATTCACACAGCCTGGACCCCTAGAATTCTTCTGAAGACAAAGGCAGCTTCTCAGTCTTTACCTTTTCTGAAAGGCCTTTTCACAGCATTAAGTACATTGGAGAGAAGTCAAGTGAATTTCAGAGCATTTCTCAGTATCACCAGGATGGCACTGGTGATGAATGGATAGAAATCATCACTATGGTCAGATGTCTGGTTCCAGATCCCAGCCCTGACACTTACCAGCTGTGTGACTTGGGAAAGGTCTTTAACCTCTCCAAAGCTTAATTTCTTCATCAGAAGAAGGGGCATAAGAACGACTACTCCATTGGATTGGTGTGTGAATTAGTGATTACTGTAACGTGATACCTGACAAATGAGAGAGTCATAATAAATTGAAGTTGTTATTCTGACACCTGAAAGAATGAGAAGAAAAATCTTTAAATGATTTTTTTAAAAAACAGTATTTTCTATTTCAAGGTATTGCTAATATAAACTATTTATAAAAATACACAATTATTCAATTTGAGAGATGGGATCACCTAACAGTGAGATAGCTTCCCTGTGCAGTTTCTTCCCATGTGCTACTTGATTTCCACTCTAAGTATCTATTTATCACATAAGGAGCTGTTTTTTTCTCCAAAGTGTATGAAGACATCTATATTACGTATTTTGAAAGTCTATGTATTCGTAACAATTTTAGAGTTGGAATATGGTCCAATGCCCCATTTGATAAATGAGAAGGAAAGTGAAGCCAGCAATGTTGAGGAATTTTTTGAAGGTCGCATTAATACTTATTAGCATTTTGGGATGAGACCTAGGTTTCTGAGCTTGTAAGCCTGTATTCTTGTGACATCACTCTCTTTTCTAATCTGTGGTACCTGTTTTGTCTGCTCCTCTTTCTTTTAACCTCATTACTGTACTTAAAACATAATCCGGAATCAGTTTGCTGTGTTTCTAAAAACTACCCTTGTCAACTCTACAGATGTACCTGGCTCTGTCAGTGCAGGATCCTGGCCAGAGCATGACGGAAGGCTTTGTCCCAGAGGAGTACTCAAACTTGCGGTGCCGGTGGAATGTTAGGGAACACCGCAGTCGGCCGACACATGGGGAGGTCTGCTTGTGATTACTAGAAAACCCTGGGGAACTGATGGATTTGGGAAACATTTTTGTAGGGTTTTGCTAAAGGAAAAAAAAACAAAGTGAATCTGGTATATGTTAATTGACAGATTATTCCAGAAGAGTGTCCAAAAATATAAAATAAAAATCGCCAAATTCAAGAATATCTAAAGTATGGAACTTTGCTGGGACGCTTTTGTGCATTGAGCTAAGTGACAACATCTGCACTCGAGCCAGACTCAGGAGCATTTGGCGTCAACAGTTTCCACTTTCCACCCCATTCCCACTGCATCCTGCTCTGCCTTCTTAATGTAGGTGCCCTGAACTAGGTCAAGGACCCAGATTATCTTGATTACCTTTGGCTTTAAGTTTACTCAGAGTTATCCTATTTTGCACTTCACCAGGATGATGTGGTCCAAGGCTCCAAGAGGACCCTACCTCTGTGCAGTGGGAGAACTTGGGGGCAGAACAAGAAAGGCGGACCTAGCCTGGAGCCTAGAGGCACAGATGTTTCCAAGAGGAAATGGTCATCAACATGCTCCGCAAAGAGGAAACGTGCCCTTTCTTTGAGTGAATGGAAAAAGATGAAAGCAACATCCCTGGAGAAATATAGCTGCTTGGAGTAAGGGGAGGGCTATCCAGGGGGAGTTGAAGTCACGGCAGCTGGAACGTCCCCCCAGCCCACCTCAACCAAGGCACATCTTGGCCATCCCACAGCTTTCTGGACAGCTTACCTTGGGATGCAGCCCAGATGTTCCCAGCTGTGGGAGCCAGGCATAGGGTGGGAAAATGCAGGGGCCCATGAGGATGTCAACCACCTACTCTCGATGTCATGAGAAACTCAAGACAATAACAGTAAAATGGGTAAATGACTTTAAATCTGTTCTTGTTTTTTCTCTGCGTCTTGGCTGATAGTTGCAGGTACCTCGATTTTAGAACCTTTGGCTATTTAACCTTGATTTTACAACTTAGGTATAGCAGATGGCTAGGTACCCACCCATAACACACTGGCACTCAAGGTCAATGGCTTGATTTCTTGCCATAGCCATCTGGGACCCTGTGGAGGGTCTACTCTGGCCATTGTTCTGCTCATGTGTCATGGAGTTCACTGGCCCCGGGGCAACCCACCTCCAGTGGCATATGGACAAAAAACCCAGATGGGACAACTTGAGCTGTGTTCTACAGAGTACCTTCAAAATCGAGCCCGAGTTGCCATCAGTGGTAAACAGGTCATTAGCACGCACTAAACAGTGCCCCCACAACTTCCACTTCTCCTTCTCTACCCTTCTACCAGTGCTTCCTAGGATCACTGTTTAAACAAACAACTTGCTCTGAATCCTTGCTTGAGTGTCAGCTTCTGGGAGACCTAACATAAAATATTAAGGTCCTATTACTTGATAAATGCTCATCAAATGCTCATGCACCAAGCATCATGCTGAATGCTAGGAATATAGAGAAGGAAGGAGTAACACTAGAATGAGTAAGGTGCAGTTGCTCGGTCCCTGTCCTCAAGGTACTCACATGTTTTTTAAAGGCAATAAAGGCAGATACACAACATATATCAAATGACAGAAACTGAAAATGTCCATAAAAGAACAGATGGGGACATAGATCCATTCTAGTATATGTGGCTTACCGGTTTTCCCAGCACCATTTATGGAATAGAGTGTCCTTTCCCCAATTTCTGTTTTTGTGTGCTTTGTTGAAGATCAGTTGGCTGTAAATATTTGACTGTATTTCTGGGTTCTCTATCTTGTTCCATTGGTCTAAGTGCCTATTTTTTTTTTTTTTTTTTTTTTTTGAGACGAAGTCTCGCTCTGTCGCCCGGGCTGGAGTGCAGTGGCCGAATCTCAGCTCACTGCAACCTCCGCCTCCCAGATTTATGCCATTCCACTGCCTCAGCCTCCCGAGTAGCTGGGACTACAGGTGCCCGCCACCTCGCCCGGCTAGTTTTTTGTGTTTTTTAGTAGAGACGGGGTGTCACCGTGTTAGCCAGGATGGTCTCGATCTCCTGACCTCGTGATCCGCCCGTCTTGGCCTCCCAAAGTGCTGGGATTACAGGCTTGATCCACCGCGCCCGGCCTAAGTGTCTATTTTTTACAGCAGTACCATATTGTTTTGGTAACTGTAGTCTTGTGGGTGTAATTTGAAGCCAGGTAATATGATGTCTCCAGATTTGTTCTTTGTGCTTAGTATTGTTTTGGCTAGACAGGCTCTTTTTTGGTTCCCTATTATTTTTAGGATTGTTTTTTCTAGCTCTGTGAAAAATCATGATGGAATGTTAACAGGAATTGCACTGAATCTGTACATTACTTTGGCCAGTATGGTCATTTTCATATTATTGATTCTTCCCATCCATGAGCATATGATGTGTATCCATTTGTTTGTGTTATCTGTGGTTTCTTTCACCAGTGTTTTGTAGTTTTCCTTGTAAAGATCTTTCACCTCCTTGGGTAAGTATATTCCTAAGTATTTTATTTTTTTGCAGCTGTTGTTAAAGGGATTCAGTTCTTGGTTTGATTCTCAGATTGTTGTTGAGGTATTGCAATGCTACTGATTTGTATACATTGATTTTGTAACCTGAGACTTTACTGAATTCATTCATCACATCTAGGAGCCTTTAGGATGAGTGTTTATGGTTTTCTAGGTATACGATCACATCATGAGTGAATAGCAATAGTTTTCCTCTTTTCCAATTTGGATGCCCTTTATCTCTTTTGCTTGCCTGATTGCCCTGGCTAGGCCTTTCAGTACTATGTTGAATAGGAGTGGTAAAAGTGGGCACATTTGTCTTGTTCCAGTTCTCAGGGGGAATGCTTTCAACTTCTTCCCATTCAGTATGATGTTGGCTGTGAGTTTGTCACACATGGCTTTTATTACTTTGAGGTAAGTCCCTTCTATGCCTATTTTGTTGAGGCATATTTTATAAATAAATAAATAGGCACAAAACATGCCTATTTTATCATAAAGGGATGTTGGATTTCATCAAATGTTTTTTCTGCATTTCTATTGAGATGATTAGATGGCTTTTGTTTTTAATTTTCTTTATGTGACGTATTATTAACTTCCGTATGTTAAACCATCCCTGCATCCCTGGGATGAAACCTACTTAATCATGATATATTATCTCCCTGATGTGCTGTTGGATTCAGTTAGATAGTATTTTTTTTCTTTTTTTGAGATGGAGTCTCGCTTTGTCCTCCGAGCTGGAGTGCAGTGGCGCAATCTCGGCTCACTGCAAGCTCCGCCTCCCGGGTTCACGCCATTCTCCTGCCTCTGCCTCTCCAGTAGCTGGGACTACAGGTGCCCGCCACCGTGCCCAGCCAATTTTTTTGTATTTTTAGTAGAGACGGGGTTTCACCATGTTAGCCAGGATGGTCTCAATCTCCTGACCTCGTGATCCACCTGCCTTGGCCTCCCAAAGTGCTGGAATTACAGGTGTGAGCCACCGCACACAACCCAGTTAGATAGTATTTTGTTGAGGATTTTTGAACTTGTTTTCATCAAGGATATTGGTCTACAGGTTTTGTTGTTGTTATATCCTTTCCTGGTTTGGTGTTAAGGTAATACTGGCTTCCTAGAATGATTTAGGGAGGAATTCCTCTTCCTCTATCTTTTGGAACTAAATCCCAGCCCTCATCCTATACAAAAATCAAAAAAGTGGTTCAAACATTTAAATCTAAGATCTGAAAAATTCTAGAAGATGACATTGGGAAAACTCTTCTGCACGTTGGCTTAGGCAAAGAATTCATGAATAAGACCCCAAAAGCAAATTCAAATAATAATAATAATAATACATTGGACCTAATTAAACTAAAAAGCTTCTGCACAGCAAAATAAATAATCAGCAAAGTAAACAGAAAATCCACAGAGTGGGAGAAAATATTTGCAAACTATGCATCTGACAAAGGACTGGTATCCAGAATCTACAAGGAACTCAAACACATCCTCAAGGAAAAAAGGAAATAATCCCATCAAAAATAGACAAAGGACCTGAATAGACATTTCTCAAAAGAACATATACAAACAGCCAACAAACATGGAAATAATGCTCAATATCACTAATCATCAGGGAAATGCAAATCAAAACCACAATGTAATACCACTCTACTCCCGCAAGAATGACCATAATCAAAAAGTCTAAAAACAGTAGATGTTGGCATGGATGCAGTGATCAGGCAACACTTCTACACTGCTGGTGGGAATGTAAACTAGTATAACCATTATGGAAAACAGTGTGGAGATTCCTTAAAGAACTAAAAGGAGAACTATCATTTGATCCAGAAATCTCACTACTAGGTATCTACCCAAAGGAAAAGAAGTCATTATACGAAAAAGACATGCACACATATGTTTATAGAAGCACAGTTTGTGATTGCAAGGATATGGAACCAACCTAAGTGCCCACTGGCAGAGTGGTCATAATGGAATACTACTCAGCCATAAAAAAGGAACAAACAATGTATTTTTGTGAAACTTGGATGGAGCTGGAGACCATTGTTATAAGTGAAGTCTCTCAGAAATAGAAAACTGTATGTTCTCAAATATAAGTGGAAGCTAATGTATGGGGATGCAAAAACACAGAGTGATATAATGGACTTTGGGGACTCACAGGTGGGAGGTTGGAAGGGGGGTGAAGGATAAAAGATGGCATATGCCTATCATGTACACTGCTTGGGTGACTGCTGCACTAAAATATCAGAATTCACCACTAAAGAACTCATCCATGTAACAAAAATCACCTGCACTCCAAAAACTGTTGGAATAAAAATAATAATAAGAAGAAGAATAGAAAAAACAGTCTGGAAATTCAGGAGAGGAAACAAGGAAGTAACTGGGAAAGTGTTGGAAAGCTGGGAAAGGTCGCAATGAGGCAGGTTACAGTTCACCCCAAAGGAGAGGTGTTACTTAGACAGGTAGATGCAGGTGATGAGTGCCCCTCCGAGGAGACATCTGAGGGCACTGCTCTGGCCCCAGCTGGCAGACCCTGGTAAGGTCTGAGTCCCCATCCTGGCCAGGTAGCTATGGGGGATCAAGGGAGCTCAGCTCAATAAGGAAAACAAACTTTGCTGTACAATTTAGCCTTCCATGAGAGTCCCCTGAATTAAGTTACATTAAGGCAAATGACAATTCTCAGAAGGGGAGAAAGCAAGAGACTTTATAAACCATGTCTTTCATTTTCTGCATTCTGATGTTTTGACCTCTGAGGTCTTGCTGGCCCTGGAGGGACTGTCCCTTCCAGGCTTGGTCAGCTCCTAGAGACAGCAAAAACCTCACCTGTGGGCTGCTTTTTATCTACAAACCCATGCCCCAACCACCTTCTCTGTTCAGCTCCCACACTCCAAGTTGCTGTTCACCTGGCCTCCGTGCCCCACAAGGGCTGAGTCCCTTTCTAACTCATTGCACTTGCAAACTAATGGGTCTGCCCCGTATTTCACATTATGTGTGAAGGTAGAAATGAGGTCCCTGTTTGTGGAGAGAGAACGACAAAGGGAGGAAAGAGGGGAAGACAGAAAAGGTCATGAAGAGATATTTATTAAACACTTAATCTATGCAAGACACTGGAAAGTCTTACACAGATAGTGAAGAGAGTTTTGAAGGCAATAATAACCGACATGAAGTGCTTATGCACCAAGCACTGACCTTGAGACTGAACATATATTAATTCACTTTCATCCCCACAATACCCTGATGAGGCAGGTACTAATATTGCAACTGCCCGTTTATGGATGCAGTAACTGAGGGACAGGAATTTCAATAACTTGCTTGAGGTCACAAAGCTAGCAAGTGGCAAAGCTGTCTTTGAATCTTTGTAGCCTGTGTGGCAGAATCTACGTGCATTAACACGATGCTCTGGGTAGAAAGTGACCAACCTCAGGGCATGTGACTGCTCAGTAGTAGCTCCATCAAAGGGTCAGCTGAGAAATAAAAGGAGACAAAACAATCTTTTTAGCTACTTGGCAAGAAAATTACATAAAAGGAAAGCTTCAGATTAGTGTCGAGCTCTCCTCTTTCTGGGGTAAGCCTACTCCTTATTATCTTTTATTGGTATCCTCATTACCATATCAAATTAAGAGTTGACATTGGGTCACCCTTCTGCCACTTTGCCCCAAGCCCTGCTCCCATTCAGCCAGGTTAAACCGTCTCCCTTAATTACCAGTTGGAGCTCAGTCTTGCACAAGGAGAGCTGGGATGATAAATTAAAACAAGGAACCTTTGTTTGGTGCACGCAGTTGGGCATCACAGTCACCTTAATTATGCAATGATGTCACCCGCGGCCAAAGGGAAGTTCTAAGGGCTTAATCACTGGGAGGCCTGGGAGGCCGTGTGTAATGAGCAATGAGCATTGTTGCATGGGTGCAACGCACCTCCTCTCGTGCGCAGAGCCAAAAGGGGGGCAGGGAGTCAGTGGGAGGAGCCCTTTCTCCCATGAGGAAGGCAGGGTAGCACAGTGGATCAGAGCATGGGCATCAAATGGGTTTGGGTTTGAATCCTGGCTCCAGCATGACCTACCTGTGTGTCCTTGGAGAAGTCCCTTCTGTTTGCTCCAGATAATGGGGTAGTGAGAGCTAACTTGCAAAACCATGAAGAGCAAATGAGACGGTGGATTTTAGTGTCTACGACAGTTTCCAGACAAATTAAGCACTTAGTGTTTGTGTCACAAGGGGAGGGAGATACCCTTTGCCGTCAAGAATATCTGTATTACTACCCAAGAAAAGCGCAAGAGGGACTTTCTGCCATTGTCCAGGCACATCCCCAAGACCTGGGCTTATGACCCTACCCTATACCCTCTGCAAGTTACTTCATCTCTGTGAGCCTCAATCTCCCGTTTCGGAAAATGGTCCTAAGATTTGTGAGGCTTGACTATGAGATGATGGATGTCAGAGAACCCCACACAGTGACTTCATTTATTTCCAACTTGGGAAGGAAACAAATGTTTGGGGAACACAGCAAGCAAGGCCCGGGGTTTCTTCCCAACCATGTGAAAGTTTTGTCATAACCACTTCCAGACCAAGCCTTCAACCGCTCTGCTTCACCAGCCCTTCGTCCCACAGAAGCATTGTTGTTCTCCTTTTGTTTCGTCTTGCCAGTTCATGGGCTGCTGGAGCTGAAGAATCACTTGGGCTCGGACCCTCTCCTTCCCACTCCCCTGCTTCCTTCTGCAGGCCTGCACAGGCAAGGTGAGTCCTCCTCCTCCTCCTGCAGCTGCTGCTGCTGTCCCCTCCCACCACAGGCTTCCATTGTGCGCCTTGCCACCCACCAGGTGAATCCCCACTCTTCAACCTCCTTCACGTCCTTACTCTCCTAGCCCCAGGTTTTCAATTCTGCCCAAGAGCAGGCAGGAAGCCTCTTCCTCAGTTTGGGGGAAAGCGAGATGCAGCTCCGCCACACCCTCCCACCCTGAGGTGGACAGAACTCCCACTTGGGGCCGGGTGGGGTGGCTCGTGCCAAGCACTTGGGGGCTCATACTCAAGCACCTGGGGAGGCAGAGGTGGGCAGATCACTTGAGGTCAGGAGTTCGAGACCAGTCTAGCCAACATGGTGAAACCAAGTCTCTACTAAAAATACAACAAAATTAGCTGGACGTGGTGCGCCCCTGTAGTCCTAGCTACTCTGGAGGCTGAGGCACAAGGATTGCTTGATCCTGGGAGGTGGAGGCTGCAGTGAGCCAAGATCGTGCCACTGCACTCCAGCCTGGGCAACATGCACTCACACACATATGTATGCAGTAATGCAGTCACACACTCTCACACCCATATTTTCCCCACACAGACCCAGACACATCCACACACTCAGGTATTCACACTCACATAGTCCCCCACACCCCCCACACACTCATATACACAAACACATTCCGCACAGTCACACACTCTCTCACACACTCACACACATACATGCTCACACACATACACAGATGTACCTCCACACTCAGTCACACACACGCAGACATACACTCAGGCACTCACACACACAAATACACTCATTTACAGTCACACACCCTCTCACACAGACACACATATAAACACATATGCTCTCAGACACATTCACACACATATACACACTCACACACATACACAGATGTACCTGCACAGTCACACACACACACACACACTCGGGCACTCAAAAACACAAACACACTCATTTATAGTCATACACTCTCACACAGACACGCATATACACACAGGCACACTCACTCATACACATATACACACCCACATACACACACACACGTATACACACACATACACACTATATACACATTCGCACAGTCACACACATGCATGGTGTGCCGCCAGCGGATGAGGGCCCCCAGCCTGTCACGGAAGTTTCTGGAGATGATTCCAGATGTGTCTTTGAGCAGTGAGGGAAAGAGCTTGGCACCACAGCAGTTGTGAGCCATGTCACAGTGATGACGCGGCAGCTTCATTGGATCCAGAGCCAGCCCCACTGGTGCGAGCTTCTGGGAAATATCTCTGCCATGGAGACAAGGCCACCCATGGAAACTGCTGCCTTCCTGCTGATCCACACCCTATTTATAGCGTCAGTCCTGTGAAACAAATGTTTTCAACCATACATCTGCAAGTGATCCTGGCATGTGTGCACATCCATTTTTGGCCTCAGTGTGCAGCACCCCACTTGGGTATTCCTAAGGGTATCAGGGAGAAGGTACTCTCAGCTGCCACAAATGCTGCTGAGCAGGAGGCAGAATCCACGCCAGTGGCAAGTCATGTCCACATAGAGAAATCAAAGGGGGTGGCTTCTGTCACTGTCCAGGCCACCTTCTGACATGCTGGCTGGGGGAGACTTGTTTCCCACTGGGCGTGGAGTGGGTGGATGGGACAGAACGCTCTCATGGTTGCGACAGTTCTTCTACTCAAGAGCCACACGCTTTATCGTTTTATCGTGTCAAATGGTGAAAATATTTTGTTTTCTACCTAGCTTGGGGGCTTCCCATTCTGGCAGGGATTATGTGGATACCAGGGCAAGCCGTCCGCCTAGGAATGTGAGCAAACTGGCTGTGAAGGGAGCCCTCAAGACCCAACAAGCTGCTGCATTTTGAATATGAGGAGTCCGTTCTCAGTTCTCTTTTTCTTGGGGCTTTGCAGGGATGCAATTTCTTGCCTTGTGAATGTGACAGTGAAGGTAGATTTTATCAGATTTCTGTCTCTGACATGAATTTTCTCAGTCCTCTCAGAAATATCCTTCAGTTGTTTGTGAATTAGTTTCTTCAGCTAAAGAGTAAGCAGAAGATATGATATTTCACCCTCCGGCTTATCCCCAACTTCACCTGTTAAATACATCCAGCCACACCGAATCCAACCCCTCAGGCTTCTGTGCCTTTGCTCATGCTGTCTTCCTTGCCCAAAGTAGCCTTCTTTCCCTTTTCTACTTCCCCTTTAGGTGCAGCTTAAAAGAGCCACAATTCTGGTGAAGCCTGCCTGAACCATTCCAGAAAAATATAAGCTACCTTCCTATATTAGTTTGCTGTGACTGCCGTAACAAGTTTCCTCAAACTGGCTGGCTTGAAACAACAGAAATGTATTCTGTCTCAGTTCTGGAGGCCAGAATTCTGAAATCAAGGCATTGGCAGGGCCGTGTTCCCTGCAGGGATGGAAAGTCCGCTTCTTGCATCCTCCAGCTTCTGTCTCCAGGCATTCCTTGGCTTGTGGCTGCATCACTCTAATCTCTGCCTCTGTCTTCACATCTCCTATTCCTCTGCGCGTCTCACATCTCTCTCTGCTTACCTCTTATCAGGACATTTGTCTTGGGATTGAGGACCCACCCAGGAAATCCAGGAAGATCTCATCTCAACATCCTTAATTGATTACATCTGCAAAGACCCTTTTTCCAAATAAAGTAGTATCCTTAGGGTCCAAGGATTTGGACCTAGACCGATCTTTTTGGGGGCCACCATTTCACACCCCTACATATACCATAATGCACACACTACCAAAAACAATCCATCCCTAAGTTATAGTACTTATCACACTGAGCCATAAAATGCCCTCCCACTTTGAGAGTTAGGCCTTTGAGCTACATAGACTTGATTGACTTCTCCTTTCAAAGTACAACCTCATTATGTGATTGTTGCAGTAGACTCAGTAATAAATATAAAACTAACGTCTCCTTTGGCCCATTCAAATCCAGCTGCACGGTCACCCTTTGCTCCATCAAGGTGGCCAGGGTTAGCAGTTTGGTGTGTGTTGGCATTTGGCACTCAAGTTAAACACTTCATCTATGTTTTAAATCCACCTCTGTTCTTACGAGCACAGAGCTATTAAATCAGTGCTACTTATCACCAATGCAATTTGCAAATGAATCTTAATTTTAAATGCAAAAATGGCAGAGAAATTTTGTGGCAGTCCTCAGCTATCAGTGTTGAACCGATGACACAGAGTAAATGCTTTTTTTGTTTTTGCCATTATAATTTAGAATAAAACAAATTCTAGGTTTGCAGATGGAGTTGTCAGATCCCTATAGATATTCATACACCCCAATTTGAAAAGCCCTTTGTCACGTCTTTCTCCCGTCGTTCGCTTTCCTCCAACCTACCTCTTCCAATGAGTCTGGGAGCTTGTTTAGCTTTCACCCGCCCTAACTTCATTGCCTCACTATGTTGAATCCAGCAGATTTATAGTATGTTTTCACATCTGGCTGGGCAAAATCCTCCCTGCCACCCCTTCTTATTCCTCCTTTTCAAGTTTTTATTGGAAATTCTTACACATTTGTACTTTCATAAATACTTCAAATCAAGAAGTCCAATTCCTAAAGCCCCACAGAAAAAGAGGAGGCATTCTGATGGGAAATGACTTTCGTGTATCCATGCACAAAGGAGATTTAAGATATTAAGTCTCTCCTCCAGGAACGTGATATATTTCTCCATTTGTTTCTACCTTGTTTTAAGTCTTTCAATAAAGTTTTACAGTTTTCATTGTTATTAAATTAATTCCTGATGATTTCATAGTGTTTGTGTCTATTATAAATGGAATATTTTTTCTATTCCTTTTTCTAACCGGTTATATCTATATCGGGGGAAAGAACTCTTGAGTTTATGTATACAAATACAACTACACATACCTTATCAAAATCTCACTTCTAAATGGTTTTTAAATAATCTTTCACATTTCCTAGGAATACATTAATTATCTGAAAATGAGGATCATTTTGAGGAATTTTAATTATAATATATCTTGCTAGAATCTTCAAACTATGTGAAATAATAGGGCACCCACTCTTATCTTTGATTTAATAAACACAGTTTAAGCATTTTAATGTGTTTCTCATAGTCTTAAGGATGTCTCCATTTTACTGTTTACCTCTGTTTGAGCTGAGGCAGAGTTTTGATGAAGAACGTTTTCGAAATGTTATCAAGTGCTTCTTTAGAATCTACTGATACAATTATTTTGTTTTTCTTCTTTAATTAAATTAGGAATTATGTTTCTGGATTTTCTAATGGAATTTCTAATTGAAAGAAACTGTTCTTTCAATTATAAATGCTATGATATGGTTTGGCTGTGTCCCTACTCAAATCTCATCTTGAATTGTAGCTCCCATAATTCCCACATGTTGTGGGAGGGGCCCAGTGAGAGATCATTGATTCATGGGTGTGGTTTCCCCATACTGTTCTCATGGTAGTGAATAAGTCTCTCTAGATCTGACAGCTATATATATTTTATATGTAAGGGGAAACCTCTTTTCTTTGTCTCTCACTTTCCTTTTGCCTGCCGCCATGTAAGACGTGCCTTTCACCTTCCACCATGATTGCGAGGCCTCCGCAGCCATGTGGAACTGTGAGTCCATTAAACCTCTTTTCCTTTATAAGTTACCCAGTCTTGAATATATCTTTATCAGCAGCGTGAAAACAGACTAATACACCCTACTGGGCCGTGCTGTAATTGTCATTCTTCTACTCTCTTCCTGGATTATATTTGCCAATTTCTTATTTAAAGTCTGTCACTTGATTCATATGTTTATTGTTCTATAGTCTTTATTTCAGTGCTACCCTTCTCAAATTTTGATATTAAGACTGTAATAGATTCAAAATAAGTTGAAGAACTTATAACTTTCTATAGACAAGAAAATTTTTAAAAACCTAAGAATTAGCTATTCTTTGAATATAAGATGGATGTTAGCTGTGAAAATCCTCAGAACTGAGAATATTTTTATGTTTCTTTTTCTAACACCATTGAGCCAATTTTGTTGCTTTATCTTTTGTTAGAAAATCATCAACTTTAATATTTTTCAAAAGTATTATTGTAGAGTTGCAGAAAGTATAAACACAGTTTTTTCTTATTTAGTATCCATTGTTATGCCTCATTTTTCATTCTTAATGTTGTATTTTTTGTTTTCTATCTGTTTCACCTACCATTCTAGTATTTTACCTATTTTATCTTTTAAAAAACTAAATTTTTTTTATTTTTCTGTTTTATCTTTTATATTACATTAATTTCAAGTTTTATGTTTATTAATCCTTTCCTTATAACCCCTTTTGCTCTACTGTATTGTTCTTTATCTAGATTTTTCTTTCTTTTCTTTTATTTTTTTGAGACAGGGTCTCACTCTCTTGCCCAGGTTGGAGTGCAGTGGCATGATCACAGCTCACTGCAGCCTCGACCTTACAGGCTCAAGCAATCCTTCCACTTCAACCTCCAGAGTAGCCAGGACCACAGGCAAGTGCCACCACGCACAGCTAATGTTTATATTTTTTGTGGAGATGGGGTTTCACTATGTTGCCCAGGCTGGTCTGGAACTCGTGGGCTCAAGTGATCTGCCCGCCTCAGCCTCCTAAACTGCTGGGATTACAGGCGTGAGCCACTGTGACCCGCCTCCAATCAGTGTTTCCTATTAAAGTTTGTAAATTCTTCTATTTATTTTAACCTTCCGTGTTTCAGATAAGAAGTCCAATACAAATCTGATTTTCTATACAGTAGTTCTCCTTTATCCTTGGTTTCACTTTCTGAGGTTTCAGTCACCTGCCATTAACTGCAGTCAACTAAAGTCTAAAAATATTAAGCAGGAAATTCCAGAAAGTAACAATTTGTAAGTTTTGTTACACCATTATACTTAACAATGTGTAAGTTTTGTGCACCGTTCTGAGTATGGTGATGAAATCTCACGCTGTCCTCCTCCGTCCCACCAGGATGTGACTTATTCGGCATATCCTCGCTGGATAGTTACCTACCCCTTAGTGGCTTAGTAGCCCTCTCAGTTATCAGATCAACTGCTGTGGTATCGTAGTGCTTGTGCTCAAGTAACCCACATCTTAACTAAATAAGGCCCTCAAAGCACAAGAATAGTGATGCTGGCATGTTGTTATAATTGTTCTATTTTATTGTCTGTTATTTTTGTTGATGCCTTACTATGCCTAATTTATAAAATAAACTTTATCGTGTTTATGTATAAGAGAAAACATAATATACTATCCACAGGATCAGGCATCACTGGGGGTCTTGGAATGTATCCCCCCTTGAATATGAAAGTCCACAAGTTTATAAGCTTTTATTTTAATGCTTATATTTAAGAAATTTCACGAGGAAATGTCTAGATCTGATGTCTAATGTGATAGTGACTAGCCACATATGACTATTTAAATGCAAATGTTAATAAATTAAAACTAAATAAAATGTAAAAGTCAGTTTCTTCCTCATACCAGTCATTTCAAGTGATCGATAGCCCGTGTGGCTGGTGGCTACCATACTGAACTGCACAGAACATTTTCACCACTGCAGGAAGTTCTGTTGGCCAGCTCTGGTCTGGTCTATATTATTATTATTATCATTAATGTTATTATTAATAATGCATGGCACTTGCCAAGATCTTTCAGTTTTAAAATGGAAGTTTTCTTTAGTTCATGTTTTCTTTTATGAATTTTTTATTACTTCTTTATTCTTTTTTTCTGTTGAAATTCCTCACTATTGCATAAAAAATTTTCTTGAGTCTCCAACTCTCTTATAATTTTCCTCATTGCTTTCTTTTTTCCTTCCTTCCTTCCTTCTTTCCTTGCTTCCTTCCTTCCTTCCTTTCTTCCTTTTCTTCATTTGCATTTTTTGTTACAAGATATTTAACCATTGGCCATGATTATTGTCTTTACAATTCTACTTTTAAATGTTTTAACTTGCAAACACGTATTTTAGGTTTAAAATTCCTTTTAGGGGTTCTGTGAATGCGTCTCTTTGAGAGGTTTGTTGTTGTTGTTGTTGTTGTTTTAACTAACATACCTTTTTGTCTCTTCCACTCTGGGGAGCCACAGCCCTGGTTGCTCAGGTCGATCCTCCTCCCTGTTTATTTTATTCCTTTACATATGTCGGACTTTTTCTTGCTTCCCAGTAGCTGTGATGCTCTCTGTGGCAGCACACACAGGCTCTGCAATGAGATGGTGGCAGCAATCGGTTGTCACGGTGTCCCTCACCCAGGCACCAGTGCAGTGGCCTCTCTGGCTGTGGTGCCCAGGGCTCTCACTTTCTAATTCACCCCCTCAAGCACATACGAGGCAAAGACAGCCAGTTTTTGAGATGCCTTCTTCTGGATCCCAGGCTCTTGGAGACTCAGATTTTGTCTTATGCATGATTGAAAGAGAATCCAAGGAGGATTCTTGGCGGAACTATGATAAAAGTTAAATCCAATTTTTTGCCTTAAAACACAGAGGGAATTTTTCCCAAAAACCACTGGTTAGAGTGAGAAAGGTATTTCTCACAAAAGTACAAATTGGTCCAAGCTTTCTAGAAGACGACTTGGCAATATACTTCAAAATTCCTAAAATGCAAGTTCTTTCTAACCAGGCGATTACATATTTACGTGTTTATTCTGAGGAAATAGTTGAGGATGTATACAAAGATTTAACTATAAGAACATAATTTAATACTCTTTAGGCTAGTAAAACATAGATAGATAGATAGATAATAGATAAACAGATAGAAAGATGTAGGTAGAGAAAAAGAAACAGTCTAAATATCCAATACCAGCAAGTCAGTTGCAAAAACTGTAGTGTATATATCAATGTAAATCTATGCAGTAATTTACAAAAATATTATAGAAGATTTTCATGATTATAGGATTAGCCAAATAGCACATACAAGCTAGTATGTGCAATATGATTCCATCTTATGCTGTATCCAAATCTATAATTTTCTATTTGTCTTTATATACATAAAATGTAGGACATAATATGCAAAAGTGTTAAGAGTGATAGTTGAGTAATGCTTAATCATTTAAATTTTTATTTTATTTTAAAACAAGGAACACCTTTTGCTTGAATGATTTTCAAAAATAGTAAACTTACTTTAAAAGGTTCACACTAGAACTCCAACTGAACTTTTCAAAATTATGTTTAAGGTTCCTAGCAGACCACATAATTACCTGATCCCAGCTTCCTATTCTTGACGTTCCCAGATTTATTCTTATCTCAGCTGAGTCTTCCTCCCCCAAATCTCCTTCCACCATCCCATCCCTGTTAGATGTTGATGAGCTGATTTACAACGCGATCATTATCATCTTAAGGAAGTCATATTTACTGACTTGGAGTGAGGCTTTTTTCCCCATTCCCCTCCCCAGTTCTTCCTCCAGTCTCCTGTTTTACCAGCGAAAGGTCCAAGCGAGCAGGAATGGGGAAACCAGGGCAGTTCTACATGCAGGCTGCAGCTGAGGGTTGGGGATGCAGCAGCCAAGGCTGTTTGGAGCTGCCTGCGGTACTGTCCATCATTAAGATGGAGTGGTGAAGGTGGCAGGGCTGAGCCCATCACCAGGGCAATCATGGTGTGCAGGGCACCAGGTCAGACCAGGGCCAGCCTCAAGGATCACTGACGACAATTTACCTGCTGGTCTGGGCTCTTTTAATGTCCCCTAGTTAGCAGTGACATTTGTTTGAGTCTGGGATGGAAGGACAGAAATTTTCAATCTGCTATGGCCTGCTCAGTGCTACTGTAGGCACCAAGTAGTGAGACAGAAACTTGTCAATATTTTCTTCCCACCCGGCTGCTTGAAGAAAGTGTGAAGACTGAGCAACATGAGAGAACACTGAGTCACTCTCCTGATGCTGTCATTTTCTTGAATGCAAGTTTTGCTTTCTGAGAAAATAAATAAATTTTAAAAAAGAGACAAACTCTTGTCAAGATGGCACACAGCACACTCGGCAGCCTACGTTCTCTTTAACGTTCAATACCACATGCACACACTGTCTTGGAAGTTGTCGCTTTGTACGTGACAGATACTGAATGGATGGAGCCTTCCCCAGGAAGACAGGGATTCCTACTCTCAGGACGTTTGGCCTTTCTGATGTTGGCTGTCATGAGCAGTCTGTCAGTGATGGCATCTGGGGGGCCTGAGAGTCTCAAGACTTCTCCCACTCACCAGCTGCCTGTCATCTCTCTCCCTCCAGCATCAGCCCATAGAGTGGGGGCTCCTCTGGGGCAGGAATCCTCCTCTCCCTCTGTAGCCAGAGAGCCACCCCAGGGTCTGATGCACAGCAAATGCTCAGTTTTGTGCTGAAGGGATGGGCAAGAGGCGGGAGACACAGATGCGGGCAGAGGTTGCCCTGTGACCTGTGTCCTTGCACATGGGCCCTTCCAGTCCTGAGGGCTCAATGGAGGATGAGACAAGAGGGACATACCTGCGTCTTAAGCAGAGAGTTCAGGAGGGCCAAAGTGGCAATTCCCCCATGGTAGAGAGGGCACCCAGGTCTGGTTTTATTCAAGTGAAGTGGCATTCTCTGGGGTCCCAAGGGCCCTTGGATTTTTGAAATAAAATCTTCATGATTTGTTGCCTTTAGACCGGTACTCTTCAAACTGTAAATCTGTACAGGCGTCAGCCAGGGATCTTGTCAAGATGCAGATTCTCATCAGTCTGGGCTGGGGAGTGACATTCTGTGTTTCTAGCAAGCTCCCAGGCACTGCTGCTACTGCTTTGGGTCCACGGCTCCCACTCTGAGTAGTGACATTTGAGTAGTAGAAACACAGATAATACAAGAATTTTTCTGTGATTGGAGTAGCTTTCCTCAGACTCCCAACTTGATTTTCTGCCTACAGTGGCTTGGGGAAGGGAAAAGAAGACGCTAAACGTCAGAAGATGAGTAGATGGGCTGATCAACAAACACACCACCTCTTTTTATTTCTGTCGACCAGGCTGGAGTGCAATGGCGCGATCTTGGCTCACGGCAACCTCTGACTCCCAGGTTCCAGTGATTCTCCTGCCTCAGCCTCCCAAGTAGCTGGGATTACAAGCACTCAACACCACGCCCAGCTAATTTTGTATTTTTAGTAGAGATGAGGTTTCACCATGTTGGTCAGGCTGGTCACACATCATCTCTTTCAAGTTCACCAGGTTTCAGCAAAAAGACTCTTTATATTCGCCACACCTGTGAAGTTCATTCTCAGCATTAAAGGGGTTAAAGAAGCCAGAGACAGTGAGAGACAGCCCCCTTTTCATGGCATTTCTAACAAGCTGAACCCGATCCAAACCTTGTTTAATGAGCACATATTTTATACAAATAAGCTCACAGGCGTGTCCTCATCTCTAATTAAATCAGAAAGGAAGCGTTTGTTCTAATTGGACTGCATAGCTCAATAATTAATTGTGAGATTGTTTAGAATTGCAATCTTGTGACCCGTTCACCAAAAGAAAAAAAGAAAAAAACAAAACCCACTTTAGAAGGCTCACTCTGTGTAATTTTTTCTGCACTTTTTCTTTCTTTTTAATTCCTGGACAAGTTGAACCGATGATTTGCAAACAAAAGAGAAAACTTCTAAGGGCAGCTTGCTGTGGGGTTTTACGAAAGCCCTGGCAAAGGCGAAGATAACAACTCAATTTAGCATGATATTCTAATGTGCCCTTGAGAAAGTGCTCTCATAATTAAGGATTTGCACAATTTCTATTGGGATGGGGGAGGAATCGTGTGCCACATTATTTATCAATATCAAAAGAGTCACTTTGGAATTCAGCAGTCTGGAGTGCCTGCAAACAACAGATATTCTCACCCAATGCTAATCTCAAGCCACATTTAGCCAAAATGCAAGAGGTTTTTACCGGCACATGTGGTGCCCTTGGGTGGCATTGATTACCATCGGGTTTCTAAAGGATTATTTGACAGGGCTTAGCACAATCAGCTCATGAGCTGCCCTCCTCTGCTCCGCCTCTCCCTTTTGCATCTTGTTGGTACAGCTTCCTGAGAAACGCTGGTTGTCTGCCTGCCGCCAGTTCAGTTCATGTAACTGCAGAGGGAACAATCTGGCCCTTTGCTCTACAAAAAAAAAAAAAAAGAAGAAGAAGAAGAAGAAGGAGAAAAGAAAGAAAGAAAAAAGAGACTATAATTGTGTCATTCCTGACTGCACGCCCTGAGCCCCTGGAAACCAGGGGCAGGTGTGTTTCAGAGGGTTGGGCAGGCTGGGACCAAGGCGATCTCTCACTCCCAGTCCATTGGTGCAGCTCTGCTCCTGAGCTGTGCTTTGGTTGCTAATACTCTGCCAGGGGCAAAAGGAAACCCAGATCACTGCCAAGAACTAGCTTGAGCTTGTGGTGCTGACACTTGGAAAAGTCTTGCTTTGACTTGCATATGGAAGGAGCACACTTCAAGCTGAGTGTCAGTGATGGGCAAAAGCAGAAGTGCTTGCAGTGGCTTTCCCACGAAATGCCCGCTTCATGTTAATAGCACTTTAAGAGAGCATGTTCATGAGCAAGTCAGATTTCTGCTGGGTGCTTTGCCATCTCATCGCCTTTACTTTCACCACCATGAGCAACGCTTCCACAGCTGCTCACTCTCCAGTGCAAAACCTGGCTGTCTCCAAGTGGTACGGATGGAAAATGATGATGACTTTGCCAGAAGCGTATAACTTGAAGCAACTCAAAGCAGGCTGTCGTGACTGAGAATGGAGAATGGATCTAAAACCAGGAGAATCGTTTTACTTTGGGAATACATTTTAATAAAGATGAGGACAGACACACCGGCTGATCGATGTGCCCAACAGACATGGCATCAGCCACCTCTGAAGCAGCCTCCACATTGCCAGCAGTAACCTTGCATGAGGATGATAAATGGGAACCCAAAGACAAAATTCCTTCCCTCTAAGAGGGAGTGATAAGGAGCAAAACTAACAACTTGGAAACTCTGAGTAGACTGTAAGTGACTTTCTTCTTAGATTGTGAGGTCTCTCAGGGCTGCCTCTGGTCTCTGTGTTCCCAGTATCCAGCATGGAATTCCATCCTAGGGACTCAGCAAATATTTCTAGAATGAATGGACAGATATAAGACAGACTGTAATTAACGCGAAGCAAAGATAACCACTGCTATAGCAGTTAAGAAGGGGATAGACTAGTGTGGGACTGAATGAGGAAGGATCCTGGAGAAAGAAGCCTCATTTAAGAGAGCGAGCCTCTCATGAGGTCAAGAGATTGAGACCATCCTGGCCAACATGGTGAAACCCCGTCTCTACTAAAAATACAAAAATTAGCTGGGCATGGTGGCATGAACCTGTAATCACAGCTACTCGGGAGGCTGAGGCAGGAGAATTGGTTGAACCTGGGAGTCGGAGGTTGCAGTGGGCTGAGATTGAGTCACTGCACTCCAGCCTAGTGGCAGAGTGAGACTCCGTCTCAAAAAAAAAAAAAAAAAAGAGAGAGAGAGAGAGTGGTCCTGGATATCACGTGGCCCATACATCCCCTGATTCCTATTCCAGGCCTTTCCCTGACTCTTCTGAGCTTCCTGAGACCATAGACGGTCTCAGGCTTCATTCACTCACTGCCAAGAAAATTTGATTTACACACTTCTAAACCCGCTGCCCACATTGGGTAACAATCTTAGCATCTTGTGTTTAATACATGCAAAACCTAAAAGACCATAAAAACAAAAGGAGATGTGAATCTGTGTTTTGTTTGCTGCACCAAAGAATTTTATCTATCAAAACTTTCTAATCTTATATTTTACACATATGCAATATAATGCATACATCAGAATGTTTAAAATACTTTCAAATGTAATTGTTTAAATAAGATATAGTTAAAATACATGTTGTATCAATCAGGATAGGTTAGGCTATGAGTGGTAACAAATGGTCTCTGAAATCTGGATGGCTTAACATGCACAAGTTTGTTTCTCACTCCGCTGGATCTTCAGAGGTATGGCAGGGAGAGGAGTTTTGCTTTATAGAAATCAGGCCCTATGATGTCAAGCATCTCCAGACCCCACAGGAAGAGAAGAGACAGCTATTAAGGGTCACACACCAACTCTTCCATGCCTTAGCCCTGAAATGACATATGCCATTTCCACTTGCAGCCCATTGGTCAGAGCTAGTCACATGATCTGCTTAACCACAGGGGGCTGGGCATGGGGGACAGTTGATGGAGTGTGTGTTGAGCTCCATGACCTCTGCTGTGCACATTTGTTCATTCCCTCCCGGAACCACTCTCTATCATGACATTTCAGAACCACCAAAGGGGTGGATTCTTTGCTCTAATGAAGAGTCATCCCCAAATAAAAGGTGTTTCCCTTCCCCTGGAGTCTTGAGAGACATGGCGTGGTGGGTAAAGGTTATGGAATAAAAACCAAATACTTGGTATGGATTTGCCGCTGGCGTCCCTGCTACCCTAGCAGACGGGAATTCCAAAAACAAAATAAAGAGGAAAATGCTGTCACCACTGGGTTTAAAACTTACCAGGAAAGTCATCAACCCTTCCCAGTCAAACCCCGACTACTGGCTAAGAGGCCTCTTTGATCTTCTAGGCCTCCATGTACCTCTCAGTTGGGTAATACAGGTTTGGGAGGCTTTTTTGTTGTTGTTGTTGTTGTTTGAGACGGAATCTTGCTGTGTTGCCCAGGCTGGAGCGCAGTGGCACGATCTCGACTCACTGCAACTTCTGCCTCCCGGATTCGAGCAATTCTCCTGCCTCAGCCTCTTGAATAGCTGGGACTGCAGGCACGTGCCATCATGCCCAGCTAATTTTTTGTATTTTTAGTAGAGACAGGGTTTCTCCACGTTAGCCAGGATGGTCTCGATCTCCTGACCTCGTGATCTGCCTGCCTTGGCCTCCCAAAGTGCTGGGATTACAGGCATAAGCCACCGCACCCGGCCATTCCCTAACAGGTTTGACCACAGGTCAGAGTCTACAGAGAACAGGCAGGCTCAGGAGCCGGCAGGGAGCTGCTGAGGCTAGAGAACCTGTTGGTCCAATCTTCACATCAGGAGAGCTCTGATTTTGTCTGTGTTGTCATTTCTAGCTAGGGATAGCATACAATTCCAGAAATAGACCAAGTAGATTGAACATTTAAAACATATCATGAGGGCGGAGCAAGATGGCCGAATAGGAACAGCTCCAGTCTCCAACTCCCGGCGCGAGTGACACAGAAGACCGGTGATTTTTGCATTTTCAACGGAGGTACTGGGGTCATCTCACTGGGGAGTGCCGGACAATCGGTGCTGGTCAGCT